>NC_050579.1:168818559-169418559 GCF_011100635.1 Trichosurus vulpecula
GTGGAAGTTTATAAATAATTTGGAATGTTCTTTTCTGAGTTAAAAGTGATTAAAAATTTTTTTAAACATCTTATGGTAAGGTTAGATTTTGATTTGTGTTTTTGCTCATTGAAGAGAAAATATTCTCTACTGCTGTTCTGTAGTATTGTTGGCAGGTGATTTTGATGTGTAATAGTGGACCATTCACCCTACTTCTTTTTTTTTAACTGTATTTCATTTTTTTCAATTAGAAAAAATCTACCTTCTTTCTCTCCTTCTTTCTCATCGCAACTTCCACCCACCTGTAAAAGAGACCAACAAAAGAAAACCAAAACTCTTGTTACAAATGTGTATAGTCAAGCAAATCAAATTTCTGCTTTGACTATGTCCAAAAAAATACTCTGCATTTTGAGTCTTTCATATTTCTATCAGGAGGTAGGTGACATGTTTCATCATTAGTCCTTTGGAATCATGGTTGGTCATGACATTGATCACAGTTCCTACATCTCTAAAAGTTGTTTGTCTTTACCATATTGTCATTGTATAAATTATTCTGTTTCTGTTCACTTCATTCTGTATCAGTTCGTAGAAGTCTTCCCACACTTCTCTGAAACCATCCCTTTCATCATTTCTCTTTCCCTCCTGTTTTCTTGTTGAGTGAAATGTAACCAGCTTTCTGTGTGTGTGTGTGTGTGTGTGCGCGCGCGCATATGTGTTTAGGGAAATGTGAGGTTCAAGTGTCAGTTGTACCCTCTAACCAAGGGGTGGGGGGGACCTGTGGCCTTGAGGCCACATGTGCCCCTCTAGGTCCTCAAGTGTAGCCCTTTGACTAAATCCAAACTTCACAGACCAAATCCCTTTAATAAAAGGATTTGTTCTGTAAAACTATATATATTGTTATATTATTTAACCTGGAAGCCCAGGATTCAAGCTATAATATTCCTGAGAGTTTTTCTTTTGGAATTTCTTTTTAGGTGGGGACCAATTGATTTTTTCTATTTCCACTTTGCCCTCTGATTCTAAGAAATCTGGGAAATTTTCTTTTAAGATTTTTTGGAATAAGATGTCTAGACCTTTTTCTTCGACAAAGTGTTCAGGTAGTCTAATGATTCTTAATTTTTTTTTCTCTTTGATCTGTTTTCTTGGTCAGTTTTTGCTGGGAGATAACTCATTTTTTTTTCTATTTTTTCTATCTTTTGGTTTTGTTTTAATGTTTGTGCTTATCTTATAGAATCACTAGCTTCTATTTGGTCCATTCTAATTTTTAGGGGAGATTGTTGCTTGTCTGAGGTTCTATACCTCTTGTACCAAATTATTAATTCTCTTACCAGTTTTTTTCATAGCTTTCATTTATTTTGTTTTTTTTTCTCTAGCATTCTGATTTCATTTATTAAAAAACAACTTTTAAAGTCTTAAAATTCTTGCTTTATTTCTTCCATAAGTTTTGTTGAATTTGTGCCCAAACTGTGTTTTTCTTTGAGACTTCACTTATAGATATTTTGGAGTCGTTCTCTTCTTCTGAATTTGTGTTTTGAGCTTCCCTATAATCATAATAGCTTTTTATGGTGGGACTATTTTGTTTTTTCCCCTTTCCCATTCTTCCAGTCTCTTTTTGGGTTTGGTACTTGATAATAACACTGGACACTACCCACTTCTTAAAGGAAGGTCTGGGGTGGTCCTGTTGTTGCTTTCTTGGGGTTTTGAGTATTGTGTTATTCCAGGATCTCAGGGACAACTCAGTCTGGGGAGCTACAAGCTGCCAGTGCTCTTGAAGTAGTCTGATATCATTCCCAGATAAATTACATGAAGGGCAGTGCAAAAACTGTCAAGGTAGAATTATTTAGTCATTACCAATAATCTTTGGAAGATCTTGTAGAATGGGTAAGGATGGGATTGGAGAAAAACAAATGTTCTAGTTTTCCAGCAAAGGGGAGAGAATAGTCTGCTAACTAGAGGCCAATGAGCCCAGCCTCTATTCCTTTAAAAATTCTATAACAAATTATTAAAAAGATGGTTAATGGAAACTTAGGAAAAGAAGTGTTGATCACAAGCAACCACTATGGCTTTATTAAGCACAGGTTATTTCAGACTAACTTTATTTTTCTTTCCTTTCTGTTCTTTTGGACAGGCTTACTTGACTGACACATCAGGGAAATACTGTAGATATGGTTTAACTTATATTTTAGGAAAGCCTTTGATTACTGCTTTCTTGTGGAAAAGATAGGAGTTGTGGGGCTTAGACTAAATGGTCTTTAAGGTCTTTCCTAGCTCTAAATCTTTGGTCTTATTATCTGTATGAGGTAGATGATAATATAATTAGGTAAATTTTAGATTAGTTGAATAGCACGGCCCAGAGAGAAGCCATAAATCATTTGCTATTAGCTTGGAGGTCAATATCCAGTGTTGGGCCCCAAGAATCTTTTTTTGGCTTTCTCCTATTCAGTATTTTCTCAATTTTGGATAAAGGCATAGATGGGATGCTTATCACAATTTCAGACCATATGAAGCCAAAAGGGACAGCTAGCATACTGGATGATAGCCAGGTTCTGAAAATAAATCCTAACAAACCAACACTGAAATAAATTACAAGAGATGAAATTGAATAATGATAATAATAGCTAGCATTTAAGTGCTTTACATATATTACCTAATTTGATCATTTAATTTTGGATATCAATATAAAGTTTTATTAGTTTAAACAAATCAATTTCTTAAGTACAAATGGGAGAGGCATGGGCAAACCACAGGTTATTTGAGAAGGAATGTGAAAGTTTGTGAACTGGAAAGCCCAATAGAGTAGTAGCAGTTTAATGTGGCAGCCAAAAAATGTAATGCAAACTGAGGAATTTTTTTTTTTTCAGAATTCCAGATATCTTTATTTCTTTTATTTAAATAGATTATCATTGGATGTATCACAGTCAAAAATCAGGTCTTTAGGGCCATATGGAAGAAGAGACTTAAGATACTTTTTCTGGGTCCTTTTTTTTTTTTCCAAAATTTTTAGTATGTTTTTTAAAGTTTTCATTTCCAAATTCTATCCCCCTTTCCTTCCCTTTATCCCCTCCCTGAGAGGGTTAGCAATCAAATATAAGTTATACATGTGCAATTATGTAAAACATTTCCATGTTAGTCATTTTGTACAAGAAGACCTTGAATAAAAGAAAAAAATGAAAGAAAAAGAGTGAAAAGTAGCATAATTTAGTCTGTATTCAAACTATATCATTTGCTTCTCTGGAAGTAGGATAGTATACTTCATCATTAGTCCTTTGGGCTTGCCTTGGATCATTGTATTTCTGAGAATATCTAAATCATTCACAGTTCTTCATCAAACAATATTGCTGTCACTGTATACAGCATTCCCCTGGTTTTGTTTGCTTCACTATGCATCAGTTCATGTAAGTCTTTTCAGGTTTTTCCAAAATCATCCTGCTTGTCATTCCTTATAGCACAATAATACTCCATTACAATCATGTACCACAGCTTGTTTAGCCATTCCCCAGTTGATGGGCATCTCTTTGATTTTTCATTCTTAGCCATCACAGAAATTGCTGCTGTAAATATTTTTGTATAAATAGGTACTGTTCCCTTTTTTTGGATATCTTTGGGTATAGACCTAGCAGTGGTATTGCTAGATCGAAAGGTATACACAGTTTTATAGTCCTTTGGGCAGAGTTCCAAATTGCTTTCCAGAGTGGTTAGATCAGTTCATAACTCCAACAGTGCATTAGTGTCCCTGTTTTCCCATATCCCCACCAACATCCAACATTTTCCTTTTCTGTCATATTAGCCAATCTGGTAAGTGAGGTCGCACCTCAGAGTTGTTTTAATTTGCATTTCTCTAATCATTAGTCAATTCGAGAATTTTTAAAAGAGGGACATCATGTCTAAGACCAGGGAAGTGATTGTCTCACTGTATTTTGCCATTATCTGTCCATATGTGGAGTATTGTGTTCAATTCTGGGTACCACATTTGAAGGATGGATATTGATAAACTCTAGGTAGTATGTGTGGAGGAATGAAACTGGGGTGGTAGAGTGACTTAAGATTATTCCATATGAGAATTTGTTGAGGGATATGAGAATGTTTAGCCTGTAGAAGAGAAGAGTTAGAGGGAACATGATAGCTGTCTTTTAATTTGAAGGTCTGTCACATAGAAGAATGATTAGACTTATTCTGCTTAGCTCCATAGAGCAGAGCAAGGAGCAATAGATAGAAGTTGCAAAAAGGCAAATTGGGTTTGATGTAAAGAAGAACTTGCTAGTAATTAGTAGTATACAAAAGAAGTTGGGGCTACCATGTATGGTATTAGAGATCTTCCATAGAAGGCTGCATATTCACTCGTGTGATATATTGGTGGGGAGGAGATTCTCGTTTAGGTATGCTTTATGGACTGGGTCACTTCTGAGATCCCTTCCAACTCTGATTCTGTGGCAAGTGAATTTTGAATTTTGCTGATAGGATTCAATTTGCTTTTGTGCCCATGGCACACTTTTTTTTGGTCATTCGTAGTTTGACATTTGCTGTTGGCATCAACTTATGCAGATGATGGTTCTTGATCCTTCAAGTTCTTTTCTCAAACCAACTCAGTTAATATATGACTCAGTATAAAAATATTACTTTTGTTTTCTAAATAAAGATATTTTGTTATTAGCTATTTGAATGACAAAAATGACCCTATCATCTTTTGAAAAACTGGAATATAAAGATTTTTGAAAAGATTATAAATCTTAAAATCATTTTTCAATTAACTGGCATTGAAAAGAAAATAAGAGAACCAAATTCTTGTAACAAATATACATAGTCAAGTAAAATAAATTTTTCCATCGTCCTTGCCCCCAAAGTGTGTCTCTTTTAGCACCTTGAGTCATTTCCTCTCGTTCAGGAAACTGGTACTATAGTTGAACGTCAGTCCTCTAGAGTCATGGTTGGTTATTGCATTGATTAGTGTTATTAAATTTTTCGGTTTGTTGTCTTTAAAATGTTGTTATTCTACAAACTGTTTTTCTGGTTCTGGTTTGATATTGATCCTCTTTGTAAGTTCTTGTATTTTAATAGTATTCCATTACATTCATACACTGTAATTCATTAAGCTATTCTTTGATCGACAAGCACCACTTTAGTTTCAAATTTTAGAAAGTTGTATTAAAGATGTTTGCTTGAAAGTTACCCTTAATGCATAGAGATCTTTAGAGATGAGAAAGCAGTTATACAGATTGGCAGCTACTAATGTTTTCTTTGTCAACTTTTGGTAAAATCACCATTTTTTTTTCTATTCTTTTGGAATTTTTCCTTTGAGAGATGTTGAAAAAAAATCATCCTTAAGTTCCTTTAAAATTGTGTTGCCTCCTGGGTAGTTTTTTTTTTTTTTCCCTCTGTGTGTAATTTCGTTAGGTCTAACTGCTCTTCTGATATAATCATTTTGGGCAAGACATTTAACCTTTCTGGACCTTGGTTTCCTCTTATACCAGATGTCTTCTGAGGTTTTTTTTCTTCCTCTAGTTTTATGATACTGTGATCCTAAGTGCCGTTGCTACATTCATTGTCCTAAGGTAGAAGCATTCAACTGTGGTGTTGCCACTGTTGTTAATTATGAAATCTGATCAGTATAAAAACAGTGAATTGACTGCATTTTTTGTTTGTCATTTTCCAATTTCTTCTTGAATGTTCTTGAAAAGAAAATCTATTTTAACTGGCTTCAAGCCAAGCCCTCTGTGAATTTGTTTTCTCCTAGATGCTTTTGCTGTTTTGTGAGGTGACTTTGGTTATCATGAAAACAGAATGCAAAAATAGGGCTGCTTGCTCAGATCGTTTGCCACCATAGACCACAGTTATTGTCATGTAACTTGTTTGAAAGGTAAAGAAAACGTATGATCTTGCTACACTTTCTTTTTAAACATTTAAAAAGCTTTTTAACTCTTTAGAACACAAAGAGTCACAAAGATTCTTCTTTAGCAAGATGTATCAGTACAACCTTAAAATTATACAAGCCTCCGTGGGCACTAGTACCACTATGGAAATAACTTTGATATAAAGTGAGGTAAAAAATGGAAAAAAAAATTACCCATCTAAGGTGTTTGTTAGTGTTGTAGAAATGTCCTGTTCGATTTCCACAAAAAAGCAGGATTTCTTAATTTTTTAAAATTCTGAACTAAATGCTAAAATGAGCCTTTCCACGTACAAAGTAGAAAAGAAAAAGAATTTTACATGAACTACAAATCTCTTATGTACAGTTTGTTTTTCCTTTTAAATATAATAAACATGTAACATTCAAAGCTGTCCTGCTTTCTGTGTTTTCTTCTGGCTTTTAGAGGTTTCCTTATTAATGATGTGATTCTCTGTTATTTGTAGATAATAATAATAATAATAGCTAACATTTATGTAATTTTTACTATGTGCTTGATGACACTGTGCTAAGCACTTTATAAGGACTATCTCATTTGATCCGCACAACAATCCTGGGAGATGGGTGCTATTTTTATACCCGTTTTGCAAATGAGGAAAGTAAGGCAACAAGGGCTAAGTGCCTTGTCTAGGGTTTCATAGATAGTAAGAGTCTGAGATCAGATTTGAACTTGGCTTCTTCCTGACTCCATCCTGGGCAAAATAGAACAGGATGCTAGAAAACTTCTTCATTGAAATCTATTGCTGGGAAAAAGATAGGCCCAGCCATCTACACTGGAAAAACAAAATGAATGAATAATGTGTGTTGCCCAGGTATATGGGCACTTGTTCACTTAATATGTCAATATAATTATCTTGTATAGACTCAGCAGATGGTTAGCAAAATTTAGCAAGACATAGATACTGGGCTGGATCACATCCAAGTGGTCTTTTAGCAATTCCAGACTGCTGTTTGCTGCTATAAAAGGCTATCTCATTAACACTAATGATCTAAAGATTCCATATGGCAAAAATTAGACAATATCCAAATCATGGAATAATAAAAATAATAGATAATCCAAAAAGCAGTGGAAAAGCATATGACCGACATAACTAGGCCCCCATTACCATTGCCGACTTCTTGTGGACTAAAAGTATATTACTAAGTGATTTTGAGGATCTATATGATTGAAAAGGCTAGTCATGTAGTAGGGATGTCAGGTAATAAATGGAAAAGCCAATTGCTTTATTGTACCAGTGAGATAGAAAAGGTACAAGAAGAAGCATTCCAGCCCATTATACATAGATCCGTTGCAAAGGAGTTGTGGAAATACATCAAACAATCCAACAACCAGCATCTATTAAATGCCTTCAACTAAATACTCTGTTAGGCACTGAGGATACAAGGACAAAAATGATAGGCCCAATGGCATCTAAATTCCATCCAAGGAGACAAGTACATATGTACCATACGCAGAATAAATACAAAATAAATAAAAGTTAGTTTAGGAGTAGAAGTCACTAGCAGTTAGGAAGCAATTTGTTTGGTCTGTGTTCAAGAAGGGCTTCAGGGAGAAGGTGGTGCTTGAGCTACGTTGAAGAAAGTAAAGGATTCTTTAAGGCAGAGGCAACTTTGAGTTTATCCCATGTCTAGTGCACAGGCATAGGGATAGTGCTGTTTGTGAGAAAAAAAATGGCAAGAAGGTCTTTCTGACTGGCTCGTAGCATTCAGGAAGGGAAGTAATGTATAATGAGGCTAAGAAGATAGGTTGGAACCTGCTCATGAAGGGCTTTTAAAAAGCTGGATGAAATTATTTTTGATACTAGGGACAATAGGGAACCGATAGTGTTTGAATATAAGACTGACCTGACGTGGCCTGAGCTTAAGAAGAATCACTTCGCCACCTAGGTAAAGGATGAATTGGAATAGGGAGAGCCTTAAGGCAGAGAGATGAATTAGGCCATTGCAGCAGTCCAGGTGAATAGTGATGGGGCCTGAATTAAGGGATGACTGTGTGACTAGTGAGAAGGGGACAGATTCAAGTGATGTTTTAACAGTATAAAAATAGAAATATTTGATAACTGATAGAATATGTGGTCTGAGTAAAGATGAGGAAGTAATGACATTGCCAGAGTTTTAAAGCTGGGAGACTAGAAGGATTGTGGACAAGATTCACGCAGGATTTGGTTTGCAATTTGCATCAGTAGAGAAAGTATTTATACCAATGTGATCATGAATCCATTAAAGGATAAGTAAATATTCAGTATTTGAAAAGAAAACATTAATTTATTTCTAATTTGGTCATCTCCATTAGAGATTATTGATTGAATGACAGCTTTAACACCTCTTAACAAGGAATGTCAACAGCATTCCTACAAGTAGTATGAATATAATGTTTCCTCCACTCAGCATTCTGATATAAATCAAGAACATTTTTAATCAGTAAACAATTATTAAGTGCCTGCCTACTATGTGCCAGGTTGGGCAGCTGGGTGGCACAGCTGATAGAGTGTCAGGCTTGATGTCAGGAAGAGTCTTCTTCCTAAGTTCAAATGTGGTTTCAGACACTTAATAGCTTTGTGACCCTGGGCAAGTCACTTAACTGCCTCATCTGCAAAATAAGCTGGAGAAGGAACTCCAATATCTTTGCCAAGAAAACCCCAAGTGGGGTCATGAAGATCTGATATGACTGAAACAACTGAACAACTACATGTGCCAGGCACTGTGCTAACCACTGGGGATATAAAAAGAGGCTGATTCCCTCTCCTTTAATTCAGAAGTAAAGCAGTTATCATTTGTTTGAACAGATTGCTTCCATCAGTGAGTTTTAGACTCAGATTCATTCATAGTGCATTTAGAACCAAGGCATCTTAGAGTTGAAAGTGACCTTAAAGAGACTGTCTAGGCCTTCTATAGTATCTCTAACAGATGGTCAATCTAACATGTTTTGATTATCTCTTTTGATTAATTCTTCATTTAGTTGTTGGGGTGACTTTAAGTGTTCAAAAGTTCTTTCCTACATTGAGCTAAAATCTGCCTTCCTGTCATTCCCATAATTTGCCCCTGAAATAACATAGAACTAGAATTTTATGTCTAGAGCTGTGAGGGAAGTCATCAGACATCTAATCCAATCGCTCCATTTACGATGAGGAGATGGATGCCCAGATAGGTTAGATGACTTGCTTAACATGAAACAGGTTGTAAGTGGCAGAGCTTGGGTTTGAATTCAGGTCCCATGACTCCCAAGTTTAGTGGAAAAGTCCACTGCTTATATACCATGCTATGTCTACAGTGATGAAATCAGATCTGTTTGAGTGTAGACACACACACACACACACACACTCTCTCTCTCTCTCTCTCTCTCTCTCTCTCTCTCTCTGACTGAAACTGTGACTGAAATTTTTAGAAATTAAAATGCTTAATTCATTATACATTCATTTTTATTAAACTGAACATCCTTACACAATTTAAAGTAGAAACATGTTGACAGGGTGTGAATTCCTTAGCCTTAATGCTAATAATTCCCCCAAAGGAGGTAACCTCCTCCCAAAGTTCTGACATCTGACACCTGGATTCTATAAACATATTCAAAAGATACCTAAACTAAAAGTTTGAAGAAATCCATACTCAGTCTACTTTATTTCTTATATGATTGCCCTTGAACTATTTGGAAAGAACTATATTTTGCCCATCCCTTCTTTAAAGACTGTCCAAATGTCTTTAATCATCTAGGTTGATACAGAGTTTTTAAATTAACACTATAGTGTGGTTGTTTAATGAGCTAATTGATATTACCATTCAGTCCACTTAGCCACAATGATACTGTAGCTGTAGAGAAGTTGGGCCAATCTAGGGCCAGTTAGATGAAATGAAGCCTAGTTTGTGGCCAGCTAGACAAACTCAAGACAGTGGGAGCTTATTTATGCTTATTAGTTCACTTAAAGCCTATGTCTTATAGGTGTAGTAATATTGTATCAAATACAGTCATTTGAAAACAGGATACTTGAGCAGAGCTTCCTTTCCCTGAATGTTTCTCTGGGGGGCTGAGAGTGAAAGTAATACCTTCAGTAATACAATCTGATGCCAAAGATGATCCTGACAGGGGTTTGTTGTATGGAGCAAATTGATTATAATATAAAGCATTAGCTCGAGAAAGCTATCTGGAAGGGTCAGGCCAGGCACTTCACTAGCGGACTTTTAGGTAAAAGCTGGATGACCACTTCATGGGTATATTGTAGTACTTTTTCAGGAATGGGTTGAACTAGGTGACCTGTGATCCATTGAAACTTTGTGCTTCTGAGATTCTAAGTAGCAGTACGTTTCCTTTATTGGTTCTAAGCTACTAGGTTACTTTATTCAGAGAACCTCAAATCTGATATAATATTAATAACTAGAAGCATTTATGTAGTGCTTTAAGATTTGCAGGATGATCTAAAAATATCTCATTTTATCCTTAAAACAACCTTGGAAAGTAGATACTATCATCATCCCCATTTTACAGGTGTGGAAACTGAGGCAAAACAGTGGTTAAGTGACTTGCTCAGGTTCGCACAGCTAATAAGTGTCTGAGGTTTGATTTGAACTCAGGTCTTCCTAACTCCAGGTCCAGTGCCATATCTAATCTGCCACCAGGATGCCTAGTTATACACCTAGTAATTAGTCATCAAGGCAGAGTCCAATAATAGATGTGTTCATACATACGCTCTCCTGAAATCATAATGTACTATTTAAAAAAAAGTGTTCTCTGGTCCATCCATCTAATAATGCAATTAAAAAATAAAATTAGGTTGATTCCAAATGTATTGTTGGTGAAACTTTAGATAATATTGCTTCAGATTTTGTGATCAATGTTAAGCTTATTAATATGTAATTCCGGTGATGTACCTTTCCTTTTAAAAATTTGTATAGTACTCGCCTATTTGGGGTGGTACCTCACCTTTATTAATGATATTTGAGATTACTTACTGACAGTGATTCAGGATATCTGTAAGTTCATTAGAAATAGCAAACGGAGATGCCCTTTATCTCCCACTTAAGATGTTAATTTTAAATGGTTACCTTCTTCTTACCTTAAACAGCCTTTCCTCCTTTATCATGTTTATCCTACTTTCTCCAACTTTGACACCATTCATCTTAACCAGAGAATACAGAAGCAAACCAGATCTGTAGTTTGGTCTTATGCCTCAGTCATCATATAACATAGTGTAACAGCAGTGATTCTTCCTGGCAGTAATTTGATCTTTTCCTCATTGTTTCTTTTTTTAGACATAAGTTTTAAGAAGTTCTTTTTTGTTTTTAGTTTTTGAAAGAATCACTTTGTGCTGTACCTTAGCCTTCCCAATGCTCTTGTTATATCTGGCTTCATGCCTTTACTTTTTTGTTTTTCTACACCCTAAAAACCTTTAAGCTTGTCCGCAGAACGATTTCTTCAGTGGTTCCTTCCTTTCCATTTTTCTGACATTATTCAGGATTCGTTTAAACTGAGTTTCTTTTTGAGAACATCTTATATCTCGTAATCAACAATCTTAAGACTAACAATGGGATCGTAACTATCCTTTCTCGGAGTATTAAAAATCTAGGATGTATGTTTACCTCCAGGTAACCCTCCTTTACTTTTTGAACTTCAGGATGACATCATCATTTACTTCTGTTGTTTCTTTTGTTTACATATTGGCAACCAATTCTTTCCCTTTTCACCTAGAAGAAGGTAAGCTTCTTGAGGGTAAATGTCACTTTTTCATTCTTGTCTCTGTATCTGCAGAGCCCAGCGTAGTGCTCCACCTTTGTGTAAATATACCAAGAATCTGTGCTTAGATTTCAACTAGGAATGACTTAGTAGATACGTAGAGGTCATGTAACTTGTCCAAAATCACACTCCTAGTAAGTATTAAATGTTAGATTTGAATTCACTTTTCCTGATGCTCAATGCAACACTCTCCATTATAGCAAACACCCATTTTCTATATATATCTGTGCTCTACACATAATAGGGGCTTGATAGAAGTGACCCTTGCACAGGAAACAGCAGAACAAAATTGTCTTATGGAATCGACACCCAAGAGATAGTTAGAGATCACCTATTGCCATTGATGAATTCGAGTCACCTGGCCTAGATGAACTATGTCCTTGAGTAATGGAAGAACTGACAACCAATCCACTATCAAGGATACTTCAAATAATAGTAATGATATCAAAAATACAATAAAAGCTAATAATTACATAGCACTTGCTATGGGCCAGGTACTGTGATAAAGACTTTATCATCTCATTTGACCCTCACAACAGCCCTGCAAAGGAATATATGGTTAATAATAGTTGTCATCGTCATCATCGTAGTAACAGCAACAACATTTATATAGCATTATGTGTGAGGCGCTGTGCTCAACACTAAAATTATTATCTCATTTGATCCTCACAAAACCCTCCAACAAAGGTGTTATTATTCCCATTTTATAGATGAAGTGAAGTGACTTGCCTGGGTCACACAGCTGATAGGCAGTGTGGCTCCTTATTATTATCCTCATTTTGTGGATGAAGAAACAGATTTGGAAAAATTATTAACTAGTTTTTCCAGCATAACATAGCTAGTAAGTCCCTGAAGCATGACTATCCAATTTGGGGTTTTCTTGACTAAGATACAGGAGTGGTTTGCCATTTCCTTCTCTAGCTCATTTTACCAAAGAGGAAACTGAGGTAAACAGGGTTAAGTGACTTGCCCAGGGTCACACAACTAGTAGTGTCTAGGCTAGAGTTGAGCTCCGGAAGAAGAATCGTCCTGTTTTGGAACATCCTTGTTTTACCCTGGATCTTATTGGAAATACTTCTAGCTTATCCCCACTACATATAATACTTGCTGATGGCTTTTGGTAGATGCTTCTTTTCATTTTTAAGAAGATTCTATTTATTCCTATGCTCTCCAATGTTTTTATTAGGAATGGGTGTTGTATTTTGTCAAAGCTTTTTCTGCATCTGTCGAGATAATCATATGGTTTCTGTTAGTTTTGTTTTTGATATGATCGGTTATGCTGATAGTTTTCCTAATATTGAACTAGCCCTGCCTTTCTGGAATAAATCCTGCCTGGTTATAGTGTATTATTCTCATGATAAGTTGCTATAATCTTTTTGGTAATATTTTATTTAAAATTTTTGCATCTATGTTCATTGGGGAATTTGACTATAATTTTCTTTCTCTGTTTCACCTCTTCCTGGTTTAGGAATTAGTACCATATTTGTGTCATAAAAAGACTTTGGTAGGATTCCTTCTTCACCTATTTTTCTGAATTGTCTATATAGAATTGGAATTAATTATTCTTTGAATGTTTGATAGAATTCACTTGTAAATCCACCTGGCCCTGGAGATTTTTTTCCTAGGGAGTTCACTGAGGGCTTGTTCAATTTCTTTTTCTGAGATGGGGTGATTTAAGTATTTTACTTCCTCTTCTGTTAATCTGGGCAATTTATATTTTTGTAAATATTCATCCATTTCACTAAGACTATCAAAATTTATGAGTATACAGGCGGGCAAAATAGTTCCTAATTAATTTCCTCTTTGTTGGTAGTGAATTGACACTTTTCATTTTTGGGACTGGTAATTTGGTTTTCTTTCCTTTTTTAAATCACCTTCACCAAAGGTTTATCTGTTTTATTGTTGTTTTTTTTTTTTCATAAAACCAGCTTTTAGTTTTATTTATTATTTCAATAGTTTTCTTAATTTCAATTTTATTATTCTCTCCTTTGGTTTTTAGTATTTGTAATTTGTTATTTAATTGGGGATTTTTAATTTGTTCTTTTTCTAGCTTTTTTAGTTGCATGCCCAATTCATTGATCTCCTCTTTCTCTATTTGATTCATGTAAGTGTTTAGAGATATAAAATTTCCCCTAAGAACTGCTTTTGCTGCATCCTGTAAGTTTTGGTGTGTTCTCTCATTATTGACATTCTCTTGGATGATGTTATTGATTGTTTCTATGATTTTTTGCTTGACCCACTCATTCTTTAGGATTAGATTACTTGGTTTCTATTTGATTTTTAGTCTATCTTTCCATTGCCCTTTATTACTTATAATTTTTATTGCATCATGATCTAAAAAGGATGCATTTAATATTTCTGCCTTTCTGCATTGGATTGTGAGGTTTTTATGCCCTAGTACATGATGAGTTTTTGTGTAGGTGCCATGTACCCATTCAGTGTTCTCCAGAGGTCTACCATATCTAACTTTTCTAAAATTCTATTTACATCCTTAACTTCCTTCTTGTTTATTTTGTAGTTAGATTTATCTAGTTCAGAGAGGGGGAGCTTGAAGTCCCCCACTAGCATAGTTTTGCTGGCCATTTCTTCCTGTAACTCCCTTAACTTCTCCTCTAAGAATTTGAATGCCATTACCACTTTGAGCATATATGTTTAGTAATGATACTGCTTCATTGTCTGTGGTGCCTTTTAGCAGGATATAGTTTCCTTTCTTATCTCTTTTAATTAGATCTTTTTTTGCTTTTGCTTTGTTCGAGATAAGGATTGCTACCCCTACTTTTTTTACTTCAGCTGAAGCATAATATATTCTGCTCCAGCCATTTACCTTTACCCTGTGTGTATCCCTCTGTTTCAAATGTGTTTCTTGTAAGGTTATGATTTTTAATCCATTCTGCTATCTGCTTCCGTTTTATGGTAGAGTTCATCCCATTCACATTCACAGGGATGATTAGTATTTGTGTCTTTCTCTCCATCCCTCCCCCCCCCCCCCCCCCCCCCCCCCGCTGCCTGTTTATGCTTTTCTTTCTCTCCTCACTGGAGTTTTGCCTTTGACTGCCACCTCCCTCAATCTGCCCTCTCTTCTATCAACCCCCCCTTCCTTTTCTTTCCTTTTTCCTTTACTAGTTCTTCACTCCCTTTTAACCCTCTCCCCCTTTTCTTTCCTCTTTCAGCTCCAGCTGCCTATGGGGCAAGTTAGATTTCTATACCTGAGTATGTTATTCCTTCCTTGAGTCAAATCCAATGAGAGTAAAGTTCAAACAATGTTCTTCACCCTCTCACTTCCCTCTACTGTAATACATCTGTGTGCCTCTTCATGTAGTCTTATTTACTCTTTCTTGCCTCTTCCTTTTCTCTTCTCCCATTACAATCTCTTTTTAGCACTCAATTAGGTTTTTTATCTTCACATCCAAATCAGCTTAAACCCACTCCCTCTGTCTATGTATTTCTCTTCTTTATGATGTAATGAAGATATAGTTCTCAAGAGTTGTATGTTGTATCATCTTCCCATGTAGGGATGTAAACAGTTTGTCCTTATTGAATAACATGGTTTTTTATCCCCCTTTCCTGTTTACCTTTTTATGCCTCTCTTGAATCTTGCATTTGAAGATCAAATTTTCCACTAAGCTCTGGTCTTTTCATCAGGAGAGTCTGGAAGTCCCCCATTTCATTGAATATCCATCTCTTCCCTTGAAAGATTATGCTCAATTTCGCTGGGTAGTTGATCCTTGGTTGTGGTCCAAGCTCCTTTGCCTTATGGAATATCATATTCCAAGCCTTCTGATCTTTTAATGTAGAAGCTGCAAGGTACTGCATAATCCTGACTGTGGTTCCATGATATTTGAATTGTTTCTTTCTGTATGCTTGCAGTATTTTCTCCTTCATCTGATAATTCTGGAATTTGTCTACACTATTCCGTGGCATTTTCAATTTGGGATCTCTTTCAGTACGTGATCGGTGGATTCTTTTGATGACTGTTTTACCCTCCAGTTTTAGGACCTCAGGAGAATTTTCTTTGATGATTTCTTAAAAGATGCTGTCTAGGCTCTTTTTTTCATCATGGTTCTCAGGTAGATCAATAATTCTTAGATTATCTCTCCTGCCAGTTCAGTTGTTTTTCCAATGAGGTGTTTCACATTTTCCTCTATTTTTTCATTCTTTCTATTGTGTTTGACTGATTCTTGATGTCTTATAGAGTCATTAGCTTCCACTTGCCGAGTTCTAATTTTTAATGAATTGTTTTCTTCAGTTAGCTGTTGTATCTCCTTTTCCATTTGGCCAATTCTGTTTTTTAAGGAGTTGTTTTCTTCAGTGTACTTTTCCTGTTTTGTCAATTGTATTTTTAAATTTTTCTTCTACCTCTCTTATTTGAGTTTAAAATCTTTCTTGAGCTCTTCCAAGAAAGCTTTTTGGACTGGAGACTAGTCCATATTCCCCTTTGAGGTTTTCAGATATGGGTATATTGACCATGTTGTCCTCTCTTGAATTTGTGTTTTGATTTTACCTGTCACCAAGATATTTCTCTGTGGTCATTGATTTTTTTTTTCATTCTTCTTGCTCATGTTGTTTGCTTTTTTTTTTTCTGACTTTTAAATTTGATCTCTGCTTCTGGGGCCCAGGGGCCACTGTCTCACACATCTTGTGCTGGGGGCCATGGATCTGGTTCACTAGTTTTCTGTGCTGAGGCCTCAGGTGCTGGCAATTGGATGTTGTAGTGGTCTGGTACTTTACCTGGTGCTGAGCTGGATGTTGTAAGTGCCTGGTGTTGACACTTACCTGCTCCTCCACCCTGGGGCTCAGGATCTCCTGCTGGTTTGCTGAGGTGGGGCTTGCTGCTGGCTTGCTGGGATGCCTCCCTGTCCTTTACTGTTCCCCTTCAGCCACAGCAAGAGGGATCTTTCCCATTAATCCCCCTAGCATCCTGAGCTAAAGTACTGCTGTACCCCATCTTTCTGCTTGCACCACTATTCCAGGATTTTTCCTGGGACAATATTCTCTGGGTTTTTCAAGGTCAACAAAAGAGAGTGAGAGCGACTTACTGCTTACTTTGCCATCTTGGCTCCCAGTCTGTGGGGTGATAGCACCAGGAGTAGCTGCTGCCACTGCCTGGTGGCCATCCGCAGGACTGAGCTTCTCCTTCACCCATTTCTGACAGACCCTCCTCCTCTGAGAGGCCTGGGAAATGCCACTGCTGCCAGTGATTCAGTCTGCTGGGGTCTGCTCTGACTTTCCTGTCGTTGGATCTGAGCTGGTGCACTCTGTGTGCTAGACTGTGATTCTTTCCCAGCTTGGTGCAATAGCTCCTTCCTGTCGACCTTCCAGATTGGCTTCGGCTGGAAATCTGCCACGCTCTGTCTCTTTTTTGGATTCTGCTGCTCTAGAATTTGTTCAGATTCACTTTTTAGAGGTATTTGAAGGAGTTTGTAGCAGAGCTCAGGTGAGTCCCTACTTTCACACTTCCATCTTGGATCCCCTTGTCTTTGTTTTAATATTTCTTGTTTCTCTTTCCAGTTATTTTTTCATAATTTTAATTTCTTTTCTGTTTTTTCTCTAACACTCTTCTATTTCATTGATAAAAAACATTTTGAACTTTCTTGCTTCTTCTCTTTTGTACCTTTTAGTTAAATTTGTGCCCAGGCTTTGCTTATTGATGTTTTTTGAGTCATTTTTGTGTCTTGAGCATCCCTCTTACCATAAGAGCTTTTTGTACTGGAACTTGTTGTTGTTACTGTTTGTTTTGTTTTGTGGGGTGTTTTGGTTTTTTTTTTTTTTTTTGGTTATTCTTCTAATCATCTTCCTGACTTTGGACTTGATGGTACTGCTGGGCTCTACTGACTTCTTGAGGGAAGATCTGGGCTGATCCTGTTGTTGCTCTTTTGGAGTATTGAGTGTTTTGTTATTCCAGGTTCTCAGAGACAGCTCACTCTGATGACCTGCAACCTTTTAGTGCCTTTGAAATGGTCTGAACCATGGCAAAGTCTGATCAGTAGTCACTGCCACCCTGATCTGAGCTCTACAAGTACCTGGCCCGAGTTTAAGTCTGAGCAACAGTAGACTGCTGCTGAACTCAGCCACTGTCTGCCATTTGGGAATCTCTTCTGGTTCCAAGTGATACAACTGTAGTCTTTCTTTTGGTCTGGGATTCCTACCATGGTTATTCCTCTGCAGCTTCAGAGTGAGCTAGAAGTTCGAACTGAAACCATGCTCTGCTTTTGGGGGTCTGAGCCAAAGACCTGCTTCTTCTTCCTTTCTTGGTACATCACTTAGGGCTGTAATTGACCCTTCTCCCAGAACTCTATCCATAGGCACAATTTCTCCCCTCATTCTGCCTTAGATTTGTGAGCAAGAACCAGGAAATATGTGACAAAGTACCCAGTTGGTACCTGTTACCCTTCAAGAGGTCACTCCTAGTATAGGTATGGTACCTCTTTTTGCCCTGGTACACAGTCCCTCAGTGCACTGGAGTGCTTCAATAAGCCCCAAGATTCTAGCTAGACCTGTTCTCTAGTGTCCACTAACTTCTGTGTCTCCCTGTGCTGACCTGGGTTGGGAAAAATGACTCACTATGATTATTTTTCTTGGCTTTACCCATTGGGGTTTGGTCTGGTATGATTTCTTGATCTATTTGGAGTAGGTGGGTTTTTTCCATTTGTTTTTGTTTTGTTTTTGTTTCTTTGGAGGGGAGCTTTCTGTATTTCTTCCTTCTAGTCTGCCATCTTGACACTCGTCTGTTGTCTTTTATGCATTGATGGTGTGGCAGGAAAAAAAATTAATTTTGTTAGTTTAAGCTAACAACGTTTTAGATGGTTGCTGTTTGTGATTATAGCACTAATAGCAATGATCATGCAACTTTTCTCAATAATATAGTTTGCTTTAGAGGACTTATATACTGCCATATTTGACCTACCTGTAAATTACATATTCTTTTTCTAATTGCTGCCAGAATTTTGTTGCTTAGTTTTTTGATAACAAAAAATTAATTCCTTTTATCTTTACTAACTCCCCTCTTGGACACAATTTCATTTATTATTTTCTTACCAACCCACTTCTCAATACTGAACTTTTAACTTTATTATCACTATGTATATAATGGAGTTAGAAAATGGAGCTAAATACCATAAGGAAGAACTTGGTTTTAAACCCAGTTTTTTTTTAGGACGTATTTATTAATTGAGGGATATTTAGTAATGAAATAATATGAGAAAGGAACAAGTGTCTAAGATAAATTATTCAAATCAAAAAAGATTTATTGTTAGTATCTTTGCAGTGAATGATAGGATTTTCAATTGTATAATAATAGTAAATAACAGCTAACATTTATATGATGCTTTAAAGTTTGCAAAGCACTTTACAAATATTATCTCATTTGATCCTCACAACAACCTTGTTAAGTATGTGTTATATAAGCCTTATTTTACAGCTAAGAAAACTTAAGGCAGACAGGGTACCTGACTTGCCCAGGATAACACAGCTAGTTGAGGCTGGATTTGAATTCAGGTTTTCCTGACTCCAGGTCCAGTGCTGTATCCACCACCTAACTGCCTCTGTTTTATAAATAAATGTGTATGAATCAGTTGGGCTAATTGGGCTTTGATTTCAGTGACTTGGGGGTCAAATCCCAGCCGTCACTTACTATGCAACCTTAGGTAAGACACCTAAATTCTCTAGCCTGTCATTTCCTCATTTGTAAAAATGTTGATCTGAGAGCTGATTTAGGCTATCTCTAAAGTCTCTTTTAGCCTTGGCATTCTATAATAATCTTTCAAGTTTTCAGAAATTGCCATAAGTATTCATCCATTTAAAATTCTGATTTTTTCCTTATTTTCCTTAATTTTTATATGTACACCCTTTTATACTACATTCAGGAGGCATTTTATTGTTTCTTTATAATTTAATACATTATGTGGGGAAATGGGAACATTGTTGCATTGCTGGTGGAGTTGTGAGCTGATCCAGCCATTTTGGAGAGCAGTTTGGAACTATGCCCAAAGGGCTATAGAAAGGTTCATACCCTTTGACCCAGCAATACCGCTTCTAGGGTTGTATCCCAAAGAAATCACACAAGCGGGAAAAGGACCCATATGTACAAAAATATGTATAGCCGCTCTTTTTGTGGTAGCTAAGAATTGGAAATCAGAGGGATGCCCATCAATTGGGGAATGGCTGAACAAGCTGTGGTATATGAAGGTGATGGAATACTATTGTGCCATAAGAAATGGGGATGATGCAGACTTCATAACAACCTGGAAAAACCTACACGACATAATGCTGAGTGAGCGGAGCAGAGCCAGGAGAACATTGTGCACAGCCACAGATATATGGATTCCATGAGGACCAACCCTGACATACTGCGCTTTTCTCAGCAACCTAAGGGGCAAGGACAACTCCAGGGGACTCACGATGGAGAATGCTATCTTCATCCAGAGAAAGAATTGCGAAGTTTGAATACAGATCGAGGCGCACTACATGCTCGCCTTTTTTGCTTCTTTTTTTGTTTTTGTTTTTGGGTTTTTTTTTTTTGGTTCTGTCTCTTCTTTCTCCTGATTCATTCCATTGGTCAAAATTCTTCTCCATGACTTGACTAGTGCATAAATTAATTCAATGCGAAGTTATACATGACAGTTATATGAGATTCCATGCCGTCTTGGGGAGGGAGGGGAGAAAAACTGGAACTCAAAACCATGTAGAACCGTGTGTGGTAAACTAAAAATAAATAAAGAAATTAAAAAAAAAATTTAATACATTGCCATAGAGATTTATTCTGATTGTTAAATATTATCCATTAAAATGTTTCAGTTTGTAATAATTGCTGATTTCAACTGAAATCAGTTAGTTTGATTTTGATCATAAAGAATGTTATCAATTTATTTTTATTTTAAAGGAAATTGTAATCTGAGGTTTTAAGCATGTGGAATACCTAGTTTTAACGTTACAGCTAATTAATTATAGCGTGCTGGGAATAAATAGTTCTTACATTGCAAGTTGTCTTAATTAAGTTTTAAAGTGACCTTGTTTTCAGTTTTGTTAAATTGGCCTGCTAGATTAAGTACCTATAAATAATAGACATTAGTTATTCTGAAAAAATCATTAGTCTAGTTCATCTAGCTCCTTTCAGTATAACAGGCATCTAGAATACATCACTCTTAAGAGAAAATAAATGTGGCCCTAGTTTTTTGGTCACATTCTTTTACTGTTTAAGAATTTAATATTGAAAGTGTGAATATTTAAAATTATTCTCTGTCATAAGCCAAATTAAGAATAATGTAAATATTGCATAGGTAACATGTTCTACTTTTTATGATTATAATAAAACATAGCTCCAAAAAGATTATAAATTTTAAAAACTTGTTTGCAAAATAATTGTTCTTAATGTGTAGATTTTTACATATCCACAGATTACTATATATCATCCTGTAAGAAAGGAGAGTATATCAATGAAATAGTTTTTGTTTTAAGTAGTCCTTTTTTGGTTTTATAGTCATTACTGTAATCTTAAAATGACACCACTCATCATTATAAGACAGTTATTATGCCAGGTTTTAAAATATGTTGTACTTAATTGCTTTTGGTAGACATTTGATCAAATATCTTCTCAGTCACTTAATAGGTTTTTATTAAATGCCTATTATGTTGCAGGCACTGTGCTAGAAACTAGGGATACAAAAGCAATGAATGGAGTAGTCTCTACTTACAAAGGAGTATCAAGTAAAAAGCTCATTTTCATTGCCAGTAAACCATTTTTCCTTAATTGACACTGCTGTAAGGAATTCCTTTATTCATTTGCACTACTATAAGTAGTCCCAAATGGTTGAAGCCAAATATTTTGTGATCTGAGAACCAAATATTTTGTATTTCTGGCTAAAGCTGTATGTGAAAATCTTGGAATTTCAAGATGCTTTAAAATTATGAAGCCTTCACTCAAGAGGCGTTGTAAAGTTATTTAATTTCCCCATCCTGATTCAGTTGCAACTCTTCCCTGCTTGTTATTCCATAATACATTATCCCTCAAGGAATTATAATATTACCTTTCATACTCTTGCAATGTTATAGCCTTAGACTTCTCTTTCTGTATGTTTGTTATTTTACCTGTGGGACCTTGTTATTCTACCTGTGAGGAAGTCATTTAACTTATCTGGTTCTGAGTCTCTTCACCTATAAAATATAGTGGTTGAACTACTTGGCCTCCATGGTCCCTTCCAGTTCTAGATCTGTACTCTTGATCTTTTTATCTTTGGGTTGTGCCTCTGACTTTGTGAAAAAATAAAAATTAAACAACCACTTTGATCACCTCATCATACTTGTAATAAACTTTAACATTTTATTTGCTAGGTGTGATGGAAAATTGATTTTATTAGTTATACTATTTTGGTGTAAATATCTAAATATTCAAATAAAGATGTTAATTGTAGACATGTCAAAACAAAATGGCCTTATTATTATATCTTCTAATTTTCTTGTATTTTAGTTATTTCCTCATTATGCTTTATGTGTTAATGTCAAATTACAAAACTTTGTGACTTTTGCACTTTTAATTTTAATAAACATATAAACTGAAACCTAGGGAAAAATAAGTAATGTGCCAAATAACATGATTTATTTTCTATGAAGCAAGGATAGAAAAGAGTGCCTTATAGATTTTCTAAATAGAAGTGTTCCTGAATCAACATAGTGACTTTGTGAGTGCCAAACAGAAAAAAAGCATAGTCTTATATTCAGCTACATTAGTTTTCTTCCTGTTGTGCATTTCATTATCTTATTTTTGAATTATTTTCATAAAATCAAAATATTGAAGTTTCTGTGAGGGAATTTTAAATACCATCACAAAAAAATGAAAATTATTACTTCTTATTAGACAAGATACAACTTGTTACTGCTATAGGAGTAACTATAAAATCAATGGTCAATTTAGTCCATTTTTTTGTTACTGGAAATGTAAAAATCAATATCCAAATATAAAAAAGACTAAAAATGAGAAAATGTGCACTTAAATAAGTAGCTTCAACATGACTTATTTCAGGAAGTTGTTGATACTTTCTTTCCCCAAAAGAAATGGATAAAAGCACAGATATCGGGACAGCTAGGTGGCGCAGTGAGTAGAGCACTGACCCTGGAGTCAGAAGGAACTGAGTTCAAATCCAGCCTCTGACACTTGACACATGTACTGGCTGTATGACCTTGGGCAAGTCACTTAACCCCAATTGCCCTGCCAAAAAACAAATCAAAGAAAAAAACAAAATAAAAGGACAGATATCTCTGTAGACTATTACTACATCTCCTAAGGATGTTGCCCATACTGTTTGTATTTCTATCTGTATTTGTATGTTTGATGCTGTTTGATTCCATGCAAACAAATTGGTACTTATTTCCGTCATTAATTCTTTCTAGAGAGTGTTTCCAGGCACATTTGATGAGTCTAGTGGCAACCTTTATTATTGTTTTGTGGGGAAAAATTAATTTGTTCATGATGAGTATAGCAGTTTTCACAGTTTAAAAGAATTTCTGTTAGGGTGTAGTTGGTCTGTTAGTTGGATTTGTGTCAATTAACTTGAAACTTTTTCCAAGCTTGCATTCTAAGTGTGCCCATCGCCTTTTCCAGTTCACTTGTGATAGTGGCATTTTTGCCATGCTTTTGATTATTACATAGTACTTCTGGAGTTTGTTGTAAATGTAGATTTACAATGTCTTACACTTTATATTTCTTTAAATCTAGGTTTTGGAGGGAAATTGTTTCTTTTTATTGCTCTGTACCAGTCTTCTTTTACTTTGAGCTAAGTATATCATTTGCAAAAATTTCGTAAGGATATTTTCAGTTCTGTAAGTGGGAAATTTCTTTAAAAGCAGTGCCTATGGTTAGAGCAGCATTATGAAGGTGTAATACTGTCTTTAAGATGGAAGGCATATGATGAAACTCTTATTTTTTTTTTTTTGTGAAAGTGTAGTTTTTTGTAGGATTGTTCAGCTTTTTGTTGATCTGGGCAAACAAAAAGAGTCTAAAGATAAATGTGAGGAAAGGGCAGTCGAGATAAGTCAAGGCTTTGAGCAGAATACTGTATTAAAATTATACCACATAATAAGTATTTTATTCTGGCAAGCAGTCCTTGTGTTGCTTTAGTGCATTGTTTGTATTGTAGAAGCAATTTGTTTTGAATCAAATGCAGTGCCTCACACATAATAGACACTACCAATGCCTACTTTATCTGGACAAGCACAGATATGGGAGAAGACCAAATGAAGGCGAATTGTGATTATGATTTACTCTGCTTTAACAAAGTGCAATGGAATGTTGGAAGGCTTTTAGAATGTTCAATTTGGATTGTCTTTGAAATAATGTGCTGATATCTTCTAAGATTTGACTTTTATTGGCATGAAGAAAAAAACTAATGATTTTTGTTTAGAAAATAAATTCCATTTATGATTTTTTAAAATTAGGACCCATTTAAGTGGAATTTTAGTAGCGAAAAGAAAATGGTGCTAACTGTGTATTTCATTTAAGTGATCTTCCTTAGATCAAATGGAATTCATATTGAATGAACAAATGAATAACACATTTATTAAATGCTTGTAATGTACGAAGCTTCTGTGTTATACACTAGGGATGCAAGTAGAAAAGTAAGACAGTCCTAACATTATAATGGGCGAAATAACACATATGGAAGGTTTCAGTTGCATGTTGGATGGAAAATTATTAATGTTTCTCTTATCATGTGATTTCCACTGATAAAATCTTATGAATTTCTGATGTTTACAGTGCCAAGGACTGACATGACTAGATTTACACTTTAGAAAAAACACTCTGGTAGCTGTGTTGAGAATGGATTGGGATGGAAAACTTTAGAAAGGGAGGCTTTAGGAGGTGCTTGAAATAATCTAAAAATAGAGAATGAGGACTTAAATGGTGTAGGGTATTGTCTGCATGAGTGGAGATAAGGAGAAGTATGTGAGAGATTCTGTGGACTCAGAAATGACAAGATATGGCAACTGGTAGAAGTGGGATAAGAAAGTGAGGAACTGAGGATGACAGGGTTCTGAACCTGGGTCACTGTAGAGGATGGTGGTCCCCTTGGCAATAAAAGATGAATTTGGAAGTAAGGTAGATTTGGCGCAAAAATTAGTACATGTAATAGAAACTTTAATAAAATTTTGTTGAATAAATCAATGAAGGAAAACTATGTGCTTATGACAGTCAAAAAGCCTGGATTTCAGAACACTGTTTCATATGTTCTGCCCTATTTTCCCCACAAATTATCAAAATATCCCAGAAATTTCAATATTTTGACAAAAACCCCTCTGATTGGAGGGCTGAAGGGAGGAACAATAAACTATTCTAGAAACTTCCCTTTATAGAGGGCACAGAATTTCTATGAGCTGCTCCACTTGATTTTGACTCCATAAACATCATGCCCCTAGGGCTTTGGGTACCCTCTTACTCTGCCCCACTCCATCTGCTTTTCAGAGGGTTAAATGATTTGACCAAGGTAACATAGTCTGTAACAGTCAGGATGTGAACATTGGTTTCTTTTTACTTTCCTTTATCCCTTTCTGTAGTTGTTACGTTCCTGAAAAGTTTTTATAAGCCAGATTCTTTTGCAAATTAAAGCCTATACATGAATTTAAATTTCAGAAGGAAACTTGAGGTTTTTATAAAATGAAAAATGCTAAATTAAACAAGTAAATTTTTAAATATTAGTTTTTCTTAAAGCAGGTCATTCTTGAATAATTTGATATCTTTAATCATACAATTTCTGATTTTTATCTGTTGAATGACAGAATTTCAGACCTAGTATCTCCTAAGACATATGGTATTGTTATCTTGAAATTTTGTTGCAGTGATAGAAGTCTTTATGTGTGTGTATGTTTCCTTCTTAGCTATTTGAACTGCTAGGACCTGAGGGATTTGAACTTATAGAGAAGCTTCTTCAAAATAGAGTTATAATTGTGGATAGATTTCTCTCTTCGAATGACCATAAGTTGCAAGTTCTTCAAGGTAAGATCATTTCACTGTTCATTCAGATGTAAATGAAATGTTTAATATTAGTAGAAACTTTCTAATATAATAAAATTTTACCTAGAGGAGTACTTTATCATTTAATTCACTTCTGTTATCTTTGGTCATATTACATTGTGTTCATGGTGTAAATACTGAGTCATGGAAAGTGTTGAGAGAGAGAGAGAGAGAGAGAGATTGGATGATAAGGGAAATAAAAGAGGCAACCATTCTCCACATTCTAATGCTCTGCTTAATTTTTCTCCTATACCTTATTTGATACTAGAATTTAGATAACCTCATCCTTCATAATAGAGCCTTATTAACTTCATATTACGCTAAAGTAAAGTTAATCCTCCTAAGACAGGTTGTTGAATCTCACTTCTTGGCATGAGGAATTTAATAATTTAAGAAATTTCATGATTATTTTGTTTTTAAAAAAACCTTTCTTTTCTATCCCCTTTAGGATTAAGGTAAACTATTTATTGTGCATAATTAAGCAAAATAGGCAACAAAGCATAATTTGTTCCAGATAGTATAATTCAGACCTGGAAGAGACATAAGGGCCCCAAAGAGCTGAAAATCCCTCATTTTACGGAAAAGGAAATTAAGACCCAGACATGTTAAATGACTTGCTTATATAGGTTACATATGTAACAGCAGCAACTATTATTATAATACCTTCTATACCTTACATTTTTGTAGCACTTAAAGGTTTGTAGAGTACTCTGTATGTATGTGTGTATACACACACACACACACACACACACACACACACACGCAAAATCTCATTTGATCCCTTCACTGGTCCTCTGAGATAGGTTCTATTATCCCCATTCTACAAATGAGGAAACTGAGGCCCAGATAAGTTAAGTCACTTGCTGAAGGTCCCACAAGTTAGTATAGAGCAAATATTTGAACCCATAGCCATTGATTTCCAAATACAACTCTCTAATACAATGCCTCTTAATTTCCTTGTACTCTTTGTATATTGACCATTCATTATCAGATGTGGTTTCTCTATTTTTTTCTGTGTTTATTTCATTTATTCATAGTATTTTTTGAACAATGATTCTATAAAATATCAGTGGAGAGGGGAGGGTTAAATTTAATAGGTCCACCAAAATTCTTATGTAATTATTGACACTAAATAAGTTGTATTTATGTGTTGCACATATTTTGAGTGGCATTTAATGTAAAATTATTGACTGCACGTTTTAGAATCCTGATCTCTGAAAGTGAGACTCCCAAATATAGTTAATTCTGAAGGGCATAAAAATTAAACTGTTATAATTCATTTTATAAGCTCCCCTTTTATATACAGGCAGTCAACATATGATGACCATTAAATAAGCTTCTATTACATAAATGTGGAAAAGCTCTTCTTGAAAGCGAGCAGTTACATTTGTATTCCTAATACTGAATTTAAGTGATATATTTCTTCACATTTTATTCTATTTTTCTTTTGGGTGGGAAGATAAAGAAATTGCTTTCATAAATAGTAAGTATCTATATGTGTCAGACACACATTTCAGAAATACCTTTCATGCTTTTATAAATTTGCTTTGTAGACAATTGTAAAAAATTTTCAGGAGAAAATGCTAAACCTAATTATGGTTGTCAAGTCACTATTCAGTCTGAACAAGAAAAGCAGTTAATGAAACAGTATCGTCGGGAAGAAAAACGAATTGCCAGAAGAGAAAAAAGAGCAGGAGAAGATGGAGAAGTTTTGGGAGAAGGACCAATGTGCTTCGATCCTAAGGAGTTGAGGATGCAAAGGTAATAAAATGCCAGAAGCTTATGAATGTGTATGCTAGTATTGGTTTTTTTTCTTTTAGTTACCTTTAACATTTTAAATGTTTATGACTTCACATTTTTTTCCAGATACGAGATTTTTCTTTTTTCATGAAAACTTAAATTTTCTGCAGTGGTCTGCTTAGTTACAATCTTGGTTATATCTATATAGACTAGAGATTGATATTTTAGAGGCAAACTACCATTAATTTGAGATTTATGAAGCCTGGAATAAATGTATTAATAGCTTTGTTTTCTTCGCTAGATTAATGAATACTGTTTCCCATGTTGTCACATAATGGTAGAGGAGAGAAAAAAAGTATGCATGCAATCCGTTGATACCTAGAAATTGTACCATATTTTGATTCTTTCTTTTTAAAATATAGAGACTCATAAAAAAGCATGTTCATATTTTTATATGTGAGGAAAACAAAACTATAAATAAGAACTTTGTTTTCATGTATTAGATTAGTGGTATCTAAAAATAGTATCTAAAATGTATCATCGTCTTATATTTGTTTGTTCATAAATTTTAGCCTGCTACATAGTTTAATTTCTTTTCTTTTGGAATGCAGAGATATCTGAAGTAATTATTTTAGTTGTCTCAGTCATTTTGTTGTTCATTTTGTTGCAATGTATATAATTACCAACCTGGCCTCGTTTTTTTTTTCTTTATAGAGAGCAAGCACTTCTGAATGCTCGAAGTGTACCAGTTCTGAACAGACAGAGAGATGTAGATATTGAAAAAATTCATTATCCACATGTTTATGATTCCCAAGCTGAAGCCATGAAAACATCGGCATTCATTGGGGGTGCAAAGGTCTGTGTTTGATATATAACTTTTTTTTGAGTAATGTATCTCCTCCTAATGAAGAACATACTGATTCTCCCTCTATTTCCCCTGCTCCACCCCCACCCCGGTGACTTTTGTTCATTGATCAAATTATAATTATTCAATCATTTTCCAAGTTTGTGTTTAATTTTGATAGTCAACAATAATTTCTCATTCTCCCACATCTCATTGTTGTATATTAGAAAACTTACTGGGTAAGTGTCCTACTCCTTAGATATACTTAGTACTTTTAGTCTCAGAAATTCTGTCTACTAATATATTTCTTACAAGTGTTGTGTGATACAATAATAAAAAGAAATTTGGGTCCTCCATATATCCTAATATTTATCCTAATAAATATATCCTACTGTGACTTATTTTGAACAAGTTTAACTCTTAATAAATTGTGTCTTTTGTTATTTCCCTTCTTCCTTCATTTTCCTCATCAACTTTACCACTAGTTGATATACCACCACCCCTGAATTGAGTAGAGTTAACCTTAAATATTTCCCCACCTTCTTTAGTCCAGTGTGTTATAGATTCCCAAGATTTAGTCTCCTTTTTATTTAAATTTTCTTTCTGGTTTTTAACTGGATACATTATTTGATAGTGTGTCATAAATAAGACTGGAATATAAACCATAGCAGTTCTTAAGATGTTTTAATTTTAACCATTTGATTTTAATTTTTTTAAAAAAAATATTAATAGATGCTTTTACCAGAAGGGATTCAAAGGGAAAACAATAAGATGTACGAAGAAGTAAAAATTCCCCACAGCGAACCAATGCCAATAGGATTTGAGGAAAAACCAGTTTTTATTAAAGACTTAGATGAGGTAAGAGAAAACATTTTTATAAGATAATTTGTATTCACTAGAACCTTTTTTTAATAAATTGATAGTATTGTAAATGATTGAAAACATTTTCCTTAACAGGCGTATATGTATGCATTTATTTATCAATAGGAATGAGTGAAGCTGTCTTTAGACTGTGGGACTTACTGGAACTATTGCACTTTATGCTTATTAGACCACGTGTAGAACACTGTGTTTGATTATGAACTTCCAATTTGAGGAATATTACTGGAGGAGTAAGGGAACTGAAAACCAGGTTATATTAGGAATTAAAGAACAAGGGATGCAAACTGAAAGCTAGTGAGCTTTATTTGATCCCTGGGAAAATTCTAGAAAGGATCATCAAAGGCATGGTTGGTGAACATCTAGAAAAGAAAATAATGATTACAGAGGCAATATGGCTTCATCAAGAACAGGTGATATCAGATTGGCCTTTTATGTCAAAATTACTAAACTAGCAGATGAGGGGAATACCGTGGGTGCAGTTAACTTAGATTTTTTCAAAGCTTTTGATAAAAGTAGCTTCTTGTGGAGGAGATGAGGAAGTATGGATTAGCCAATTATAAGTAAGATGTATTCAGAACTGGTTGGGAGGCCAGACCCAAAGAATAGTTGGTGATGATTGAATGTCCATTTGGTGGTAGGTCTGTAGTTGAACACTCCAGTGGTATGTGTTTGACCTTGTGCTACTTAACATTTCTGTCAGTGGCTTGCACAAAGCTATATATGGTATGCTCATTAAATTTGTAAATGTCACAAAGCTAGGAGAAAGAGCTACACAGTGGATAACCAAGTCAGTATCTGAAAGGACTTTGACAGGCTAAAATTGAACTGAATCTGTTGAGATATAATATAGACAACTATTTGGTGCCCAAAAAATAAACTTATAAAGTGTAAGATAGAGGAAGCATCAGCTTTTTTGAAAGGAACTGGGGGTTTTCATACACTGAAAGTTCAATCAGCAGTGAATTTGTAATGTGTAACTCAGAGCAGGAAGTGGGTAGTGGAGTGGGGGGTTGAGGAGGGTTGTGGAAGGATGGATGAGACTATCAATTTGGAACACTATATATTGTGTTGGATTTGCTTGATGTATTGTTTAATTTCAGTGAATTGTTTTTCCCCCTTTTAAATTTATCATAAGCGATGGTTCTCTGGGAAGGGCAGAGGAGAAGAGCATATTGATCAATGTCAATGATGTAAAAACAAAACAAAAAGACAAATGTACATCTTTAAAATTGTCCAACTTGCACTAAAAGATATTGAAGTCTTATGGCTAAATGTGCTAAGTGTTTTGTTTTTTCCTAGTATAATAATTGTCCTATCTCTGACACATGCTATGTGACCCTGGACAAGTCATTTATTCTCTTTAGGCAACTCTCTTAAGACTATAAATTGTTGCAAAATATGCTGACCTGTATTGCTAGAAGGAGTTTCCACATCTGGGAGATCATCTCCTTAAGTAAATTACAGATCTTATCTCTTTATCTGTGAATTGGCATATGGTAGATGTAGATGTACTTGTCCTATGTTCTCTTGAGTTAGTTAATAGATAAATTATGTAGAAATGAAAAATTGTTATTTGAGGCTAGCTAACAGTTGATTATGATATGTACCATAAAGTTTCTATGTTGAGAGTACTCAGTAGAAATAGGTTAAACTGAATGAATCTCATTTGAGAGGAAATCCTATATGTACTTGTTTTTATAAATAATAATTATTTGTCTGAGCTAAAGCACATCAGAATTGAAGCACTTAAATTCTAATGGGAACACTTGCAAACCGCTAACCGTGAAAGGGCACCAGCTGCAGAAAAACACCTGCTAAGTTACAGTGGGAATTCTGACATCTGCCAACAGTTAGAAATAATCTAATAAAATGCCACTCCTTAAAGAATGCCAATAAGTCTCCCACCCCACCCCCACATTGATCAGATAGATATCCTATCATCAGAACAGAAAAGCTTTTGACAAAGGATATTTGAATTATCTCAGAGCCATAATTTGATAAATTCTGATGATTAGAAGTTTGAATAGTTGTAGTTGTCCTTATTTTCTCCCACCCTTTAATTTTCCTGTACCTATAAAAACAGTGTTTATATTTTCACAAGATAAAATAGGGTCTTATATCTTAGTTTTCCAGGCTTATGCTCTAGCGTATATAGATGCACACCCACCTACATATACACAACACACACACACACACACACAACCTAGAAAGTAGTTCTGTTTTCCTTAAAGGGATTTTAACTTTTAACAGAAAATACAGTTTTGGAAATAGCATAAAACCAATGATTTAATAAATGGTTGCTATATACCTAAGTATCATGTAACTCTGACAGACTTGTATCTTTTGTCGTTTGCTCATTCAATAAACATTTATTAAATGAGTATGTGCAAAGCACTGTTAGAGACTGGGGATAGAAAAACAAAAATCAAAGCAGTGCTGTCTTTAAAAAGCTTGATTTTTACTGGAGACACAACATATTAGTGAATATAATAGAAGGAAAAAACTGTCGTGACTGCTGAGATGAGGAAAGGCTTCATGGTGGAGGTGGTTTCTCAACTGATCTTTGAGGGAAGTTGAGAATTCTGAGAGATGGAGAGAAGCAGAGGGCTTGGGAGTAGAGCCTTTACACTGAGTAAAGAAATGGAATTCTGAATTTCAGAAACATTGAGTTTGTCTGGAATGTGGAATATGTGAAGAGGAGTTTGTTGTAGAATTTCAATGAACCGAGATAAACTGTTGATTTGTATATGTTCATTTGCTTCTATGCCTAATGTATGATCCACATTTTCTTTCCTTTTAAAACCTCTCTTAACAATTCATCCTTTGAATTTTGAGTTGTTTTGCTTAGGACTAATCCATTCCTGAATGTACCCTTTGTCTTATTCTCCCTTCTCATTGTTTCCTCCTATTTCCTTGTTAGCTGAATGTATTTCTGTACCCAACTTTGTGTGTATCCTGCCCTCCTTTATCTGGTTCATATGAAAGTAGGTTTAGATCTCACTGTCTTCTGTTCTACTTGTGTGTCCCCATTATTGAGATAGTATGTTCCTGTAGCCTTCCTCCCCATATATCTTAGAGTATGTCTTTTTCCCCCTCCATTTCCTTTTTTTCTATTAAGATCATCATTAAAATATTAACAAGACCAACAATATTAACAAGGCACTTGCTTTTATTTAACTTCCTCTTTGGACTCTAATAATAGGATTCTGAAGGGATACTTTAATTATCTTTCCCTATTATAATGTAAATAATATTTAAAAAGGTATGGTTCCTTCTCACTGCTCACTTTTAAAATTCCTTTTGAATTCTATGCTGGTAATTCAGAGTTTCTACTTAGCTTTGGTCTTATCAGGAATAAGTAGAAGCCTTGATTCATTAAAGGTTCATTTTTTTTCCTTGTAGGAGTATACTCAGTTTTGCTGAATAAATTATTCTTGGTTGTAAGTCTTTATTTTTTGCTTTTTGGATTATCATTGTTCAGGTTCTCTGCTCCTTTATAGTTGTGGCTGCTAAATCATGTCTGATTGTGACTGTGACTCCTTAGTACTTGGATTCTTTCTGGTTGCTGGAAGTAATTTTTTTTTTTGACATGGAATCTCCAGATTTTGTCTCTGGTATTTTGGGAAGTTTTTCTTTTGAGATTTCTTTCAGGAGGTATCTGGTAGACTCCTTGTCCTTTCACTTTACCCTCTGATTCTAAGAGGTGTGGGCTGTTTTCATTTACGAAATATAATGTCAAGGCTCTCTCTCTCTTTTTTTTTTTGTCATGGCTTTCTAAAGGGCCTTTAATACTTAAATTATCCCTTCTTGGCATGTTTACCAGGACACTTGTTTTTGCTACATAAATTTTCTATTCTTTTTTAAAATATTAAATTAAGTATTTCTTATTGTTTTATGGAGTCATTTTTAATTTTTAGGGATTCTCTTAATGGAAGTGTTTTGAAACTCTTGTACCAAACCATTAATTTTCCTCTAAATCATTCTTCTGGATTTTCCGTGTTTTTAGTTCTTTCCTGTATGTAATGGGGATAGAAATACTTTTTAACACTTATCTCATAGGTTTTTCGGAGAGGAGTTAATGTGTTTTAAGTGCCTTGCCAGCCTAAAAGGATAAAGGCCACCTACTGTTATTATTGTTGTTATTACTGAGCACATACAATATATTTGCTGCTTAGTAGCAGTTCTGAGCTATCAGTTCAAAAGTCAATACTAGTTAACTGATTTGACAAAATAAGTGTGATGCAAAGTGATTTTTAGCAAGTGGGTTATTTTTTATTATTTTTTCCTAACTAGTTAAATATTATCTTTATATAGGCAGCATTTAATAATTATAACTAAAGAATATCAAAAGTTTATTAAGTATATAAAATTACCTTAGAATTGTTCAGACGTCATGATATTTCTATAAGATAAAAAAGTTTGCTGTAGTTTGTTGTAAAAAATTCAGCTGTAGAAGTAGATTCAGGTTGGAACTGATCCATTTCATATCATTCAGTGAACACTGTATTTTATGTACCAGGGGCTATGCTGAGTGTTGGATCTAAAAAGTTAGAAATGAAGTCTCTGTCTTTTCATTTTATTTATGAAGACAGCATATTTGTATATAAGTTTATATAAACATATAGATACTAAAACCAAAGTAATTTTGGAGTGAAGGCACTAGCTGCTGAGATCAAGAAAGGCTTTATGTAGAAAGTAGTGCTTATATTTATCTTTGATGGTAACTAAATATTGAATTTATTTTTTCATCTTCATTATTCTGAACTAGAAAAACATCAACAAGCACGATAATTTCCAAAGAAGTACAGGGGAAAAAAAGATTATATATGAAGTGATAATTCTCTATTATTACAGCTTTGGAATTTTAAAATATTTATAACAAATTTAGTATGGGAATTTTAAGCAACAGTTTTGCTTGTTTCTACTTCCTTCTGAACTTCTGTTTTCTTCTGTTCATTCAAAAAAAAATTTGTACAGTGGCCCTCTTTTTTTGGCATTGCTATTGCTCCCCATCCTTCCTACTCCCTGACATTTTCCCTTTTTATTAAAAGCTAAAAGAATGAAAAAGAAAAAAAAACTTTGTGAATTAAAAGTGTAATCAAACATATTGAACTACACATGGTGTCCATATCTAAAAATTTATGTCTTTATGCACTTTCTGTTCTTCTGTGTCTGTCATCTCTCCGTTAGGAAGATAGAGACCTAGGTTTCATCATAGGTGTTTTGGTGACATAGTTGGTCATTGTAGAGATAGGTATTATGCAGTCTTTCAAAATTGTTTTCCTTTACAATGTTGCTGTCCTTGTATAAATTATTTTCTTTGTTCTGCTCAGCTTTTACATGAGTTCATAGATTACTGTGGATTCTCTGAAATTTTCTCTCTTGTCACTTATTATGGTGCAACATTACATTTCATTTATATGGCACAGTATGTTTTACCATTTCCCAATTTTCCAAGGAAATCTAAGTCATCCCTTATATTTTAGCTCCTTTATTTTTTTTTCTCTTCATCTCTTCTCTTCCAGATTAAGAAGTTTGTTTTACTTAAATCTATTCCCTTCTTGGTATTATCTTCTAATTCCTTCCCCTCTTTCCCCTGCCATAAGAATGGCAGTGCAGTATGATGTATTTCTACACCAAACTCTGTGTGTATTTGTTCAGCTCTTCCTTTGTTTCAAAGAAGAATGAGTTTCATGGCCACTCCTGTAGCACCCCACCCCCCCAACCTTTTCTTCCGTGTTTGTATACTTTTCTTTTCACACACCTCACTTATGAGAAATAGCGAGACATATCCCATTTTTCCTTTTTACATTAGTGTATTCTGTATACTCCCTGTCATTCACTCATTCACACACACATACATATACATACATACACATACATGTAAACACACACTTTCTTCTTTCCCCACCTAAAATCTTTAAAAGGGACCAGTCTAACCCAAGTCCTCTTTTTTTCTTATTGTTCTTCCTCAATACTGTTTAAAGACATTGATCTTGTGGGGGGACAGTTGTTTCTTCTCTTCTTTTAGAATTTTACTATTATATCATATAGCTTTTAATTGCACAGGAAATTTACATTTCTAGATTTCTCTAGACTCTTTGCATTGCATATTAAAAATCAAACTCAGCTTTGCTCTTTTATTTGAAAATGCTTGAAAGTTGTCTATTCTATCTCCCATGCCCCACTCCCAATTAGATTATGTTTAGCTTTGCAATTTAGATTGTTCTTGGTTATAAAATTATCTTGTTTGCTTTTGGAAATGTGTTCTAAGAGCTCCTCTTGTTTCTTGTAGAAACTTCCAGATCTGTTTTTTTGTTGTTTTTTTTTAATGGAAACTCCTGATTTTGGTTATGATATTACTGGTCTGCTTCCTTTTGGAGTTTCTTTAAGCAGGTTCTTTGTGGATTCTTTGGCCCCAATTCCAACAGATTTGGGCAGTTTTCATTTGGAATTTCTTGAATATAGTTCAAAATATAGTTTTAACAAAAATAACTCTACTTATTTTCCGGGTCAGTTTTAAAAAAAAAATTCTATATCTTACATTCTCTTTTTTCCTTCGGTTTTTTGGTTGTATATGTGTTTATTTTCCTGTCTCATGGAGTCATTGATTTCTGACTGGTCTGTCATAGCCTTGAGGGAGTATGTTTTTTAGGTAACGTTTGCCACTTTCTTCAGAGCTGTTTACCTTCTTTTAGTTCTTTCCTCCACAGCTTTTATTTTATTTTTATCTCCTGCTTCCTTCCTTCTAGACATTTGTGTCATCCTTCTGGAAAATCTAGGGGTTTTTTGAGTCTTTGTTTACAGTTGTTACTTGGTTACTATCACTTTTTTGTGGATGGGTCTTTATATTTTCAATCACTTTTTGATAAGTGTTTTCTTTGATTTACTCATCTTTCTAGCTTTAGATCTTGAATTGGGGCTGTTTTCTAGGGCCAGGCTCTTACATGCTGATCTTTTGGGTGAAGTGGTCAGTCAGTTGGCTTTGCTGCACATGGACTTCTGGCCTACTTTTTGTGCAGTTCTCGAGTGGAAAAAGAGACTTAAAATAATTTTATCATTGATATCATGATCATCACTTTGGTTTGGTGCAAATTCCAGGGTTTTGCTGGAATAAGCATGGGGAAAATGAGTAATCTTTCTCCCATCCAGGCAGCAGTATTGGCAGCAAATTTCTGTTTGGATATTTTATGTTTTTTTCTGATATTAAACTATCCATATTTTCATGCATGAATTGAACTGGTCATAGTGCATGTATCTTTTGGCTGTATTGTTGCATAGACTGATAAATAGATAGGTGGCTTCGGACTAATATTTTAAGAAATAATGATATTGGTTTATACTATTCTTTATATACATTATCCCTCCTTGATTGGGCATCAAGCCCAAAGGAGTCTGATTAAAGTGTATTTTTTAAAAAAAAATTATTTGACTATTTACTAGAATTTGCTTTTAAGTCCATCTGGGCCTAGTCTTTTTTACTCTGAGAGTTTAAAGTCTATTATGTCTGTTTCTGAGATTTTTTAAAAAAACTTTTTTTTTAAATCTTTTTTTATATTTTCAAGTATTTATTTCATTTAAATTGTCAGTTTTATTGGCTCGTAATTGGGTATAATATTTTCCAACAATTTCCATTATTTTCACTTCGTTTGTTGTGAATTTTATATGATTATTTTTCTTTTAGTTTTCATTTGTTTAATAAAGCTAAAATTAGCTAATAATGACTTTTCTTCTTATATTTGAAGAAAACTTAGCTCTTAATTTTATTTTCAACTAAGTAGTATTTTTTGTTTGTAATTTTGTGTTTTATTTGAGTTTTTCTGCTGCATTACTGTTGCTTCCATCATTGGGCTGATTCCACCCTTAGGTTCTTTCCACTTTACCATAGTTGCCTGGTCTGCTAATCTCTATCATCTGGCTTAAGTACTAAACATGACCCAATAGATCCTTCTTGATTGTCCTCAGACTCAGGATAAACTTGAGATTTAGTCATTTCTAATAGATAGTATGTGATATGGTGGAAGTCATCTTAGTGCCCCAAGAATTTCTTTAAAACTATAAATTATAAAAGAGTTGCTAATCTGCCTGGGGAGGGGGAGGGGATGTTAGAACAAAAGAAATAGCATAATTTTACTGCTATATAAGTCTACACAATTTTGTCTGCTGCACATTTGAAAAGATATAGATAATCTGGAAATGATCTGGATAATGGAAATTAAAATGATTAAGGAAGCAAGATAATTTAGTGTCCATATGAGAATAGACTAAAAAAGACTTGACTGTGTTCAAGAAGCATAAAGGCTGAGAGGATATTTCTCTATATCATCGTGAAGAGTATGTCTTGATTAAACTTTGATCAGTTTGCTAAATCCATTTAGAATACCAAAATTGGAGCATACCTTTAAGGCTTGAAAGGGGATAATTTTAGGAAAATTGAAAAGGGGAGTTATTCAAGCTGGGGGTAGTGAATTTGTGATTTGTTACTTGATAGGTTCAAAAGCCATGTACATAAATTCTTAGATGATAGATATCTCAGGAACTGTGGGAAGGGTATCTACATGGAAATATTAAACAAGCTGATTCAACCTTAAATCATTATAGCTTATTCTTCTGTGTCAGAAGTTCTTAACCTAGGGTCTGTGAACTTATTAATAAATTTTTTGATAGCTGTATTTCAGTATAATTGGTTTATTTTTAATCAGTAATATCCTATGTATTTCATTTTATGTATTTAAAAACATTATTCTGAGAAGAAGTTCACAGATTTTTACCAGACTACCAAGGACCCCTCTGACACAAAAAAAGTTAAGAATACCTACTCAATGGGAAGCCCATTATCACTTTTGTAATAGTCTGGCTGTTGAAAATAAAATATATTCACACCTCTGAAAGAGAACCACTTACTCTGTGTGTGGTCTTTGGTATGACTTGGATTTTAAATTCTCAGGGCAGAAGCTGCACTGTCTTTGTACTCTATCCATCTATCCATCTATCTGTCTCTACTTGCACAGGGTGTTCAACAAATATTATTAACTTCATGAAAGTATTCTGTGAAAGTACGCAATATAAATATATATTTTATGTTGTGATTAATGACTGCAAAGATTGATGGTTTATGAACAACATAAGACATTCTTTGAATAGTACATAAAAGGCTAAAGTAATCTTATTTTACTTTGCACATAGTTATTTAACATATATTTGTTGAATGAATGAATGAGATAGGTAATATACTCTTTACTCTCCTAGTAAAAATGACATCTGGGGGAGACGGGGGGACAGTTCACTATGTGGAAACTTTTTCCTCTGATGCAGATTAGCAGTTTGTATTCTTAGAGGGTTGCTTAAGGGTTCTGATGGAGAAGTATGTGTGCATTGGCATAGCCTAGAGATCACTGGGAAGTTAGGTGAAGACTCGCGTCTTGGTAAGGTAAGGCAAAACCCTATGTGTTAGAGCTTGGGGTGCTTCAAGGGGACAAATCCAATTTACCAGTGGGGAGGAGGTAGGAATGAAGCCTAGAGTGGTGGAATGGTCTAAAGGTGGAATAACTTTTCCCCATCAAAACAGAAAACCAAAAGGTATTTTATATAAATACATGGAAGTATTTATTGATTAAGTTAGGGTTCCAGGAAAATAGTTATTGAGTTTTTCATGCTCTCAGAGGTAGTATGATTCCTTGAGATGATTTCCCTTTCTTTTTATTTTACCTGCATGAGAAAGAGCATGGGGAGATAAACATTATACAAGGCTATCTGAAGATTAAAAAAAAAAAAAACTAAGTACAACTTTTTAATTAGCCTCTCATGTAAGTAGAATAAAACATTGATGAGTAGGATGGGAATGGGTTGGCAGCTGAGAAAAGCTGGACAAAGTGGCTTTTATCACCAAACTGGACTAAAATGTTAGCAGTATTTAATAAATCCAGGAGATACTTGATTACAACTGTAGAGTTCATGTGAACTGGAAAGCATTTACATTGGGATGCCCGCAGTTATGGATTAATGAGAAAAAGTATCAATTTAGGGTGTGAAGGTGTTTTTTATGTATCATTTTCCAGGTTGTTGTTTTCTTAATGTTGCATAAATTCAGCTGTTTTAAGTCATAATTTTATAAAATACTAGCTAAAACCAAAGAAAGGAAAAATGCCATTATCTACATAGAGGTATGTAGTATAATGCAAAGAGCACCTAGCTTTGACCCTTATTAACTGTGTGACTTTGGCTCTCATTCTACCACTCTGGGACCGAGTTTCTTCATCTGTAGTTGGTGATAAAATGCTTGCACAAGGTAGTTTACTTGTTTTCTGTAAGATAAAGAGATTTCAAATTGTTAAAATTGTTTATTATCTATAATACAAATAAGAGGCAGCATAAGATAATGAATTGAATGCTGGATTTGGAGTCAGGAAACCTGGGTTCATATCACCTCTCAAATACTTAGTGGTGTACTAATTGAAAGTTATTTAATGCATCAGGTAGATTGGGTCCATATTGTGTTCCTTAAATATCTGACTATGGAATTACTATTTTATCCTATAGGACACCAAACTTGCTTGGCATGCCGACCCCTTTAAAAAAAATTACTCAGCGCCCCCCTTGAAATCTACTTTCTTTAATACTTTAACTTTTTTTTAATTCACATTTTTTTTTTGAAAAAAATGATGCATCTTAAATTTAATAATTTATTGTAAATTTGTGGGGGGTTTCCTGCATTGAAATTTTGATGATGCAATATTGCATCATGTAACCATATAATATCATATTGTAGACAAGTCATTACATGCACATATTCTTGCTGCTGTGTGCTGGACTTCTCAACAATATGTGACATGCTCACCTGCCAACACTTGCTTGTTAAGACCTGTCAGCAGGACTTAACCACTGATTGGTTATAACTTGCATTTTGTGAGTTTATTTGGAAAATAATGTAATCACTACAACTTTAATCCTGTAACACAACAGATTAAACATTTACGAATGGTTTTTCAAAATTTTCTTCTCTTTCCTTATGCTTCCACTGCCGCCTTATTTTTATTCAACACCCCCAGTTGCACATGAAGTTACTGCCATCCCCTTGGATTGGTCCAGTGCCACATAGGGGGTGATATTATCCACTTTGGCAACCTATGCATGATAGGGGAAGGTTAAAGTTGTTTGAGAAGCAGAATGATATGATCAAAGTGGTGAAATGGGAAGATAAATCTAGCAGCGTATTCCTCACCAATCCTTATGCCATGCCTTTTTTGTCCTTACCTCTTTTCTATACTATTAATAAATGATCTTATGGAAGTTACCCTGTTGGAGAAAATAATATCTGGTGTTATCATGAGCATCTTCACCATTATTTTTCTCTGATATCTTTAACATTAATTTGCTCTATGATACCATGAGTTATTATGAATATTTTACTACCTGACATCTTATTATAGCATGATATGAACTTGGTTGTTTAAAAAAATTCTCTTCGAATTCTAATTGTTTTTTAAAGTTTCCTTCAAAGTCCCAATTTCAGAAATTTGGATTTCATTTAATATAATCACAAAAGGACTAAATTAAAGTTTTCAAAATTAATGAAGGCCAATTCATCAGTGCATTTTAAATATGTAATAGTTGCAAATGATTTTGCTAGCTTTCTAAACATCCTGAACCACTTCACCTTAACTATAATCATGTTCTGATAGATTTGTGTATCCTGCACTTGATCATTTTTCTTCTTTAAAAAAAAAAAAAAAGAAAAGATACCATCTTAGAAGAACACTTTTTAGAACTTTGCAATTCAGTTTTAACCCAGTGATACTTTTATAAAGGAATTTTTTTGTTGGTTTTTTAAATTTCTCACCAGTGATGTATTTAGAATTTATACAAGCATGTTGGAATCAAGATTGTGCTGTTGCTGAGTTTTCAAATTTAACAAAAGGCAATTTATAAATGTATTTAACAATGTTTCATAGCTGTAAACTGTTTTCCTGGCTTCCCAAAGTGCACTACCTCAAGTTAAATATAGTAGAATGCTGATAGACTGAGCAAGCAGTGATGTTATTTTGATAAAAAGGAGTTAAATGTGTATGTCTAATACTTTAGTGCTCTCCTTGAAATCATCATGTTGATTTTGGCGGGGGGTTTTTCTTTATTCAGATTGGCCAGCTGGCTTTTAAGGGAGTGAAAAGACTCAACCGAATCCAGTCAATAGTATTCGAGACAGCCTACAACACAAATGAAAACATGCTGATTTGTGCACCCACTGGAGCTGGGAAGACTAACATTGCCATGCTTACAGTTTTGCATGAAATTCGACAACATGTTCAACAGGGTGTTATCAGAAAGGATGAATTTAAGGTAGGAAATTAATGAACCTAAGAATAACTTTTGAAATTGTAAGATAAAACCCATTATACAGTTATATACGTTTTATGACATGCAGAAGTTTTCAAGGATATTGTACTTGCTGAAGTCACAGAAACAATGCTGCTTGATTTACTTCACTGAGATTAAACCAGTCCCTATCTGTGTCCTGAAGCTATGAAAATACATTTAGCTTTGAAACAGAACCAATTTTCAAAGTGATGAGGCTGTATAAACAAAATCCATTGTCCTCTAAACAGCTGTACACTTATCCAGCAAAGATAACTACTTTTCATATATCACTATTAAGATTTTTCACTTGAAGGGCCTAGAATCATATTTCACAATAAATTTTGATTTGTATTGGTTGCTGTGAAACAAATGATGTTGTGGCTTTAGCTCATTTATCAAGCTGGTGTCCTTTTCATACAGATAGTGTATGTTGCTCCAATGAAGGCTTTGGCAGCTGAAATGACAAATTACTTCAGCAAGCGTCTGGAGCCATTGGGCATCACAGTGAAGGAGCTGACTGGTGACATGCAATTGTCCAAAGGTGAAATCTTGAGAACACAGGTATATTAAATTAATATGAAGCTTTTTAAAAGAGTATGTTACTTTTTTATTGTATAAATGTGATGAAAACAAAGGCCAGTCAGTATTGGTACCTATGCAGTACATCAGGTAAATCCTAAATATATTGGTGCTTTAAAAATTTTTTAATTCCTGTAATTTGCATTGGCTATATGACACAACTCTCTCTGTTTGTTTCTTCATCTGTGCAGATTCTAGCTTATATTTTTGTTGAACCTTGAATGTATTACCAAATTCCAAATGTATGTGTCCAAGACACATTGTAATCTACAGTGACCAGTTGTGCTTTTATTATTGTTTGCTTTTTCTTTTTTTATTTGAAATCGTAAGAGAACAAATTGTTGTTAGTATGAATCATCATCAGAAGAAGGAAATACATAGTTCTTTGAAAGGATCATACTTTTATCTTAAATAGTTTCTCATAGGCTTAATAGAAACATATCCATACAAATAGAGAAAAATTTTCAAGGATTCATACTTTCATTCACTCAAGAGAAATAGACCTGTATTAGAAGAAGTAGAAGGTAAAACCTCCCTTCAAAGAGTTTCTGCCAGGGGTGGGGAACCTGCAGCCTTGAGGCCACATGTGATCTTCTCGGTCCTTGGGTATGGCCTTTTGACTGAGTCCAAGTTTTAAAGAACAAATCCTTTTGTTAAGGAGATTTGTTCTGTGAAGTTTGGATTCAAAGGACCACACTTGAGGACCTTGAGGGCCACATGTGGCCTTGAGGCCACAGGTTTCCCACCCCTGGCTTATACATTTAACTCTAGAATCCAAGAAATACAGGTTGACAGCAACTGGGGGATAAATATGAGTCAATTTATAAGATACTGGATGTTACAATCCATGTGTAAATACTAAGGCAGCATCAAAGAAGGAGTGATAAGAGGGGTATAAAGTATCTCATAGTATTCCTGGGGAGATTATGGTGAGATATTAATTAGATGATGATATAATCAGATAGTTTTCAGAACTGGCCAGATGCAGAGTAGTTGTCAATGGTTCAGTGTCATTGTGGTAAGAATCCTCCAGTAGAGTGCCCTAGGAATCTGTAATTATTTCTGTGCTGTCTGACATTTTCACTAGTAAGCTTGATAGAGACACTGTTGGCATGTTCATCAAATTTCCAGGTGAATAAAGCTGAAAAAGAAACCAGTACCTTGGGTGATACAATGTAGAAGAATCTTGACAGGGTAGAGGAGGAGTGGGCAAACTATGGCTGAGGGCCAAATTCTTCCTGAAGGCTGTTTTTGTAGGCTACATTTGAAAATAAAGTTTTATTGTATTTTAAAATTTAAAAATTAAGATTTGATCCTCAGGCCAGCTTGCTAACTCTTGAGCTAAAAAATTGGCCTGATCATAATAGGATGAAGACACATGTACAGAAAATCAACTTTACAAGTGTAAAATGATGTTAGCTAGTAGTAGTCAGAATGTGGTCTGCAGGCCACTGGAAATCACCAAAAGGGTCTCCATGAGCTTAAAACTACTAATACTACTAAAGTATTATTTGCCTATTAAAATAATATTCTCTTTTCCAACTATGTATTAGAGTGAAACCAGATTTTCTTCATATATTTCAACTAAAACAATTATTCTGAAACAGATTGCATGGGGCGGGGGGTGGTGAATGAGATGTAGAGTCAAGCTAGAGTATTTTTTTCCTTAGCTCCTCAACTGCACCATAGGAAGTGTACCAGACTGAATTCTGATCAGGAAAGCCAGAAAAAAGTCCCACTGAGTTATTTTCCAAGTCATAGAACCTTAGGAAGAGAGCAGAAGGGGGCTGGGCAGGAGTGTGGCCCAGTAGTGAGTGCTGGAAGGAACATTCCAATACCCAGGGATGTTTAAGGGGACTGAACACTAAGGCAAGAAACACTTGAGCAGAAAGAGATCCTGGGGACCCATGTATCGATACTGGGAGCAAGAACAGATACCATTTAGTAGCTCTGTTGCCCATTACCCAGTCCTAGGTCACAGCTGCAGGGTGGAGGGGAGTGGTTGAGATGGAGCAAGGGCCCTCCCTTTGTAAGGAGCAAGAAACAGACCTCTCTCCAGATTATACTGCTTTGGAAACGCTGAAAACTTGATAGACTCTCAGACTAAGCCATGAAAGCAGTTGGACTTAAAAGGACAGAAGTTCATGTCAGGCATTCTTCTCTCATTTCCCCTCCTCACTCCTAGAAGTAAACAGAGCTCAACACTAACATAAAGTCCAAAGTAGATTGGAAAAATGTGCAGCCAAAAAAAGAACCCAACTATAAAAAATTACTATGACACAAGGGAAGCTCAGGACACAAAGACAGATGACTTGAATACACACACACACACACACACACACACACACACACACACACACACACGACACAAAGACAGATGACTTGAATACACACACACACAGCAAAGCTGCGAGGAAAATTTCAAGTTCGGCCTAAGCCCAACAAGAACTCCTAGAAGAATTAAAGAAAAATATTTTTTACAAAGCACAAAAAATTTCTAAAAGTCAAGTAAGATCATGAGAGGAAAAATTCAGAACAGAAATGAGACCTATGCAAAAAAAAAAGTAAAGAGAATTAACACCTTGGTAAAAAGGTACAAAACCTGAAGAAAATAAATGTTTAAAAGTTAGAATTGGCCAGAAAGAAGCTGATGACTCCATGAAACATCAGGAAACAACAAAATAAAGTCAAAAGACTGGGGGGAAAAAGTAGAAGAAAATATTAAGTATCTTGTAGAAAAAGCAACTGACCTGGAAAAAAGAATAAGGAAAAATATTTAAGAATCACTGGACTATCTGAAAGCCACCAAAAAAAGAGCCTAGATATCATATTTGAAGAAATTATAAAGGAAAACTGTCCAGAATTAGAGGGCAAAATAGAAATTAAAAGAATCTGCCAGTTACCTCCTGAAAGAAAGAGTATAAAAGGGGTCCTGAGACCAAAAAGTTTGAAAACTCCTGGTCTAGATGAAAGCAGTCAGTGTAGTGAAGAGCCTAAAGTGTGTGACATGGGAACCGGTTGAAAGAACTAGGTATGTTTACTATGGAGAAGAGATTACTAACAAACAAGTATTGCTATTTTTAAGTATTAAATTGACTTATGTGGAGGAAAGATTCAAGTTGTTCTGTTTTGCCCCACAGAGCAGAACCTGGAGCAGTTGGTAGAAGTTGAAAAGAGGCATATTGAAGCTTAACAATGAGAAGGCTCCTAAAATAGTAGTACTGCCTAAAATAGTAGTAGGTTCTTTGGTTGTATAGAAGTAGAAGTTGAATGAGTATTCTTTGGGAATGTTATAGTGCATTTTCCTTCTGTATGGATTGGACTACATGGCTCCTCCCAAATCTCAATTTCTGTGCAATATGTCTGGTTTAGTTTACAGAATGAGAAAGACCAGAATTAATCTGGTTTGGTTTACAGAATGATTGAGATGAATTTTATAATTCCCATTATTACTCCAAAATTATTTTTCCTGAATATTATACTTTTTCACTTATTTTAAAATTTAAAAATTTTATCTAAATTAGTAATTTTTGTTTATTTGAGCTTCATGAGTTTGCATTTTTCATTTCATGAATTCAAAATCAAACTTAAAGATTTAATGTATAGATTATGTAAGGTAAATTAATTGTGCTTTAGCTAAACCATTAATCAAGATCATAGTTAAATATACTAGAAAGAAATATTTATTGTTCATTGTGCTAAGGTGGTTTGAATAAGCCCACCTGCTGGTGAATCAAACAAACAGTTGGAAGAACAGAACTCCCAGAATACCATCCCAATTGCTTATTTTTGATAAATTACAGATTAAAAATATTTGTTAATGTATAGTCTGATAAGATCCTTTGTTCCCCTTGAATATCTCTTGAACAAGACACTCCTAATGCTCTCCCTCCTTGTCTTCACCTCCTGGTTTCCCTGACTTTCTTGAAGTCCCAAATAAAATTCCACCTTCTACAGGAAGCTTTTCCCAATCTCTCTGAATTCTAGTGCCTTCCCTCTGCTCATTATTTCCAGTTTTGCCTTTATACATCTTGTTTGTACATAGTTTTTTTTTTGCATTTTGTTTTTCGCCCTTCCCCAGTATTCTCCCCCACCCCCAGACACTGTGAGCTCCTTATAGTCAGGGACTGTTTTTTGCCTTTCTTTGTCTTCCCTGGTGCTTAGCACGGTGCCTGTGGCATATAGTAGGTACTTAATAAATGTTTATTGACTGAAAAATGTTATCACATTTGGATTTTTAAAATCTTCTGAAGTCTAGTATTAGAAGTACCCAGGAAGAAAAGCAGGTGAGCAGTGTTATATGCTCCAGAGAGGTCAAAAAAGGGTAAAACTTTAATTTTTAGGAAGTTATTGCTTATATGAACACTTAATATGCTTCTCTGCAACTTCCACACATGGGTCCTAATTTTGTCTTCTGGAGCCAATTAGAACTAAACTTCTTACACATGTATTTTTTGGTGTGTATGCAAAAGACTGCTAATCCTTCCTTGCCTGTTATTCAAATGAAAATAAAATCAAGCAATAAAAAGAGATTTCCTATTGTCTGTCAGTTTAGTGCCTTTTGCCCTTTTAAAAAAGGACTTAAAGGAATGTCTCTAATGGTTTTCTTTTGTGTCTTAACATATCAATTATTATTTTTTTCTTTTTTAATATGCAAAGAGTTTTATTTAAACAACCATGAACTGTTATGTATAGCTTGTTTTTAAAGAAGCATATGTACTTTAAATTTAACAAAGTAGTAACAAAACAGCTCTATTTCCTTGTCTCCCCTTCTGTATTTTTCCTTATAAATTAAAAATGTTTCATTCATGTTTTCCTCTCCTCCCCACTAATATACTCTTCTCCATCTCCCCACCCCCACATGGAAATCCTCCTTTATAACAAACATGTATTGTTTAATCCAGGACATTTCTTGTGTTTTTTTTTTTCCCTAATCAGAACTTAGAAGTTTCTTCTAGTGTCATTGATCATATTCTAGAAACTTCTTCCTCCCCTCCCCCCCCCCCCCCACTGATTTCTTGACTCTGTTCTTTTTCTGTCAGTCTGCACAAAACAAAACCAAAAGTGTCCACCAATAGTTCAATGTAGCCTATACTAACAATTGAAAATAATTAAGTTGTAGGCCCCAATTAGCAGAGGGTGGTCTCTCTGAAGTTGTCCCAGAAAGTGTCCCCCTAGGGATTTGTCCTTGGTCCTATTCTGTTCAGTATGTCTTTCAGTAACTTAGATAAGAGCTTAGGTGGCATTTATAGTTGACGCAAACCAGGGAGGAAAAGCTAATGAATCAGATGAAAGATGTAGGATCCAAAAAGATCCTGATAGGCTAGAACCATTTATCAAGTTTAACTGAACCCTAATTCAGGCTCTTGTCACTTCTGTCTAAGCTATTGAAGTGGTCTCTTGATTTAGTTTTATTCCATCTAGACTCTCTCTCCTCCACTCTATCTTCAGCTGACTGCCAAAATGATCTTCCTAAGAGCATAGGTCTAACTATGTGACTTCCCTGTTCAAGAAACTTTGGTGGCTCCAATTCAGTTCTACCAATGCAATGCGGTACAATATAATCTGCTTGTCTCGGGTTCATCATCTGTAAAATGGGACTATTAATGACACTTATAGGGTTGTAAGCATAAAATGAGATAATATTTGGAAAGTGCTTTGTGAACCATAAAGCAGTGTATAAATGCTAGCTATCAGCATCATAGTTATAATTATTATTTCCTGCTCTTCCACTTACCATACCCAAATCAGAGCAGGAAGGAATTCAGGGACGATAAAGATAGTTTAACAAGTAAAGTCCATTGTGTTCCAAGTAAGCAGTAGCCTTTTTCTCTGGAAAGTGCTGAGAATACAGAGATTGGCTTCACTCCATGGAGAAGGGGTTGAGATTTGCTGCAGCGTTACCATGCATCTTACATGCATTACATGCATTACAACAATTTCAGCTCTATAGGGAGGCAGTCTACTAAAGTAGAAAGGATGCTTGATCAGGAGTCAAAGATCCTCAGTTTAAAATATTTTGTGTGCTTGGGTAAGTTACTCAGTCTCAACCTTGGTTTTCTCACCTGTACAATGAAGGTGTTGGACTATATGGCATGTAAAGTCCCCACCGGCTCTAAATCTGGAATGCTATGAAGCAGAGAGGGAACCTGGGAGTCACAGTAAAGGTGGAATTGCTAGTAAATCTCAAGAAACTTCTATAGGGACAATAATTATTTTTCAAAAAGAAAATAAAAGGGAATGCTTTGAAATGATCATTGTAAAGTACATAGAAACCTCTAAGTTTTATCAGAAAGCTTGAAATGTAGGTTGCTAGAGGGGTATCGCGTAAGTTGGTTATTGGTGAGTTCCAAAGGAAGCAGATTATGATTATATTGATTCAAGGCATCAGGAAAAATCCTGTGTCTGGGTTAAGGAACAGACACATAGGCTTTGGAGTGTTTCTCCTCATTGTAGCCCTGTGATTTTTATGTGAGATAATTTACCCCATTCTGTCTCTCCCTTTCTCCCTCTCTCATCCCCTAATTTGATTTTATTTTTTTAGATATCATCCCTTCACATTCAACTTACCCTGTGCCCTATGTCTATATATATGTATGTATGTGTATATTCCCTTCAGCTACCCTAATACTGAGGTCTCATGAATTATACACATCATCTTTCCATGTAGGAATGTAAACAAAACAGTTCAACTTTAGTAAGTCCCTTATGATTTCTCTTTATTGTTTACCTTTTCATGCTTCTCTTGATTCTTGTGTTGAAAGTCAGATTTTCTATTCAGCTCTGGTATTTTCACTGAGAAACATTGAAAGTCCTCTATTTTATTGACAATCCATAGTTTGCCTTGGAGCATTATACTCGGTTTTGCTCGGTAGGTGATTCTTGGTTTTAATCCTAGCTCCATTGACCTCCAGAATATCGTATTCCAAGCCCTTCGATCCCTTAATGTAGAAGCTGCTAGATCTTGTGTTATCCTGATTATGTTTCCACAATGCTCAAATTGTTTCTTTCTGGCTGCTTGCAGTATTTTCGCCTTGATCTGGGAACTCTGGAATTTGGCGACAATATTCCTAGGAGTTTTCTTTTTGGGATCTTTTTCAGAAGGCGATCCATGGATTCTTTCAATTTCTGTTTTACCCTCTGTCTCTAGAATATCAGGGCAGTTCTCCTTGATAATTTCTTGAAAGATGATATCTAGGCTCTTTTTTTGATCATGGCTTTCAGGTAGTCCAATAATTTTTAAATTATCTCTCCTGGATCTGTTTTCCAGGTCAGTGGTTTTTCCAATGAGATATTTCACATTGTCTTCCTTTTTTTCATTCCTTTGGTTCTGTTTTATAATATCTTGATTTCTCATCAAGTCACTAGCTTCTACTTGCTCCAATCTAATTTTAAAGGTAGTATTTTCTTCAGTGGTCTTTTGGACCTCCTTTTCCTTTTGGCTTATTCTGCCTTTCAAGGCATTCTTCTCCTCATTGGCTTTTTGGAGCTCTTTTGCCATTTGAGTTAGTCTATTTTTAAGGTGTTATTTTCTTCAGTATTTTTTTGGGGCTCCTTTAGCAAGTCATTGACTTGTTTTTCATGGCTTTCTTGCATCCTTCTTATTTCTCTTCCCAATTTTTCCTCTACTTCTATAACTTGCTTTTCCAACTCCTTTTTGAGCTCTTCCATGGCCTGAGACCAGTTCATGTTTTTCTTGGAGGCTTTTGATGTAGGCTCTTTGACTTTGTTGACTTCTTCTGGCTGTATGTTTTGGTCTTCTTTGTCACCAAAGAAAGATTCTAAAGTCTGAGTCTGAATCTGAGTCCATTTTTGTTGCCTGTTCATGTTCCCAGCCAGCTACTTGACCCTTGAGCTTTTTGTCGGGGTATGACTGCTTGTAGAGTAGAGAGTACTTTGTCCCAAGCTTGAGGGCATTGCGCTGCTGTTTTCAGACCTACTTCTACACAGCAAGCTCTGCCACACCAGCGCTGCTTCTCCCCCAAGAACCACCAACCAGGATTGTGGCCCAGATCCAAGGAAGGCAAAGCAGTCTTTGCACTCCCACTCTAATCCACAGCTTAATTCCTCCCACCAGGTGGGTCTGGGGCCTGAAGCAACTGCAGCTGTAGCTCTGGAAGCAGCCTCAGAGCTGTACCACCTTCACCACCAACCCTCCAACTATTATCACTCTGTCCCAGCTGTTTTCCCCACTAACCTGCTCTTTTGTCTTCGGTGTTTGTGGGTTAAGAAGTCTGGTAACTGCCACAGCTCATGGATTCAAGGTGCTATAGCCTGTTCCCGCCCAGCTCCCCCTCTGGTTGGTCCTGGCATGGTCCAAGCTGGGCTCTGCTCTGCTCCGTTCCCAGCTCCATATGATAGACCCTTCCCAGCAACCATCGAGGCTGTCCTGGGCTGGAGCCCTGCTTTCCTCTGCTATTTTGTGGGTTCTGCAGCCTCAATTATTATTTCTCATTAGAGTATAAGCTCCTTGAGAGTAGGGTTAAATGACTTGCCCAGGTCATACACCTAATAAGTGTTTGAGGCTAGATGCAAACTCAGGAAGAGATGTCTTCCTGACTCCAGGACTGGCACTCTTATCTCCTGTTCCACCTAGCTGTTCATGTATATATTACATACTGACTTTTTAATGTAACAAGAAGGTTTGTTGTAATGGATAAGTGATGAAAGATAGTAGAGCACATATCTTCCTGTCCTATTTAGAAATCTGAGCTATGAGAAAACTGAATTCCAGAGGAATTAAGTGTAAAGCTAGCTCATTGCTTTCTATCATTGTGTCAGTGGTAGTTATATTATTTTAAGAAAATCCTAGGTATACCATATTATTTATTCAGAAATTTTATGTTCACTATTTCTGTATTTAAAAAGTGAAGTAAATTTGAATTATTTTAAACTAGTTGCTACCTAAAAATATTATGATGAAGATTTCTTATTGCGAAGTATATTCATACTTTTATATATTGTGAACATGTACAAAGTAAAAGTTGTACTTCAGATATAATTAAAGGCAAGCATAATAAAATACATTTACCCAACTCATGAGCTCAACTCATTAATTTGTTCAGTGGCTACTGCTTATAGGATATTATGACATGTGCTGAGGATATTTTAATAACTTCCTTTTAAAAATTTTATTTAATATTTTATTTATCCCAGTTACATGTGAAAACAATTTTTAACATTCATTTTTAAAACTTTGAGTTCTAAATTCTCTCCCTTCCTCCTTCTACCTCCTCCCCTCCCATCCCCATTGAGAAGATAAGCAATTTTATATAGGTTATATATATGTAGTCATGCAAAACATTTCCATAATAGGCATGTTGTGAAAAGAAAACAGACCAGGAAAAAAAAACTCAAGAAAAATAAAGAAAGTAAAAAAAGTATGCTTCAATCTGTATTCAGACGCCATCAGTTTTTTCCCTGGGGATGGATAGTGTTTTTCGTCAGAAGTCCTTCAGAGTTGTCTTGGATCATTGTATTGCTGAGAATAGCCAAGTCATTCACAACTGATCATCTTACTATATTGCTGTTACTTTGTACATAGTACATTTCACTTTACATTAGCTCATGGAAGTCTTTCCAGGTTTTTTTGAAATCTGCCAGCTCATCATTTCTTATAGCACAATATTTTTCCATTACATTCATAAACCACAACTTGTTCAAGCCATTCTCCAATTGATGGGCATCCCGTCAATTTCCATTTCTTGCCACCACAAAAAGAGCTACTATAAATATTTTTATACACATGGTTTGTACAGTGATCCAGTTTGCAAAAGTGAATGGAAATCGTGTTGCTGAATGTAAGTTTGGTCCTCCTGCAACTGAGAAAACAATCTGAGACTGGTTACAGGAAGAAGAAACCCTACTGAAAATGTCTGGGCAGAAGGCGGCCATGAAAGGCAAGTCAGCATAATGGCCTGATTTAGAGAGGGAATTGAAGATATGGATTGAAGAGCAAAGGGCAATTGGAATTCTGTCCACAAAGATGGTTCAGCATGAGGCAAGAAGAATTGCCGATGAAAAAGAAGTTACTGATTTCAAAGGAGGACAAAATTGGTGCTTCAGATTCATGAAACGGAATGGACTAAGCATGCGTACACACACCAGACTTGCCCAAAAGATTCCTGAAAGCTATGTAATACATTTTTTTTTTCCAAATTACGGGCCCCAAAATTAGGGCACATCTTACACATGGGAGTGTCTTATACATGGGGAAATACAGTATATATTCTCATTTTTGCATATAGACAAAAAGGGATATAGCACCTTAGTTATTAATATTCTTGTGAAATGATTGTTAACTTGAAAACTCTTAGTAAATGAGGTGCTGAGAAATAAAAAGACAAAAATGAAATACTCCATGCCCTGAAGGAACTACATTCTATTGGGTATACAACACATACACACAGAAAAACAAATATAAGGTAATTTTAGGGAGCACAGAGCACTAGTAACTGGAGTGATTGGGAAAATTACTGACTTGGAGGTTCCACCTAAGATAAGCATTGAAGTGAGGTATTGGCTTTAAGAGTTGGAGGGAATTAGTTTTTGTTACTGAGGATAACCTCTGCAAAGGCATGGAGGTGAGGGAGAGAATTCTGAGTTCAGGAAACAAGTAGCAGTTTACTTCGTCAGAATGTAGAATTCTTGCAACAGTTTAGTATGAAACAAATTTGGAAATAGAGGTTTAGAGCCAGGTTATGGAAGGTTTCAGGTGCCTAGCACAGGAGTATCTGTGTAATAGCTGTTGCAGCTTTGAAAGTAGTGGCAATATGTTCTAGGTAGAGAAATTTAGCACTTCATTTGAGGAATGGATTAGAGGGGAAAAAATAACATAAATTGAGAGACCAGATTGGATACTATTGCAACAGTAAGTCCATTTGAAATATGAAACATATGGTCTTGTGAGTGATGAAAGGAATAGATGTGAAAGGATATTGTATACTTTCTTCATAAATCAGTTTGTCATATGAACATAGAGATGTCTTAGACCTTAATAAAAAAAAACTATTCAATAATTCTGCCTATTTGGTAAATTACTATTTTTGTACAGAAATTAGGCTTTTTATATCTGTTATATTGCTAGTGCTTTCTCCTCTCTGACTTATCAATTGTTTAACTTTAGAATTTACAAGGACATAGATTTGAAGCTGTAAAGGGCTGTAGAGAGTATCCCTTCCAACTCCCCTATTTTTCAGATATGGAAACTAAATGTCTTTTCCTAAGGTTGCCCAGGTAACAGGTATCAAAATCAGGATTTGAATTCTGTTAATGCTATAACTGTTTGATAACAAGCAGAACACATCTTGAATACTATTTTACAAGGTTTTTTTTTCTATATTTGAAAACTATTTTTATAATTAATTTTATTTTCATGCTAATGATTCTCATTCATATTCAGACTTGCCGACTTGTTAATGTGGATTCTGTTATAATTATATAACAAATAAAAAAGTAAACTATCTAAAATATACAAACACTAATAACTAAAATAAAAGCTAGAAAGTTTTGAAAAATTGAAGAAATGCTAAATGAAAAATGTTAGTTTGCAAAATGATAGATGTATATGAATTTAGCCAGTATATTTAATAATCCCAAATAAACACAAATATTATTTTACATCGTAGTGAAAGGGCAATTTCTTCCATTGCATAGTGTTATTAATAAAAGCAATAAGATCATACTCTTTTAAGGAATCTCATTTTATTAATAAATAAGCTAGAAAATAGTTTGATCATCATAGAATCTCTAGTGTTAGCTATTGATTTTTTTCTTTTTATTTGTAAGGTTTAATGGCTGTTGTAAAATAGCTTAAAATGTTATAGACAAAGAAAATCCATACATCTATAAACTACTACGTAACTTGTATTTCCTCATGTATCAAAAAAGCATCATAAATTTTTAAAACATAAAAGGCAGTCTTTATTGTTAATACAAATGATGTGAGACCCTTTCCCCAACCATAATTTAAAGATACTCAGAAGTCCAATTATCTTTGATTTAGCTCTAAAAATTTCAGAATCACAGCTGGACCTGCTGAGTAGTATTCCTCTGCAGAGAGATGGTTCATTTGATTGGATTGCTGCATTTAAAAAAAAAAAAGCCCATTCTATTAGGGTTTTTTTCCTCTTTATTAGACTTGCTTAGCATTTTATTTTTAAAACATTTTTTCAAAATATTTTTTATTTTAAACTTAAATACACAGTAAGAACAGAAAAAGAAACATTATAAACTTAAATATTAAAACAACTTCAAAATAAGAAAAAAAAAAGCATTGCCCTGTGCATAGCAGAACATGAGAGGATTCAAAATATACAACAGTAAATTTTTATTTCAAGAAAGCCTGTATAATAAATACCACACGTTGTGTTCAGAGCTGTCTATCTGCTCTTTGCTTGTAAATTTTCTTTTGTTCTCCACTGTGTACTTTTTGCTTTATTCTTCCCCCCTTCCTCCTTCCCCTCCCCCAAGAAGGCTACAATTAAATGCAGATGTATATGTGTGTATACACACACATATATATATATACTCCCGTATACACATACATATACAAACGTATACATATATCTACACAAACATATATATATATATATACACACACACATAAATGCACATACATATAGTAAGATATCTATAATCCTACTTATATGTGGACATATTCATTCACATGCACTTATCTAAGATTTATTTGTCCTCTGTTTCTTGGAGGGCAGATAAGCTCTTCCTTCATAAGTCTGAGTCTTTCTGTATTTTTCTAAGTCTACCAGCTTGTCATTTCCTACACCACAGCAATATTCCAACCATATACTGTATTTATTTTAAATAGTCTAAAACAGTATTGATTAATATGGCTTACTTTTAGTGTAATTTCCCTGTTTTTCTCTTTTGATTAAATCTGTTTTAGCTTTAACTTTGTCTGAGATCATGACTGCTTTTTTTTTCCCTAATAAATTCTATTCCTGATCTTTATTTTATGTTTGTATTTATCTCTTACTTCCCTATCCCTCCTGATTCCTCTACTTTACTTCTACCTGCTACCTTGCCCTGCTATCATTTGAGGTACCCTCCTTCCAGGGATCCCTCCCAGGCTGTTTAGCATTTTTTTTATCTATTTTGTGTCACTCATTTCCTATGGATGTAAATTAAGATACAATTGTAAAGCAATTTAAAATACTATTATTGAAGATAGTTTATACCTTCTTATATATTCTTATAAGTTTACCATGCAAATCCTTTATGTTTATCATAATGACAATTTTAAAATTTGACTTAGGAAAAACTTTATGGTTTTATTTTTGTGATTTCTGAATATTAAATAAGCTGTACTTTTTCCAGGAAGTGATAACATATATAAAATTTTTTTTTTAATGTATTGTTCCTCTGTGGCAGTGATGCAGTAAGCAAAATAAGATTATCATCCTTCTGTTTTCATCTAGAGTTTTCTCTGCTTTCTGTTAACTTCAGAAATATGCTTCTGGTAATCCACAAACCTATTTAATACTGTACTTTGAATCTCCAAAAATAGAATTTTTGTATCATATCCTATGATATATGAGAATATGAACTACAGTTATCCCTTCCACTTTGCAACTTTTCCCACTGCAGTTTCAATATATTGCAGGTCAGCATAAAAAATTAAATGGGAATTTGGGGGGAATTTTGAGGAAGCTGCAGACAACATATGAAGGCCAGCATATGACAGAGAAAAAGTTTAGAACCTCAGAAATGCATAAAATATATGTATAATATTGTATAACATCAACATATTTTATCTTTTAATGCTATATTAATTCAGACTTCTCCTCTGGTATGAAGGGAGGGCCAAAAAATTTTGTGTGGTTTTCCAAGTCACAGGGGTGCATCAGCAAAGCTTATTCTTAATCACATCAATTTAGTTTGACAGTATATAGACTGATCCATACCTTAAGTTACCCACTTCTGCATTTATAGCCAAATGTCATAATTACATATCAATCAATTTGAGTTTTAAATTTGTTTGAAAATTTGCGTTGTAATTTTTGTGCCTATTTTTTCACATGGTTCCTAATTCACTTTGTATCCATTCATCTCAATCTTTCCTTCACATGCTTCTCAAAATTCTTGTTATTCATATTTTTATGAAAGTAATATTTCATTAAATTCATGTACCATAATTTGTTTAGCCATTCCTTAAACTTTGTTTCCAGATCTTTTCTATTACAAAAAGTGCTGTCATGAATGTTTTGGCGCCTATGTGATGCTTTTTTTTTTTTTTTCTGTTTAATCTCTTTGAGTTATATACCTTAAAATGGATTCTCTTGGTGATAGCATGAGCTTTTTAGTCACTTTTTTAATAGTATAATTCCCATTCATTTCTCACAATGATTAGACAACATCACATCTCCATTAGTCAGTCAGCCCATCAGTTCATCAACAAATGTTTATTAAGGATCTAATGCAAGAGGTTCGTAAGCGTTTTTTTTTTTTTTTTTTAATGAACCTCTAGGGTGAAACTTTTAAACCCCTTGTCTCAGAATAAGGTGTTTAAATTATAAAGTGAAATATGTAGAATTACAAAGGAAGTCAGTTATAATGAAATATAAAAATTAAACGGTCACAAAAATAAGTTCACAGACCACAGGTTAACCCCTGAATTCTGCCATGTTCAAGGCACTGTATGACAAGTGCTGCCTAGAAAATGGTAGGTACACTCAATAGTAGGAGGGAAGTTTGATAGAGAGGTTGGTTTTGAGAGGGGAAATGAGTTTTGTTTTGGGTATAGAGGGAAAAGAAATGCCTTCCCAAGATAAAACTAATGGGCCTGATGTGCATGAATATCTACGAAAGTAATCTGAAAAAGAGTAAAATGGAAGAATAATCAAGAGGCAGTGTGCTACAGAGGTCAAGAAATTATTTTGTATATGTTCTGCGTATAATTATATATGTACATATCATGTCCCTGATAGGGACTGTTTTATTTTTGTCTTTGTATCTTCAATATCTGGTGTGGTGCCAGGTACTTTGTTTAATAAATGCTTTTTGATCGATTATAAACTACTTTCTTCATCTTGCATTAGTGGAAGAAGTTTGTCTATGAAAATTAAATCATAAAGGTGGTCCAAAAAGGAAAAGAGAATCCTTATGAAGAGGGAAGGGGCCTTTGCTAAATTCTTTTAAAGATAATGTAAGAGAACATCAATAAAGGTAAATTACTTGTTATGGCCACACAACTGGCAAATTGTAGAGCTGTCCTCTGAAGCCAAGTCTTCTTTTTTTCCATTTCAAAATGCTGTTTTTGTTTTCATATATATATGAAATATATATACATATTTTTACCTGTTTGGTAAAAACCATCTTGTGTTTCTTTTTTATTAACTTATTTTTCTTCTATCAATATTACTGCTGCCCCTCCCATCTTACAATTTTTTATTATTTTCATTGCCTTACAGTCTGTACTGCCTGTCTTTGTGTACAAAATTATGTGTGGTTACTGGCTAGACCAAAGAAATTATGGAGACCAATTAGAAAGAGTGGATGATATAAGTTAGTAGCCTTGGAATATTTAACCCAATTATAAAATAGTCATAGAGAGTCTTATTTGAATAATTTTTTCTTTTTTGCTGTGAACTTAACTCATCTATAATCATAAGCCTATAGCAATATATACAAAAGATTATTCCCTATGACAAAGTTATGTTTATTTTAGGAATTCAGATTTGGTTGAACATTGTATAAACTATAAATATGATAGCTCATATTAACAACAAAATAGTTAAAATCACTTGATTTTGTGAATAGATGCAGAAAAGGCTTTTGACAAAATATGACACATGTTAAAAAAACACTAGAAAGTTCAGGCATGATAGCACACAACTAACACCCTTGCTGTTAAGAAGAATGGGACTGACAGGTCTCTTGAACTTCTGTGGACTAAGCCAATTGGGTATCCACACTGAGGTCAGCATCTGTATAGTAAGCTCCTGGGAGAAGAGGACACCAAGCTGCCTAAGGTAGGATAACTTGGCCTAAGTTCGAAGCAGAGAAGGTCAAAGCTCCTGTGCCATTCACTAGTAGAACTGGTTCTATACTTTAAGCCTGGGCTAAGTAGTGAGACCCAGTCTTTAAAAATGAAATAAAAATAAAAACACTAGAAAACTAAGAAGTAAATTAACCTTTTTAAACAATATCAAAAACCAAGAACTCTCCTTTCTAATGGAAAAAAACATTATAGGATTTTCTACTAAAGTCAGGGTAAAGCAAAGATGTCCATTGTTACCACTGTTATTTAATAAAGGTCCAAAAATGATGCCTACAACAAAACAAAAAAGATCTAGAGGAGCAGAGTGTTTTACACATACTATCTCATTTGGTCATAGCAACCATGTGAGTTAGATACTCTAGGCATTATTATCCACATTTTAAAAATGAGAACATTGAGGCTTAGCTTTAGTGACTCATCTGTGTTTAAAAAGCTAATTAAAATTTGAGGTGAGATGAGAATTCAAATCTTTCTGACCTCAAGTTCATCCTTCTTTCCACTACTCAGTACTGCAGAAGTTCTGGAACAGTGTACCCAAGTCGACAGAAGATTAGAAAGGTTTACCAGGAAACACGATCATTGATATGGATAGTATGTTTTCGTTACTTTCATTCTATATTAATTGGTAAGGAGAACCTTCTATATATCTGTTTAAAAGTTTTCAGTGTCTCAGTGTTGTAGAAAGAGAAGCAGAATTTATTCATATTTCTGTCTTTAAAATAGAAACTTCTAAATATCATTAACTTATAAATAAAAACAACAAATAAATAAAAAGAACTAATTCTTTCATATTTAAATAATTTACCAGTTGCATTATAGCTCCTACTATTAACTTACAAAATAATTTGAAAAGTACATGACTTGGCTTACTTTTCTTAATAATCAATAAGGAAAACATTTAAATGTAGACAGAAAAATAGGCTCTCGGTGACACAGTATTTTGCCAGTCTTAGTCAGGAAACCCGAGTTCAAATCCTGCCTCAGGTACATATAAACTGTGTGAAGCTGGGTGAGTCACTTAACCTCTTTGTGTCTTGGTTTCTTCACCTGTAAAATTGAGATAACAATAGTACCTACCTTACCACTTGTTGTAAAGATCAAATGAGATAATGTATAAAGTTCCTGCAAACTTTAAAGTGCTATATAACTGCTAACTGTTATCAGATTAGTAAGTAATAACTTCAAAAGAAACTATATCCATACTTTCCTAACACTATTATCTGGTGTTCACTGTGCAGTAGAAATTTATGAATATTTTTCCCTTAGTTCCTATATAATTGAACCACATCTCACCTCTATTGTTTTCTAATTAAGAAAGATCTAGTTAGTTACTTGCACTTGGAAATATGGAATCCATTTGGATAGAAATTTTTATTATTTTGAATTACCCCTGTTTAGATGTTCAGAATGCTTATCTTGATAATAATATTGTGATGGAGTAGCATTGGTATTGCACAATGAAAATATTTATGTGTGTCATGTTTGTAAAATAACCCCAGGAAAATCTGTCTACCATGAGCCAAACTATTGCCATATGGGTGACAGAGAAGACAGTTTGCTGTAGGCAAAAGAGCTGGCCAGGGATGAGATTATGCTCTAGAATCCCATTTTGAAGTGTGAAAAGAGAAGAGGAGCAATTACTGAGTCATATCTGACTCTTTTGTTACTATCCTTTTGGGTTGAAATCCTGGAATGTGTATTATCTTACAGGCAATCATTTCATAAAAATGAGGCTAGGATTCTGTATTGTTTTTATCTGGTAAAATTAATAGTTGCTATCTAGAATTTTTTATGCTGTCCTCTGCTTCAGGAAATCAGAAAGTAGCAAAAAAAAAACCCTATAAATTAATTGAAAATAGTAAAATTCCATGTATTGTTAATCTTAATAACTATGAAGAACTTATTAATTTAATAACTACTTATTAGTTTAATGAACTTTTAATAAGTTTGTTAACAGATGCCTTTTATTTTTAGCTCTCAAACCTTTTAACTAAGAGGTCTTTTCTAAGAAGTATTCATTTTCAGAGTATAGGTTGCGCTTAGTATTTTCCAATTCTTAATTTCATAAGTGATGTTTTAATTATATATGCCTTTTCTAATATTCAGTAGACGCTGTGAAAAATGTAAAAATTACTATTAAAACATATATTCATATCTGAGTATGTGTATGTATACACATGTATTTGCACATGTCTTTCCATGTCTAAACACACACACATGCATACAGACATACACATGGTGGAGGGGAGAGAGGACACCGAATGGCCAGATTTCTTTCTATTTGACCTAAATGAAGTTGCATATATGAGCAAACCTCCCAAATCAAAATACTTTTGTACTTGAATATTTTCCAATTAATTTTTATTTATTAATCATTAATTGAAAGCTGCCATCCTTGACCTAAATATAAATAGATCATACTTCAGAAATATTAATGCTCTGTGTCTGTCTGCACACGTGCATACAAAACAAAAGCAGAAGGAAATTTTAAAATGCAAAGAAGGAGATCATTGGTGCTTATATGTATATACATATTATATATACACACACATGCACACGTGTGTGTGTGTATTTTTTTTTTCATTATAGCATTCACAGAGTCGGATATTATTAGATATGTTTAAGAGAGCTTTCGTCATCAGAGTTGATACTAGTTTACAAGGAGTAGGCTACCCATAATGAGTGAGAACGTTAGCTTCACAAACTTGTGTGACGTTTTAGATTTCATCTTTCTATTACAGTATTTAGGATTGTTTGATTTTACAGTTTGAATGAAATTTGCACATCTTATAATGTAAACCTAGATTTTGAAAAGTTTGTAAAGCTATTCTGTCTCATCTACGATTGTAGCTATTAAATGTGGCAATTATATTAACTCCAAAATGACCATTTTTAACCTAGAAAACTACATTCCAAAAATGACTGTTATTTTTTGCATGTCAAATTAGATGTTCTTTTGGTGTTATTCTTAAACATCATGTCATTATAAATATACATACACATATATGTAATTATTTTCTTATAGATCTCCTCTATGTTTTGTCTGTTAGATGGTTAGAATGTGAATTCTTTGGGAGCAGGGACCACCTTGCTTATGTATTTATTTCCAAAGTGCTTAACACAGTGCTTTTCACATAGTTAAGTGTTTAAGAAATGCTTTCTGTTATTTATTCGTTTATATTTCTCTTGAGCACAACTAGGCTTCTTGGTTAGAAAATCATCTTAGTACAAGAAGGGGAAGGGGAACAAGCATTTATTAAGCATCTACTATGTGGTAGGCACCATGCTAAGTGCCTAACAGATATTATCTAATTTGATCCTTACAGTGCTGTGAGGTAGATGCTTATTCTTATTCCCATTTTTAGTTGAAATAGGTGAAGAAGATTAAGGTTAAGTGACTAGAGTCACATAGCTATTAAGTACCTGAGATCAAATTTGAACTCAGGTCTTCCCGACTCCAAGTCATTGCTCCACCTAGCTGCCTGGTATAAAAAGATCAGTCTGCCTTTCTAATAGTAATAATATACTTGGGTATGTCTATGTTAGAAACAGTCCTTGCTCCAGTAAGTGACAGTGGATCCTATAGTAATTTGAGAGACCTCTTGATAGAATATAATGTTTATTTGTAGGATATTTACTGACTGTGATATGTTAATATGTCTTCTGCATAACTTGTTTTATAATGGAATGCTGCAAAAGGTTGCTGCCTCAACCCAATTAAGTAGCATTTCATATCTTCTTAGATGTTTTTCTTTTAATTTTCACTTATCTCCCTCTTCTCATGTGTACTATATCAGTTTCCCTGCAAGATAAGATACCATAGGTATTAAAAAATTTTGATGTACTTTTTTGTCTACTAGATGGAGGACCTAATTTAAATTTCATAATGCTAAATGGAGGACCTAATTTAAGAAATCTCTGTGCAGTTATCTTTTTCAGGGATCTTACTATATGTATCAGCTCCTTCCCCCCACCCCCCCACTTCCTCATTATCTTCATTGTAATAAATGTTTAGGTGATTTTCATCTGTTTGTCCGCTCTGATGGAAGGCATGATTTTGTAACTATAATTTGTTTCAGAAAAAAGAAAAATAGATACAGCGTTTTAATCTTATGTGGTTTTTACATAAATATGACCAGTGTTATATACTTCTGCAACTGCAGTAACTGAAGCAGAATTCCAGCTTTCTAATTAAAGGACTTTATTTTTATCCTTGTGATCTTACTGCTATGGTTCATTATGGATATAGACATATGGCATATGACCTGATATGAATACGAATGTGATATAACTCCCATGGCACAGTAAATTGTATACTACATTCCATATAATAATCACTAATCTTTTCAAATAGCATAGTTCAGCAGGCAAGTACATGCCTTCAAGGCCTATTCATGTTCTGTAGTTTGTTCAATTTCATCTTAATCCTTCAGTTTTGACACGTATCTTTACTTTTCATTTTCTTCCTTTTTACAGACTTGTTGGTGGAAGTAGTTGAGAAATTTAATCAGTGGTTCTTTGACATGGCATGTTGTTTTACAATATGACAGTTCATACACAGTGTGATTTTTTTTGTTTGTTTGTTTTAGGGATAAGTCCCTTTTGTAACAATAGACTCCAGCAAAATCCTTCTGTATGTTTTAGTGTCATTATGACGACCTGTATTCTTGACCAAGTTGAATCCAAGCTCTGGCAGATTGTATCAAACTGGAAGGGCTTTCAGTACAAACTTCAACATAGGTTTCATTTCTGTTGTCTAAGAGTTATGTAACTAAATTTGGAGAAGATATTTGCGATTATTTTTGTCTATAATAATTCTCAAACACCATTTATAAGATTCTAACAGGTGACACACATGCACTGTAACCCTAGCTCCTTGCAATATTGAAGTATAGCCTTTCTCCTTGTACATATACCATTATTATTCGAGTATTAATGAAAATTTGAAATGGATTCTTGGATTTTTTTTCAAATTTTTTGCTTAAAGTGATAACAAGTAAATGTTTTGAACATGGCACTTATTTTGCTTTCTTTCAGTCATGTAGTTAAATTGCATTTTGGCTTTATTAAGATATCACATTCTCAAAGCTGTAGTGTTATGATATTCTAATGACAGGAAAACCTTCTTTACAGAGTTAAATTTGCATCTAAATATGAAGGCCAGAAATAAATTGTTTTTAAGTCCTTTAGAATTTTATGAGTATATGTAATATTGTTTGTATGTGTGTATATACAATATAGAATTTAAAAACATTTTAACATAACCTGAATTTTATCCGTCGTAGGTATTAGGTTTTATTTAAAGTTAACCAGTATTACTGAATTATGGGTGACAGAATGCTATTCACTCATAATACTAAGACAGGTTAATGGGAATTGTTCTTCCCTTTGATTGAATTTTTTTTCTGCTACTTTGCAGATGCTTGTAACTACACCTGAAAAATGGGATGTAGTAACAAGAAAGAGTGTTGGAGATGTAGCCCTTTCCCAACTTGTAAAGCTCCTGATTCTTGATGAAGTGCATCTGCTGCATGAAGATAGAGGACCTGTATTGGAAAGCCTGGTTGCACGAACCTTACGACAGGTAAGAGAAAGTAATTTCATTTCAGAAACTCATTTGGGTAATTGAATGATTTTGATTGTTTGAAATGGATCTGTTGTTACTTGCACTGTTATGTGACTTCCCTTATTACAAATGGCAACACCTTCCTGTATACTGGAACAACATAGTAATATGTAGCATTTTATAAGGACATTAATTATTTTACTATAAAGAAATGCAAGAATATTTTCTATTAATTTATCTAATCCTTGAACCAATTTTCCCTGTTTTTTAAGTATTTTTCATCATCTGTTTTCTAAGTATTTTTCAGTATCTAAGACAAATTAAGCAAAATTTAAGTTATTTAACAAAGTAAAATATTGACTTGGCAAAATACAAATTTATTATATCATTTTAAAGAAATAATGACCCCCTTATTCAAATTTATAAGGAAAAAAGACAATATCCATTTGATAAACAGTCAAATGATATGAGTAGGCATTTTTCAGAGAAAGAAATACAAATTATAAATAGCCACATGAAAAAGCTATTGATAGCTGTATGAAAAAATGCTCCTAATTGCTAACAGTTAGGGAACTGCAAATTAAAACAACCTCAAGGGCCCTCCTTGTCTCCCTTAGATTGGTAAAGTTGCTCAAAAAAAGTACGTAATAAATTCTAGAGTATCTGTGGGAAAACAGACACGTTAATGTGCTCCTGGTGGAGCTGTGAACTATTCCAGTCATTCTGAAAAGGAGTTTAGAATTATTCCCTAAAAGGTATTAAAGTGTGCATACTCTTTGACCCACCCATACCATTTATAGGTCTATATACAAAAGAGATCAAAGAATGAGGAAAAGGGCCCATATGTACAAAGATAATTCTAGGAACTTACTTTGCATTGGTGAAATTTTGAGCATGCCAATCAGTTGGGGAGTGGCTGAACAAGTTAATGTTATATGAATGTGATGGAATACTATTGTACTGTGAGAAATGATGAAGGGGATGGTTTCAGAGAAACCTGGGAAGTCTTGTATGAACTGATGCAGAGTGAAGTGAACAGAACCCAGAGAAAAATTTATTCAGTAACAGCAATATTGTAAAGACAAGCAACTTTGAAAGACTTAGGAACTCCGCTGAACACAGTGACCAATCACTATACTAGAGGATTCGTAGTCAAACATGTTACTGCTTTGAGAGATGATGAGAAGTGATACACTCAGTGCAGATTGAGACATTTTTTTGGACATGGACATTTCGGGAATTTATTTGCTTACCTGTACATGTTTGTAATGGGTTTCATTTTTCTTCCATTGCCGTTGAGTGGGAGATTTTCTTGCTTTCTTAATGGGGGTGTAGGAAAAAGAGCTGGGAGGAAGAGAGGGCAGACTTTTGTGGATTGAAAAAAAATTTAATCTGAAAAAAAAAATAAAGATAGGGATCTTCCAAATTGGTACAAAGTACTCATATGTTGTTATGGTACATGGGAAATGAGTTTGGTCTTCTGCTTTATTTGTCATTCCCCTCGTTCTTTTCTCATCATGAACAAAATGAAATGTAGTGGCTTAATGGATTAATGTCATTCAATCTATGTAACATGGATTTGATCGAATGTAAAAAAGGGGACCTGTAACTTAGCATGAGATTATGCCTCTGGTTTTCTAGACAATGTCTTCAAATTAATAGGTTGCAAATAGCGTAATGATTCTTGATAACTATAAAGTTATGCTCAAGCTATTGTGTGCTGCAGACTCTTTGAAGTAAGAAATCATGTAAAGGATTGTTAATATGTTAGCAGAAAGTGACAACAAGCCTAAAGAAAACCATGACAAAATCCACACTACTTTTAATTGTACATGCACCCACAGACTTCAATTTATAAGTAAGCTTTGTTCTAAAAGTTTGTCTTTAGGTTAGTTATTTGCAATTTAAACAGTAGAAACATTGTCATTAGTTGTGGTTGTTTTCTCATGCTAAGCCATAAAAGGCATAATGTAATAGAATTATTGGACATTTACAAGGAATATAATAATACCAAAGAATGTTGAATTCTGATAAGTTCATAAAAGGGAAAAAATTAAGTGATTTTTGAATATCTTGAATTTTGGTGCTTAAGAAAAGTCTATTTAATAATTTCAACAAACAAGTATTAAGTGTATACCGTCTGCCAGGTATGATGCCAGGCACTGGAAATACAAAGATCCTTATACTGGAATGGGGATGGAGCAGAGTAAAGGCAGTGAGGTTTTCGCACAAATAAACAGATTCAAAGTTTAATTGTGGGTAAGTGTAACACCAATGTTACTAGCAGTTACTGTGGAGGTGTAAGACCAACAACACTAGCAATATAGGAGGGCTGCTAGCACAAGTTCTTTGATCTGCTTTTCTAAGGAATGCAATTTTAAGGGATTTGCAGTCACACTTTAATTAAACATACTTAATCATTCACTTAGTTCAGGGGGAAAAGTCAGCACCCTTAACTTCAGAGAAAACACAAACAGAAATTACAAGCAGAAATTATATAAACAGAGCAAATAACACAAATCATCAGACAGGGCTTCTGTCTGTCCATAGCAATACATACATAATTACCGGAGAGAGAGAGAGAAGCATCAACATCTGGGTTTTCAAACTGGGGTTGGGGGCACCTTAATGGCTACCCAGAGTCTCCTCTGGCCAAGTCATAGGAATGCTGTTCCAATGAGTGAGCCCCCAAAGCAAAATTCCAACCTCAGAGTATATATACACTTCTTCATGGTCAGCCCACAGAAGGCATCACAACTATGTGACTCGAACACATGTGACTTAGACTTTCTTGTGACTTAAGCAGGTCATCGAAGACTCTTAATTCAAACAAAGGCAAGTCTCAGTCAAAGGCACTTGATTACCTTAGTGCTGAGAAGAACTAGAACTCCAAAAGAAAAAGGAACAAAATAAAAAGTCCCACTTCTCTTGCCATTACAGTAGGGATTGGAGATACAGTAACACTTGGGAGAATCAGGAATGTCTCTTGCAGGAGGTTGCACTTGGCCTGAATTTGGTGGGGAGCTAGGAATTCTTATCAGCAAGTAGTAGTTAAGTACCTGCTAACTTGTCAGGCACTGTGCTTTTGTCAAAGTGAGGAAGGAAAAGCATTTCAGACTTGGTTAACATTCTGGGCAAAGGCACAGAAATGGAAAATGTATCAGTTCTACACTTACTTATGAAGTCATAATTTTTAGAGACAAGGAACATTTTACCAGTTGTTAGTCAAAAGTCATGACTTGCCAAGATATGGGTAGTAAATTGATTCATCACAAGAGAAAGGCATATGCATGTGGGGACGCATTATGCCAATGAGTCTGTGATCCAGACAGAGCCTAGGATATTTATGGGGTATAGCAAAAAGGGGAAGTCTCATGGAAGTAGTGAAGGGCAATCTGCTCCCAAATGGGAGTGGCATGGGAGGAGAAAGGGAAAAGTAGGGAAGAAGGAGCAGGAGGATTGGGAATGTCAGGACCATGGAAGGAGGATATTTTGCTTATCTGTAAGGGTCTCAGCTGCAGTTTATCAGTCTGGGCTAGAGTGGCCAGAGGAAGTCTTGTAGCTTTCTTGGCTTCAGGGGCCCTGAGAGTTTAATCGAGTTCATTTGTAAAAGATCACTGTTATATTAGTTTGAGTGTGGCTTCATCTCTAGAAAATAGGGCAGCTCAAGAAAACAAATCCAGGGGACCCTTAACAATTAATTCAGGAGTATAAAGAAACAGTAGTAGAAAACAATCAAAACTTTGTAGGTATGAATAATAATAACAATTAGTGTGGGCTCAAGTATCGCAAAGGAGTTCTCTTTATCTTTAAATTGCTTAGCCATTGCTAGGAGAATGACTTATGAATGCCTTCTCCCAGGAGAGAACTTTGGTACTGAGTGGTTTACCACTTTCTTCCGAGATTCTTTGTATGAATGATAGCCTAGATTTCTGGAAAGGGATAAAGGGATGTGTTCTGTGAGGGAGCAAAATTTTTAATATTCGAAGATTCTATGACTTGGAGAGGGTTGGATGGGTGGGCAAGTGGTGTCTCCCCTGTCAATAGGTGTTGTATATAAATTCATTGATGTAGTTTGTGTTTTCTTGTAAGCAATGTCAGTTAACTTGCAAAGTATCATGCTTCCAGTTACAAAAATTCTAGATAATAAATATAGTCTCATATAAATTATAGGAAGCACCATGGCAGCCACAGACTAAACATTATGGAATATATCACAACCGTCATAGTTCGTCTCTCTCTGCCACAACATTTCAGTCTAAGCAAGTTTAAAACAAATTTTTTTTCCTCTAAAATCTATCCCTTGTCCCCCATTTCTTTTGAAGGCATCACACTATCCTTCCAGTCATTAAGGTTCATAACCTTGGAGTTGTCCTTGACCATTCTTCTATACCATCTAATATCAATCTTTTATTTAAGCTTTTATTTTGTGCTAGACTAGGTATTGGAGATTCATTTCATTTTTGTCTTTGAATTGTAGTGCTTTGCACATAGAAGATACATTATAAATGTTTCTTGAATTGAAAAGGCTGATCTAAAGGCTGCTGCGCAGGCACGCTGAAGTTACTGCTGACTTCGCCCTACAGTAATATTCTGTTTACATAACATGGGGAAGGGGAATGATGACATATCATGCACAGGAAATTCTGTTGTCAACATTCCATGTAATTCTGTTGTCAACATTTCCATGTAAAAGAATATTTGGGATAGATTTTATTTAATTTAATAAACTTGAATATCTGAGACGTTAGAATGAACAAAATCTTTTTTTCATTGCCTTCTAATTTTTTCTTATCAACAATTGCTGAGTAGTGATCGTCTTCTGTTGCTATCACTACACATGATTACTCACTTTAATCAGGGACATAAAGTTAGAAGTAGAAAGGACAATGTCGTAGGATCATAATGAAGCCCCAACCCCCACATTTCTGAAGCTGAGAGAAGTGAAGTAATTTAAATGTGGTTGTGTACTAAGTGTTATGGAGTTTGAAAATCTTCACATTTGGATGATGGATCTAATACCAGAGTTGTAGTTCCTCTGCCAATGTCACCTACGTTTTAGCCAAAATTTGACGAGTCTCACAAGTCTAGAAAAGACTAGAAAACACTTTCTAAATGTAGACCATAGCATCATTAAAATGTTAGAGCTTGAAGCTTTGTCAGTGCTTACAACTTAGTAAAGTGTGAAAGAAACCAAAAGTTATTATTGCCTTGGAAGTCTAATTAGAAATGTTAATATGGTTTGAGATGGATTCAAGTTGCAGAAAAATTAAGGATGGTGTTTTTTTTTTTTTATATTTTGCAATTTCACACAACAGGTAAGATTCAGGTAATTTTAGATTTGATATTTTCATTTTGCATTTTTACATATTTTAATAATAAGTATTATTAACTTTTCCTTTCAGTATTTTTCATACTTTTGATTTTCCTTCAAATATATGTTTAAAATACTTCCTGGTTACATATGACTTTTACCATATTGGAGGCAAGATACCTTTTTGCAGTTGGTTATAGATTGTAAAACAACAGAGAAAAGGGTAGTGGGGCACTTAGTCATCTGATTTTACAATAGATTAATGGAAAAATAGAATTTGGTGTGCTCTCTGTTTCTGTAAAACCATCATTCTTTTTATTAAAATGAACCAGTATCTAATGCTAACTATTTCCAGTAGGTGGTAGCATTGTATGCAGCACAATAGCATTTTCAGGGAGCTTATAGGCATTCCTGGCATAGTATGGAACCTATAGGATTTTTAAAGTTTCTTTATGGTGGTCCTGTAGTTTAAATCTGTTGTAAGCATTATGTATACTTCAGGGAGGTTAAAATAATATACATGGGAAAAGCATCAGTTAACTTAAACTGAAATTAATTTCAACTTTAGCACTGAACTGATTTCAGGATTGTTGTATTTTTATGTCAATTCAGAAAGGACCAAATGTTTTTTTACCCCACTAATTAAAATTCCTTATAAAACTTTGCATTATGTTTGGATCCTGAAGAACAATCATTTGTATTTTTTTGTGTCATTATTTTATGTGGGTCTTTTTGCATTTCATCTGAGAATTTATGCCTGGATAACTAACATAGAAAAATAAAGGTGTGTGACAAAAATACTGACACACAGTGAAAGGCATGTTATGCTTTTTTTTCAAATTTTAAAATGTAGATAATTTAAATTGATTTCTAATTGAAAATTTTCTGTTTTCTTTTCCAGGATATTATATATTGAACATCAAAAGAATTTTTAAAATAACAACTTGTATTTGATAAAGTTACATAGATGCAACAGTAACAGGAAAATAGAACTAAAATGATCTACATTTTTCCCTAAATAAAAATGAGCATAACTCCGTAGTGGCAGCATCATGTGATAGCATATAATCTTCTGAGGGCAGGGATTGTTTCACTTTTGTTTCTAGTCATTAAGTCAGTGCCTGCCTCAGTCAGTTCTTTGTAAGTGCTTGAGTGATTGATTTTTAACAGGTTTTCAAAGGGTACTGATAATTTTTTTTGTTGAGTTAGAGATTTGTTTCTATTTTATAGATATAGAAATAAGCTTACATATTTAAAGATTTTTGGTTTTGCAGGAAGTTTGTAATTGGGTCATTGTCACAATGTTCATTTTTGCATTGCTCTGTAGTTTAGTGTGATTTAGCCATCTATGTCTATCTAACAAAACAATTAATTAGCTGTATCTGAAAAAAAGAAACTTGTGGAGCAGTGATAGTGGTGCTGGTTGGGTTGATGTGATAATAGAAAGCTTGTAAAGTAAAAACTGGTGAAGAGGCCACCCTAACTAAAGATATTAGGATTAACCTTTTCTTTTTTTATTATCTGTGACTTTTTGCCATCTTAAATTAGAGTATATTTCTTGAATTAAAAAAAAAAGTTTGTTGATTTTTGTAGACCTAGTTTCTGTGTCCATCCTTCAGCACTCAGTTTTATCCTGACGTCTTCTAAGAAATTTAATAGCATTTCACCCCAGTATAAGTATTCCCTGAAGTCCTGCTGAACAAAAGGTCACTTAGTTAATGCTTTTTAATTTTGACTCTTCTGTTATTTGGCTCTCTCCAATTATCTTTAAGTGCTTTGTGGACAGTATCCGGATCTGATTGTTCTTTCATATAATTCAAGGTGCTGCCCTATGTACCTATCAGGCATGTGGCATATATTCAACAAACAGACATAAATATTAAATTCATATAAGTATAAATTGACTAATACATTTTCCCCTTAGAATGGAGGTGGGGAACCTGCGGCCTCAAGGCCACATTTGGCCTTGTAGGTCCTTGGGTGCAGCCTTTTGACTGAGTCCAGGTTTTACAGAACAAATCCTTTTATTAAGGAGATTTGTTCTGTGAAGTTTGGATTTAGTCAAAGGGCTGCACTTGAGGACCTAGAGGGTTATATGTGGCCTTGAGGCTGCAGGTTTCCCACCCCTGCGTTAGAACCACAAATAAGTTTGTACATTGGGAAAATAAAAGAATGTGGAAAAGGCAGTAGTGTTCTCCTAGTGTCTCTTACTTCACTTTGCATCACTTCATACAAGTCTTCTTAGGTTTCTCAGAAATCATACATTTCATCATTTCTTATGTAGGTGTATTTTATTACATTAATATGCCATAATTTGCCAAGTCATTTACCTTTCGGGAAATCTGTCTTCTTCCTAAAATGTTTGAGTAGTGATTTTTTTCTTTAGGATGAAAGTTTTTTTTTTTTTTTTTTTTTTTTTTTTTGCTTTTTGGCAGGGCAATTGGGGTTAAGTGACTTGCCCAAGGTCACACAGCTAGTACTTGTGTCAAGTGTCTGAGGCCGGATTTGAACTCAGGTCCTCCTGACTCCAGGGCCGGTGCTCTACTGACTGCGCCACCTAGCTGCCCCAAGATGAAAGTTATTTTAAAGGACATATTTGCCCTCTTTATCCTTTGATCTAAGCTAAGCTTACATAGGGATAATAGTGTAAGTTATCATTCATTAACATCATACTGTATGACAGCTGACTTAGAGTCCTTCCATCTTTCCATCCAGGTTTGCAATCTTGAAGTCATCTTAATTATCCTCTTTACCTCTAGTCTCTCCCACTCCAATCTGTCTTCCACATTGATGCTAAAGTGTGATATTCCTGAAACACAGGTGTGACTATGTCATTCAATAAACATCAAACCATTGCTCCCTTATTGCTTCTAGAATGAAATACAAACTCTGGAGGCTGAAAGAGACTGAGCCCATACTTGAGATTAAAGACTAACTGCGAGAGTGGAAAAATGGAAAGACGCTCTTCACATTCGCTTATGTTCTCAATGCATTTAAAAAATTAGTACTCATTTCTTCCCTTATTAAGTGTTTACTTCTTGGTGACCATTGCAATAGCCTTCTAATTGATCTCCCTGCCTGAATTATTCCCCCCCCCCCATCTATCCTCCACACAGCCTACAAAGTGACTTTTCCTAAAGCTAGGTCTGACTATGCCATCCCTTACTCAGTAGACTCAATTATAAAGTCCTGTGTTATTTAAAGCTGTTCACAACTGCCTCATGGCTTCTTCATACTTTTCTGTTCCTCTTATACTTTATTCCCCACTCCTAGTTACAGAGTCTCAAACCTGACATGCCGTCTTCCATCAGTTTGCATTTGCACTGGCTGTCCCCTTGCCTGGAATGATCTTCCCATCATCTCTGTTTCATAATATGCCTGACTTACTTGAAGAATTAGCTCAAATACCACCTTCAGTAAACCTTTTGTTGCTCACTCCAGCAACTAGTTCTTTCTCCTTTCAGATTACCTTTTATCCACTCTACATGAATCTTGTATGTTCCTATTTAATGATATATTGTCTGCTTTGTTAGTACATAATCTTCATGACAGCAGGCACTGTTCTGGGTTGTTTTTTGTTGTTGTTGGTGTTTGTTTTTTGGTGCCCAGTGCTTAATATAGTGCCTGGCACATAGTAAGCACTTAATATGTGTGTTTATTATTTGGTTGCTACTGTTCTTTGCATGGTCTGTTATTGTAACTGAATACCTAGGCTTGAGTTAATTTTTTTTTTTTAGTGAAAAGACATTCATTTATATAATATTTTAAGTTTTAAATTTTCTCCCCCTTTTTTTCCTCCCCCCTTCCCAGGACAGCATGCAGTCTGACATTAATGAGGGGAAACCTACCAACCCTTCCACTCTACCTTTATACAGTACATTCTACTTTTGGATAATGCTAAGTGTCAGGAAGATTTTCCCTATTCCTAAATCCGACTCTTTGCAATTTGCCCCCATTGCTGCTAATTCTTCCCTTTGGAACCCAACATAATGTTAATCTCTTTTTCACGTACTTGAAGGAAACTGTCAGGTTTTGCTTCTCTGCTCTCCAGACTATATATTCCTCATTTCTTCAACTAAACCTCTTATGGTATGTTCTCTTGGCCATCTATCATCCTGATTGCCATCTTTTGGATACTCTTCTGTTTTTCAATATCCAACCTTAAGTGGGGTGCTCTGAACTACACATATTACTTACCAATGGGGTCACTTCAAGGTAGAATACATTATGTGGTCACTTCCCTAGTCCTGGACATTACTACTGCTTAATATCGCATAAAAATGACATTAGCTTTCTCAATTTGCCATATCACACTGTTAACCTGTATTTTATGTTGCATTCCATATAACCTCCCCTTATCATTTTCAGATGAAATACTTTCTAACCACACTTCTTCCATCATACTTGTGAAGTTGATGTCTAGCACCCAAATGTAAGACTTCACATTTATCATGTGTTGTTTTTCATTCATATAGGTCGAATCTACACAGAGCATGATAAGGATTTTGGGTCTTTCTGCTACATTACCCAACTACCTTGATGTTGCTACTTTTTTGCATGTCAATCCTTATATTGGACTTTTCTACTTTGATGGCCGTTTTAGGCCAGTACCTCTTGGACAGACGTTTTTGGGAATTAAGACGACAAATAAGGTAAATATTCACTGCGAACAGCTTAATTTTTAAAAATATATTTGGTGACAGGTTGCTTCAACAGCAAAGAATCAAATCCCTAAAATTGTATTATGTTAGTCTGTTAATCTTATTTTTCCCAAACTTTGGCCTTACTGCTTTACCTAAAGCATCCCCAAAAGTTATTAATTTACTTTTATATAACTCTTAAGAGCAATTCCACTAATAGACATTTTAACTCATGCCAGTTTTTTAATACTCACTTTTGCAAATTCTTTTTGAATTGTTTGTATTCTTTCCTCAGAGTCCATATATAGTGTCATTCATAAATTTGACATAATTAGGCCTTCATAAATTCGACATAATTAGGAAGAAGATTCATATAAGCTAGTGAAATTTGTGTTATGGTTACTAATAGACCACTAAAATATATTTGGAAGAAGGTCAAGACTGAGTAAGACAAAGCAGTTGAGCCTCTCTCTCCACTGTCCGTTCTCCACAATAATCTAGAAAATACACCAGATCAAATTCTTATTGGGAAAGCATGGGGTGGGAGGGAAGGAAGAATGGGAAACATTATCTCACATAAATAGACTAGTCAAGGAGGAGTTTATACAATAAAGGAGGAAGGGAAGGAGATTACCCATGAACCTCACTTCCTTCTGAATTAGTTGAAGGTAGAAAGAATACATGTACATACACACACGATTGAGTACAGAAATACATCTTACACAATAGGGAAACAGATGAGAAAAGATCTAGAGGAAATGAGGGGAAATTAGAGGCAAGTAGATTAAGGGAGACATTAGTCAGAAGCAAAACAGATGCTTAAAGGAGCAGAGAAAAAAGAAGGGAAAGTATGAAAGAATAGGATGGAGGGGAAATACACAGTTAGCAGTTATAACTGAATTTTGAATGGAATGAACTTCATTATAAAACAGAAGAGGATAGTAGAATGGATTAGAAGCTAGAATCCATCAATATGCTGTTTACAAGAAATTTGCTTGATACAGAAGGATACGTATAGACTTAAAATAAAGGGCCAGAGCAGAATCTGTTATGCTTCACATGAAGTGAAAAAGGCAGGGGTAGTGATCCTGACCTCAGACAAAGCAGAAGGAAAAATAGATCTAATTAAAAAGAGATAACCAAGGAAACTACATTATACTAAAAGGTACTATAGACAGTGAATTAATACCAGTAGAAAACATATATGCACTGAATGGCATAGCATATAAGTTTTTAAAGGATGAAGTTAAAAATGAATTACAGGACATAGACAGTAAAACCACAGTAGTGGAGGACTTCAGTTTACTCCTTTCAGAGCTAGATAAATCTAGCCAAAAAATAAACAGAGAAGAAGTTAAGGACCTGGAAAGAATTTTAGAAAATTAAGATCTCATATGACCTTGGAGAATATTGAATGGGAACAGAAGAGATTATAGTTATTTCTATGTCGTACATGGCACTTTCACAAAAATTGACTGCATTGTAGGACAGAAAACCTCACAAACAAATGTGGTAAAACAGAAATATTAAACACGTCTTTTACTGACAGGATGCAAGAAATGCAAGAAGACTAAAGGACCTTTGAAGCAAAAAGTTAATTGGAAATTAACTTAATCTTAAAGAATAAGTGTGTCAAAGAACATATCATAGAAACAATAATTTCATTAAAAATAATTATGACAGACAACATATTAAAACTTGTGGGATGCAGTCAACATAGTACTTATGGGAAAATTTTGATCTCTGAAAGCTTTCATCATTAAAGGAGAAAGAGAATATCAGTGAATTGGATTTGCAACTAGAAATACATGCCCTAGAAAACCAACAGATCACAACCTCTCAATTAAACACTAAAATAGAAATCCTGAAAAGCAAAGGAGAGATGAACAAAACTGAAAATTGAAAAAAAGACATTGAACTAATAAATTGGGAGTTGATTAGCAAAATTTATTTTTTTTGAAAAGGCCTAAAATATATTTAGGATATATATTTTCCTCACTAAGTTATAAATAATTACTCTACATGATGCCCCATTGTAGCAAGGAAGTGACCCAGGATTATCAGAGGCTGTCAGTGTTGTAGCAACTTTATAGTAGGTCCTAAAAAAACTAGAAGATTTCTCTTAGAGGCCCAGTGTCTATATTTCTCTAATTCAAGGACCAACCTAGCTAAATTCAAAAGGACATTACTAAATTGGCCCTTAAGGTCATGAAATTTTCACCCACAGCTACTGTTGAAGATCAACTTGGGCAATTTGCATTAGTGGGGGCAATATTGATGTCAGTGAAATTATAGATATTTGACATATTTAGGTACATAAAATTACTTAAAGTAGTCTGAAAAAGTTGCTTATTATAGTTCAGCAAATAAATACATAGGAAATATTTTATCCATTAAATATTCATTTTATACAAATAAGTATTTTGGTATATCTTGAAGATTCTTCAAAAATAAGTCCTATTATTTCATGTGTTCCTAGCAATTTTGTTTATTAATTTGCTTGTCTTTCTTATTAGGTGTATAGTAGAGTGCTGGTAGCATCCTTTATAATACCCAGCACATCATTGGTGTTTAATAAATGCTTTCATGCTTGCTTGCTTGATTTTTCTTGATTTTTTTTCTGACAGGGCAATTGGGGTTAAGTAACTTGCCCAAGGTCACACAGCTAGTACGTGTGTCAAGCGTCTGAGGCCAGATTTGAATTCAGGTCCTCCTGACTCCAGGGCCGGTGCTCTACTCACTGCACCACCTAGCTGCCCTGATTTTTCTTGATTTCTTAATAAGAATTCCATGGCAAATAGCTCAAACCTTGCTGAATTTAGTATAAATTCCAAATTTGTGGGGTCAAAATTAATAAGACTTTACTGTAGCTGAATTTTTAAAGGTAAGCCAACAGAAATATGTTCCTAAATTATATTGGCATAATAATCATAGGTTTTACTGTATATTTACTAAAAGTGATTTACACAGAAGAGCCTTTTTAAAAAAGCCCATCTTAACTTTATTGCATTTTAATACTGTCTTTGATTGAAGTTTTTTACTCATGACTAAGAATATAGAAAAAGAGACACAAAAAATTGATAAAAAATTTATTTAAGATAAAAAATTACTCTCCCTACATTAAAAAATTCAGTCTGCGGTACGGAAGCTAAAGGTATCTTAGAACTGTAGAGAGCCATTTCATGTCTGTACAGGAAAGGGTGTTTTACCATTTGGTAGTTATTAAGATGTGTATAATTTAACCTTCATTAATTGTTTCAAGTGCCTTTCAGTAGTATATGCTCTTGGCTTTATTCAATTGTGTCTTAATTTTTATTGTATTATCTATTTCAAGTATGTCATTAAGAAAGGAAAAAGATCTATTTCTTACCTTTACCATAGACTTCTTAATTTAAGTGAAAGTGGACTGTCTTTATAGAAAGCTGTAGGATGATTCACTATTTGGGATACTCATCATCTTTTTTTTTAACTTTACTTTTTTTTAATCTCATTACATAGAAAGGTAAATCACATTAGTCTAACTAAGTTGAAAAAAATGATTTTTTTTTTTACCAGTAACAGTAGAATCACACTTGCATAAGAAAATGTTAGAATGATAATCATCTGATAACTATCATTTGAGAATCATGGTGTTAACCACATATAAATTAAAATTAAGAACATTTATAATAATTTTCTTATCATTTAATGGTGAAAATTAATACAATTTAGAATACATTCTGCAATAATACATTTTAGAAGTCAGTGCTTATGACCATGAGCCACCACTACTGTTGCCCCTAATTCAGTCACCCCCAAGGCTTACTGCTGGTTTCTGGGGACCCAGCCTGTGCTCCACTCTCACCTCAGGGCAACAGACCTTTTCTGATGACCTTTTATGTTGTCTTGTGCTGGAAAATTGCTTCACCCTGTCCTTTTCTGGGTTTTTCTAGTCCAGAATTTGTTTTGAGGCATTATTTAATATTGTTTTGAGGGAGAATTCAGGCTGATTCCTGCCTTTTCTCCACCATCTTGGCACTACCTCCAGTTAGTAAATTTAGAAATCTGTTGTCATAAATTCTTAAGAGTGGGTCAAAATATTAGTAAGTAAAATGTAACATGGTTTTCAAGTTCTATATATTTCCTGAACAAATATCCAAGTCAGTGTTATTTGATAATACAGTGTTATTTTTCTTTTACTTCAAGTGTATGAGAGTACATTATCTTGTACATAAGTGATGTTTCATTAAAATTTGCAAAATTGAATTAACTTGGAATGAACATCATGTTAAAAAAATAGATCTGGACTTCATTAAACAAATTTCAAGTCATCATTTGTAAGCAGTTATTTGATCTTTATCTTTTCTTCAATTTCTTTATCATTAATGTGGAAAATAAAATCAACTGTCAAGTTACATATTAGAGATTAGGCTGGTATGAAGGAATGCAAAAGTATATTTCCTGAGATGTCTGCTATGTCTGGACTTGACATTCTCCCAGTCTTGTAAACATGGTTAACTCGTTATACTGTTCTCAGAATTACGTGAAAAATTGTTAGATCCAGAAGCTGGGTATATTGTTGACTTTGATTTGTAGTGTATTATAATTTTGGAAAAATTGTGGAAAGCCAGGGTAGGATAGAATGGTTCACTATCTAAGTATGGTAGTTGACTTTTATCAGAGCAAATGGAAGAATTAAGAGTAATAAAATGTAAAAACATCCTTTCCCCTAAGCAGTTAAAAGGGAGTTTGGCTTAATGGATGGAGGTCTGGCTGTAGGGTCCAAAAGACCTCAATTAAGTCATACTTTTCACACTTAACTTTCTGTGTGACCCTGGGCCAAGTGACTTAATGTCCTAGAAAACTCTCTAAACTAAGTTATTTACAATTTGCTCTTCTGTATTGGTGGAGAAAGTTCCCTACATAGATGTAGTTATAGGCCTTTGCAAAATAAATACACACATACACATCTGTGCATATATACATATATATAGATATATATACACACACACACATATATGTATATTTAAACACACACACACACACACACAAACACAACACATACATCCAGTGGGATGTTATAGAGAATAATATATCTAAAGAGCTTGGAGTTCCTGCTAAAGTTAGTACTGTTTAAGGTATTTTTATTAATGTTTCCTGTATGAATGAAAGTGGTTTCATATCTCTGTTAGAGGGGGATTACCAGAGAAAGATGTGTGCTATGTTTGATCTACAGTAATGCTTTATCATGTAGATCGAAAAACTGGAGTTGCTAACAGTTAAACATCTTCCTTTTTTTTTTTTGTTAACTTTCCAGGTGCAACAGTTGAGTAACATGGATGAAGTATGTTATGAAAATGTTTTGAAACAAGTAACAGCTGGACACCAGGTATATTTACTTGTTTAAAAATTATTTTAGAAACTTAGTGATAAAAAAGTTAATTTTTAATTTCTGCTTAAGACATGTTATTCTTGTCTTCTAAAATGATACATATGAGGTGTTTTTTTAACACTGAATCCTTATGAATCCTGAAAGCACATTTTATTTGCATCTACTAGTTTTGTATAGACTTTTTAAAAAACACCACCTAAGCAGAAGTAATTGTTGCAGAAAAAAATATATATAATTTTAATTCCCTATATTGTACTACTTAAAATATTTTTAAAAGTCTCTCATCATTTGGGTAAAATTATTTTATTTTGAAATCATTATTTTAAGTTTTATTTTATAGCATTATATAGAATGCAAATTTGTCCCAGTGACTTATACCTAGAGGTTGTGTTTCCTTTGTATGATAATTTTTGAGGGCAAAATAATTGATAATAACAATCTGACATTTATGTAACACTTTTAGCATCTGTTATGCCATTTTATCTTATCTTCAGTAGAAATCTGTGAAATAGGTAAGACAAGTTTTTACAAATGAGGAAATCACTTCATTATTATGTCATTCTTATTTGTGTACATTGCCCTTCCCCCCTGTTAAATGACAAGTACTTGGATGGTAGTGAATTTATCTTCTTGGTTTCTCCAGCACATAGCTTATATATTCTCTTTGTCCATTTTCTGTATTTTGTTTTGGTAGTACCTGCAATTGATTCATTGGTTTAGGGATCTCTTAGTGTAGAAACTCCCTTCACCAGTGCAGTTCAGCTCATTTTAGATACTTAATAATTTTTAGACAATTTGAGATCAGTGGAATCAAACTCACTTTCTAAATATAATTTCTGATTATAATAGATGTGTCTAATGCAGGGTAGCTGAATAAAATGTTCAAAGACTTTTTCCTCTACTGTTTAATTTTGAAATAATTTCTGCAGTAATCTAATGTGGATATCAGCTATTAGAAATCTATCTTCTCTACTTTTCTTAACTAACCAGTGTTCTATGCTGAGAGAACTTTTCCTATGTTGTGATGAACGTACTTATAAACTGCGTAATTGTTTTGTAATTTTCCTTTTGGTTTCATTAAATCTGTTTGCTTATATTATAAAAAACATTTTTTAAAAAAACATCTGGAAATACAAATATAAATACCTTATAATTCAGAATATAATAAAATAGTTTGAATTTTTATTTTGGTCAAGGCATAAAATGTTTTTCTTAATTGCTGTTTTGGAAGTAGTAGTTAAAATTGGAATTATCTTGTAAAACAGTCTTCCAAGTTAGGGATGACTAGTCACTAAAAGATTATAAAGTTAAATCCTTATTTTATCTTGTTATATATTTATTAATGGCTGTCAATGAGCAGATTATTACCGTTTTCAGATACGTAATTGTTCTTAAAATTGTGATGAAATAAGTAAGCGCTTTTCATTAAACAAATTATTTTTTAAGGAAAATAATTATTTGTGGTCTAATTTTTGCAATTTGTGAATGATAGCTATTTTTCCTTTGGGTAGTACTTTATTTTTTCCAAAGCACTTTAGTACTTATTATTTCATCTTCAGAATAATTTTTTAAGATACTATAGGTTCCTGTTTCCATTTTACCATTGGGAGCTGACCAGTAAAGTTATAAAGTCCGGACTAAATAGATACTCTTTTTTTTTTTTTTCAAAATGCTTTACAAATTTATTTTTGAATAACACAGCTATTTTAAGATGTAGGCCCTTTGATTACCTTCCTGTTTCCAAGGAGGAAAATGAACAATAATCTCCACAGTCCACCAGCTCCCCGAATAAGGGATCGATAATAAGTATATATTGATGGCTTCCACATCAGTGTCTTTTCATGCTTCTCTTGATTCTTGTGTCTGAAAGTCACATTTTCTATTCAGCTCTGGTCTTTTCACTGAGAAAGCTTGAAAGTCCTCTGTTTTATTGACAATCCATATTTTACCTTGGAGCATGATACTCAGTTTTGCTGGGTAGGTGATTCTAGGTTTTAATCCTAGCTCCATTGACCTCTGGAATTTGTTCTAGTCGAGGCCAATACACTAGGGTTCTTTCACATTTTATCAATACCAAAGTTAAGGAACCTTAATATTTTGAAATCAGATCCCATCCAGTGTTACAATTTAAAATTCTACCAATGGTGATTGGTCATATTTTCTGTCTCAGGAGCTAAGGATTGCCTGTGGCAGGAACAATAAACATTTGTAATCTGGGAATTTAATAGAGCCACTGTTGGATTCCGTAGGGTTTTGGTCTTCATTATAACAATCACTATTTGACATTGCATATATTTATTAGATTAATTCTTTTTTTTCCCTTTTAAAATTAAATATCCCTAAGTTTAAAAGTAACTCTTTTAGATAATAATATGTATCTTCTTACGGAAAAGTTGTTTCTGACTCTTCAAATGAACCTTCTCAATGATGAGCTTATGTGTAGGTAAAGCAGATCTCTGAATGCATAGTGTTATTTCAGTTATGCTAAGAAGATTTTCTTCTTCCTTTTAGCCTTCTGTTGGCTCTGAAATGCTATCATTAGAAATTTAATTTTTTTAATAAAATGCACCTATCCTTAAGATAACATTTAATGCTGTCATTCATTTGCACTTAAGTGTAAATCACGTTGAATATCTTTTCCAATGTGATTAGTGAATAAGAACAATGGTGAATAAGAGGATAGATCCAAAGCTAAATGTATCACCTTATCTTTCAAAACCTGTAACATACAGGTAGGAGAGTAGGGAAGTAGGATTCTGGCTAGATTGGGTATGGTGTGTGTAGCAGCAAGCATGATAGCATACCCAGCACATAGCATACCCAGCACAGGTTCTTTGATCTGCTTTACTAGGAAAGATAGCTTCTTAAGGGGTCAGCAGTCTTCTTTAATTACTTTTACTAGTTCAGGGGAAAGGTCAGCCCCGTGAAAGTCAGAGAAAATACAAGCAGAGAAATTAACGTAAAGACTAACAGACAGGATTCTGATTGCCTGATCAAAGCAATATTGCTATACACTTTATATCCACCATCGGATCGAGAGAGCCGTTAGATCTGAGCAGTCAGGGAGCTCTGAACATACAGCTGCTCAGAGTCTTGACCAGGGAATCACAAGGTCCTTCTCATAAGTGAACCCCCAAAACAAAACAGCAACTCAGAGTATATATATATATATATTATATATATATATATATATATATATATATATATATATATATATATATATATATATATATATATATAATATATATATATATACTTCTCAGAGCCAGAAGGCATCACAACCCTCACGACTCAGTACCTAATTGGAAATTAGCAAAAAGTGTGAAAGCATTCCTACAAGCCAGCCTCCTCTAAGGAAGCTTCCCTCCTCCAATGGGCTCTGTGACTCAGGATGTATCACAGCTGTGACCTGGGCCAGATCTCAAAGCAGGTCACATGGGCTTGTTAATGGATGGGGAAGATCTTCATATTGCATTAACATTACAATATGAGATTTCTGAGAGCTGCTTTAGTTGGCAGGTGTAATGAAGAAGGAGATAAGGGCAGGAAGGTGATAGAGACACTTGGCTTATTTCACAGTTTTGCCTAATGTCAGCCATACTTCTTAATAACAGTGTTCCTGAGACAAAGCTATAGGTTTAGATATTTGATTTAGAGTTAATATTGTTTTAGAATTTAATGTCTTGGAAAGGCCTTAGAATTCAGCTAAGTCATAGAAATCCTGAAAATCAAGGAGAAGATTAATAAAATTGAAAGTAAAAAAGCCATTGAATAAAGAAAACTAGATACCAATTTTATGAAAAAAAAAATCCAACTAAATAGATTAACCATTGGCTAATTTTATTTTTTAAAATGAAGAAAATCAAAATACCATTATCAAAATTTAAAAGGATCAATGTGCAACCAGTGAAGATGAAAGTGAAGAATTTATCTTATTCGATCTCCCCATCCCCATCTCTTTTTACAATTAAGGAAACTGAGACTCATAGAAGTTAGATTACACATCACAGGTCACACAGGTTTGGCTTTATTTAGGTCTGAATTTTGGAAACAGTGCTTGGGGCCTATTTCCTCAGATGAAAGCGTATTCTTGAATGATGAGTGTAGGTGCCATAGTAAATAGAGTGCTGGGCCTAGAGTTAGGAAGATCTGAGTTCAAATCTAACCTCAGACATTTGCTAGCTACATACTTAAGACAAGTCTCTTAAACCTTTGTTTGCCTCAGTTTCATCACCTATAAAATGGATGTGATATCTGCCTGCCAGTGTTGTTGTGAGGGTCACATGAGATGATATTTGTAAAACAGTTAATAGTTTCTGGCTCATAATAGGCACTTTAATAAATGCTAGCTATTGTGAGAGCTCGCATAGCTCACTGTATCTAGTCAGGTCCAGACCTATGCTTGTTAATATTTCCCTGCAGTGCCACTGAGCGAGTACATCTGCCTTCCCTTGTTCCCCCCCCCCCCCCAACACACACACTGTTTGCCCTCAGACTCTTGGAACAAAAATCAAATTAGCACTATCATTATCGTGGGGAATATTCTTTCATCCAACTTTCATGTAGCTGCCCTTACCATGTAATAGTGCTTTTTCATGTTTGCAATTTTTGCCCTAGTTACTCCCAGCTTATCCCAAACCATGAAATAGGTATGTGAAGAGTCCTTAATTAAGCAAAAGAAATGTATTCTCATGTAGTCAGTCTAATAAATGAATGAGTGTTGTTCAGTTGTTGTGACTGAATTTGGGATTTTCTTGACAAAGTTACTGGAGTGATTTCCCCTTTCCTTCTCCAGTTCATTTTACAGATGAGGCAACTGAGGCAAACACGGTTAAGTGACTTGCCCAAGGTCACAGGGCTAGTTAAATGTTTGAGACCAGATTTGAACTCTGGTCTTCCTTGCTCCAGACCTGGCACTCTAACCAGTACTCCACCTAGCTTCATCTCTCTGTATGTGCTGTTTCCTCCCATTAGAATATAAGGTCCTTGAGGGCAGAAACTTTCTTGGAATAATCTAAGCTGGAAGAGACCTCAGACACCATCTAGGTCAGATCCCTCATTCTACAGATATGGAAACTGAAGACTGGGGAAGTGAAACAGTTTGTCTAAGGTCATACAGGTAGTAAGCCTCAGAACCAGGATTGGAACCCAGGTCCTCTAATTGTAGCACCAGTGATCTTTTTTTCTTTGCCATGTTTACTTTTTGTGTTGTTTCCTTAGCACAAGGAAAATATAGTAAGCATACAACAATTGCTTTTTCATTCATTTATTAGACTGATTATATGAGAATACATTTCTTTTGCCTAATTAAGGACTATTCACATACCTATTTCATGGATTGGAATAAGATGGGAGTAACTAGGGCAAAAATTGCAAACATGAAAAAGCACTATTTTACTCCTCTCCATCTCAGTATTATGACTTCCTTGATTAGCAGTGGAATAAAGAAGTATATAAGGCATGTAGAAGGAATCTTCATCCCATAGTGCACCTTAAAAATACATGAAGTTGAATGTGAGAGATGTAATTAGAGTTTAGGTGACCACTGATAATTTTTATAGAAAATGTCTGTCCTGTGAAGATGAATTTTTGAGTTCCTATTTTTACAACAATATTAGATCCCAGGAGGCAATTTTCATATTATATACTAATAATTACTAGTGTTATCACTTGTTATTTTCCTTGATAACTTGGAATTTCTGAGGATACACATAAATATAATAATGCAACAATTTTTTAGACCCATAAAATTCTCTTGTTGCCAGCCAATGACACATAGGCAGGATATGATCAGATGGTTATGTCTTTTTTCCCATAAGGTATTTTATTCCTCAAATATTGTATATAATCATCATTGTTATTATGAAGTATTTACCTGCCTGATCTCACATAATGTTATGGTTGATACTGTACAAGGAGAGCTAAGTTTATAATCTAATTGTTGTAAGTGCTGTATTGTCTGGAATTTCTTCAACTTTGATTCTTACATTTGTAGTTTAGTTTCTTACATAGTACTATGCCCATGCACACTCTTAATAAATAGGATTTGATTAAAATGGAATTCCACTAATCACAAAATGCTGTAATGTTTATTGGTTAAGAGTGGTTTAACAGCAGAAATTAAAGAGCTTTAGAACTATTGTCGAACCTTTCAAATTCTTCTTTTTTTTTTTAAGTAATTTGGGCACCTTAAAGTATCAAGGCAATTTAAAGTTTACAGTTTTTATCTTTTAAATTAATCCCGTCAGTTCTTGCTCAGTCTCTTAGGATCTGAGAAACCAAATCTGTTTATTCTTTTTACTTAAAAATTTCCAAAGTGTTTACAGCTCTGGAAATCCTCATCATTATTAAAATGAAATATTTACTTTTTTATAGTCCAAGAGAGAAATCCATTGTTACACAGAGTTTTTGGTACTCTTAGTTCAAACCCACCCATTTGCAAATTGGGTTCCAAATATTGCTTAACTTATATATCTTTTTAGCTGGATCAATCAGTTTCTATTTATTACTGTTATAATGTGTCTAATTCAATTCACTGAATAGTTATTTGGAACGCCATATGGTAATAAACTCTTTGCTCCCATTAATTTGCCTAGGAGTCACAGATCACTCATTTTGAGAGGATTGCAGTTTCAATGGTGACTTTTGATGCCAAGATTCAAATAGAGTATATTGATTGTCTACATTTAATTACTTGAATACTTGAACTGTTGTCTTTTTATAAAATGTCTCAATTGAACTGTAGTTTAATGTTATGCTCTTTTATAAACAAGGTTTTTAGGAGAGGATTCTGGGAAGATGGTAGAGTAAGTCAGAACATTCCAAGCTCTCCAGATTTCCCCCACAAACAAAACAAAACAGCACCTCAGGGCCAAAGTGAAGCCATAAAAACTAACAAAAGTGGGGCAGAACAGTGATCTTCCTGGAATGGGGGAAGAAAAATCCCAGGACCAAAGTTTGATCCATGTGAAATGTAAATACCTCCAGGCTAGTTCTACCAAAACAGCAAGCAGAGAGCCCTGGAGCTAGCTGAGTATAGCGGGAATTAAGTTTTTCTCAAAGTTATAAACCAGAGTTAACAGTTAAGTGTAAGAGACAAGTATAAGCATATAGCCAAATATAAGAGATAAGTGGGCTCATAAATTAGAAAGGAGCTTTAGAAGTGTACTTATGTAGCCCACTTATAACAAAATCTGCTACAGTCAATCAAGTGTGTTTGCAAACAGAATTAAGAATGAAGGTGTCATTTATGTCCTATTCTAAAAAGTCTCTTGCTTTAAGTTCCCCCCAATCTCCTCTGTCCCTTATAAGAAAGAATAAAAAATAGGAAAAATGGGTTAAGCAATTAATATTGTTAAAAAGTCTGACATTGTATACAGTGTTCTCTAATCATAATTTCCTCTATCTCTGCAAAGATATTCTTCTTTGGTGACAAGTCTAATTTTTACAATTTTATGAATATTTAGTTTTTGTTGTTATTGTTCTTCTAAATACGTGGTGATGGACATCGTACTCATTGTTTTCCTGGTGCTGCCTATTTCACTTTATATCAGTTCATATAAATCATGTGATGCTTTTCCATATTAATTAATTGTATGTGTGTATTTGTGTGTATCTATGTATAGATGCATATATATCTATGGGCAGCTAGGGGTGCCGTGGATAGAGTGCTGGTCTTGCAGTCAGGAGGACCTGAGTTCAAATCCAGCCTTAGGCACTAGCTCTGTGACCCTGCTCAGGTCACTTAATCCTGTTCGCCTCAGTTTTCATCTGTAAAGTGAGCTGGAGAAGGAAATGGCAAGCCATTCCGGTATCTTTGCCAAGAAAACACCAAACAGGGTCATGGAGAGTTGGACACCATAAAATGACTCAACAACAATGGTGAGAGAGAGGTGGGGGTGGGGCGGGGCACAGAGACTGAAAAGACTGACAGCACCAAATATATCTTTATCTATATAGATAGATAAAAAGCTTCTTAAGGTCAAGGTCTACTGCATTTTGCTTTTGTATCCTCCTGCACCTAGCACTATTCTTGGCACATAGTAGGTACGTAATAAATACTTGCTACTTGCTTGCTTAATCCATTGATTTAGTTATTTGACCAGTTCTCAATCTACCTAACTCAGCATGCATCTCTCAACTTTGTCCACAAGAATAGCATAAGGCTTTGTGAAAGGGAAATAAAGATTAACTAATATAACTATAACATTCTCTTATCCATCTTTCTAGCAGTCCTCTTCAAAAAAAAAGTGAAGTTAATCTGATGTTATATTCTTGATGAAACCATGGTGCCACATTGGGATAACCGTTTCACTTTCTAGATGTTCACAGACCAGCCCCTAATGAGGCATTATAGATTTCTGATAAGATGCCATTTGAGTTCACCAGCCCATCTTCTTTGAATCACCCCTTTTACAAAATTCAGGGAATTATTTGTTGTGCAGCCTGTCTCCTGTTCTCTATAATCTTTCAGACATGCTGAAAGTAATTTGTCATTCATATATTGTAGTTCTTTCAGTACCCTAGGATGTTAGTCATTTAGGTCTGGTGATGTGAACTCATCAAAGTTGGCTGTGTCCCACTCATATTGACTCTTTGCTTTGTCTCCCTTTTGTGTTCTCTTCAATTCACATTCTTACTGACAGAGAAAACATATTCTAATTTCTTAGCAACTGTTAGCAGCAGTCTTCTCCCTTTGTGAATTATTTTTTTCTTCCTTTATACCTAAAAAACCTTTTATTTTGTTATTGTCTTTGATATTCCTTGCCAACCTCAGCTAATTCTATATAGTACTTTACTGCCCCGACACAGCTTTTATGGGACCATACTATACTTTTGCATTCTGTCTCCATTACTTCCACCATCTTTCTAAAATAAAATTTATCTCCTTAGTTCTGTAAGCATATTAATGATGTCACTATCATTTGAGCCTAAGGAAAAGTGGCAGCCCTGGGTAAAAAGCCTATTCAGTTGTATTAGGCACAGTTGTACTCCCAAAGTCATTGGGTTTACATAGTCAACTTTTGCTAGGTTTTGGTCCATATTTTTCACTCAGTTTAAGTAAGATAGAGTATAATACCTGAATAACTGGGTCCCTTTTCTTTTTTAAAAAAATACTCCATTGATTTTTTGTTTTTATATCAGCTATATTTCCCATTGTATTCATCCTACCTCCCCCTTTTGGAGAGGTATATGTTAAAATGAATTATGAAAAAAGAGAAGAAAAAGTTTCTTAAAACTAAACAGCACACCCAAAAATGTTTAAAGTTTTATGTAATATACCATATAACCACCCCTTTTGAGTCTCCTTGCTGTATCATCATCTACAACATGCTTCCCTAACTCGAGTACGTCCCAAGATTCTTTCGTGGGCCCTCTTCTTTTCTTTCTCTATACCCTTTCTGTGATATAATCAGCTCACATAGGTTTAATTATCATTTCTGTATTTATGATTCCAAAATCTACATTTCCCTAGTCTTTCTCCTGAGATCGAGTCCTATACAAACTACCTACTGAATATTTTCATCTGGATTGCATCTCAAATTTCGACACGTCTGAAATTGAGCTTTTCCCAAATCCACCCCATTTTTGAGCTGTCTTATATCTGTTGGAGGCATCACCATCTTTCCAGTAACCTCAGTGTTATCCTAAATTCTTCATTCTGATTTACCTCATACACACAATTACCCAGTCTTATTTCCTGTTGTATAATGTCTGACCTCATCTTGACACAGTGACTTCTCTGATTCAGACCTTCATCACCTTATACCTGAGACATTATAATAGTCCCTGATTTTGTTTCCCTGGCTCAAGTCAATCCCCTTTCAGATTTATCCTCTACATAGTTACCATTGTGGTTTTCATACAGTTCTGACTGTGCTACACCCCTTCTCCGGAAACTCCAGCAGCTCCTTATTACTTCCAGGTTCAAATATAATCTACCCCAACCTATCTTCCCGCGCTGATTTACATTACTTCCTTCCAAACACACATTCCCCTGCATCCAAACTGTCCTTCCTTTACTTCCTATACGTTTCCATCTTCAATGTTCATGCCTTTGCTAGGCTTGTCCCCCAGGCCTAGAATATACTTACTCCTCACTTCTGTCTTTCTGACTCTCCAGTTTTCTTTATAGCTTAGCTCAGGCTCCACTTTCTATACAAAACCTTTCTGGTTCCCTTCCCCCACCACCCCCAAGCATATAGTGCCTTCCTCCACAGCTCACCTTGTCATATCTTTTGTTTATATTTGATGTATACATGTAGATGTGGCTACTTTTTTCTGCCTCAATCATAAATTGTAGAGGGCAGGAATTGTTTTTGCTTTTGTCTTTATATCCTTAGTGCCTGCTGCAGTGAGTGAAACAAAAGTGTGCTTGATAAATGCTTGTGTATTTCTTGATATAAATGATTGTTGGCAAAGTGTGCCTGCATCTTCTCCATATTATACAAAAAGACACACTTGTGCCTCACACCTACAGATCTACATTTATCCTGACATTAGTCCTCTCCTAAGTAGGCACAGTCTAATATAGTTTGTACACATTGTAATTTTCATTAAAAAAAATTATCAGTTATATTACATTTCTCTTAATATGACATTACTATCGACCTGGCCATTTTCCCTGTTTTTTTTTTTTAAAGTTGTGTGTGTATGTGTTTTTTCCCCTTATTAAAAGCATGTAATTTTCTCTAGGGAAAAAGAGTCTCTCATTTTTCCTACATGCACTCAAGATAAAGTTTCAATTTTTAGAGTTACACACTCTTTGTAACTAAAACATACCTATGAAGTAAACCCAATGATATTTCCTCTTCAGTAATGAAAGTATTTGTGAATTTCAGTGATTACTAAAAAGTGTATCTTCTGGATTTAAGCTTTTTATGTATAGCTTGAAGGGACTCCAGAAAATACCTCATTCAAAATGAGGGATCTGAGGCCAAGGGAGGTTAAGCGATTTGTCCAGTTTCACACCGGTGGTAAGCACTAGAGTCGGAATTTGAACCTAGGCCTTGCTACTCACAACCAAATACTCTTTAAACTCTGTCATGCTGCTTCCTTTTTGTTTTTTCTTTCTGCATTTTTGCTACTTAAACTGTCCAAATTTCTATAGTTTCAGCTTCCTGAGAACATTTTCTCTTCAACCTGATCAGAAAAAAGGTATAGCTTGACTTCCTGTAACCACTTTTTATGGTATTTTAGTTTGTTTTTTTTAAGATTAAGTTTTTGGAAGCCAGTGATTATATTTAATTTACTAAAATAAATGATAATGACTAGCTCATCTATACACTGAACTTAGGTCTACTGATGCTCTGGTGCCAGATCGTGCTTAGATTGAGATTCTACTTGTCAAGAATCAAGTTGGACCTTATTTGTATATGTTGTCACAAATATTTACAATGCCATATTCTTTGTCGATTGGAATGATTTTTTTCCCACTCTTGCCAATTTTGATTTGAACTTTGTTCTCCCTCCAAAAAATGGTTATATTTACATAGGAGTCAAAAATATCTAATCTTTTCAGTTATTTTCTTCACCATCTTACCCCACCCTGCCCTAAGAGGGCTCACAGTTGGGAAAACTCAGCTTTAAAATGTTTTTACACCTATCTTTTCTTCTCATTTTCCTTTTGCTTTGTTTCATTACTTTTTCTTTATTTTCCTATTTTTTTTCCCTTGGGAATTTTATGCACGTTGGGGGTGGAGGAAGTAAAGGGACTGGGAAGATTGATGGATATATTTCTCTGTTTTGTTCTGTTGATTACTTTAATTGTTGATCTTAGTCTGAAAGTAGAATTCATAGTGCTTTTTGCAATGGTCTCCCTATAAGATGTGGTAATATGTTTGACCACTTCCATTAGTAATTTTCCTCTCCATTTGTTCCATTTCACACTTCAGAATTTCTTACATAAGAAAGAAACCTAATTATTGAAGTTTGTACACAGTTATTTGCATTTGGAAAATTAATAAATAAATTCTTGTTTCAGTCACTGTGTTGAGATTTAGTCTCTGTCCATCTAGGGACAAAAAATTGTTGCGGTTTCATGATGTGTTGTGGCAGAAGCGTCTGAAAGAATTCAGAGTTAGACCACCTCTAATCCAAGTATAGGCATTTATTGAGATTGATGCCTCTCATGAAGCAGTCTAAATTCTGAGAGGAACCAGCAGCTTCAGAGAAAGCAAGATGGATTTTTACAGGATAAAGATGTAATTACATAACAGCAATTGACATAGAATTCAGGAATATGATTAATATTAAAAAGGCAGGAGGAGTTTGTTAAGGGATTAGGTAATGGAGAAGGGGTCTTAGCCTCAGTGTAGCCTCAATAGCACAGGCACTATTGTAGGGTGGGCCCCTTTTACGGTTTGGTGGTCAAGTATTGTGCTCATGCTGCCCTCCAGCTAGCTATTGTGGTCCTGTCTTGTCAAGATGGATAGTTAGGTATTTTGGTCCTGTCTGGGGCTAAATGGATCATGTGATTGTGATTGCACACCTGTTTCATGGGAAAGGGTCTGGGGGCAGTGCTGGGTTTCTTTCACTTGGACACTCCTGCTGTTTCTGTGGGAACTAAGAGTTCAGGGCACACCTGTTGTTCTAGTGAGCAGTGAGGCAGAAGTTAGGACATTGGTGGGGAATGAGGGAGGTTAGGTAGTTACAGCGGGCCTATAATGAAGTTAGAATATTGGGGCTAGGGACAGCTCTATTAGGACTCTGTCAACTTGATGCAACAAAATAAAGTACTTCTAGTTACATTTTAAATTGTGAATTATTCTAAAATTTTATTTCCATAAATTACTGGCATATTGGAATTCTCTAAAACTTTGAGAATGAATATATTCCTTAAATAACATCATTTGGAAAATGGCCTATAAAGTGTATGATGAGATTTCATTGTTTCAGTAATATAAATAAAATATTAGAAATGTAGAAGCAGTGGCAAAAGAAGTGGCTTTGGAACCAGAGGACCTGAATCAGAGGATCTCCATTCTGACATTATTAGCTTTGTGACTTGGGGAAGTCATTGTTTTTCTAGGCTTGTTTCTCTGGGATACCTTCTAGCTCTAACTCTATAATACCGTATTCCTAATTCAGTTTCTTTTGGGTTAATGTGCAAAATGACAGATTTGTTTTTATGTGCATTTTGAGCTATTTACATTCTGTTTTCAAAACTATGAATGATAACTACTAAACCAATGTTTCATTGCTTATTTTCATTTACTTACATATTTTCTAAAGAAAAGTTCCTTTGGGCAGCTGTTTTGAATCAGTTGTGTTAAATTGTCTGAAGTTAATTTGACAAGCTTTTTTTTAATTAGATTTTTTATTTTTAGTTTACAACACTTAGTTCTACATGTTCTTGAGTTTCAAATTTTCTTCCCCCCCCGCCAAAGATGGCATGCAATCTGATATAGATTCTACATAAACCTTTGCATTAAACTTATTTACACAATAGTCAAGTTGCAAAGAAGAATTATGACCAATGGAATGAATCATGAGAGAGAAGAAACAAAACCAAAAAAGAAGAAAAAAAAAAGAGAGCAAATAGTTTGCCTCAGTCTGCATTCAGTCTCCGTAGTTCTTTCTCTGCATGTAGATAGCTCTCTCCATCATGAGTCCTTTGGACCTGTCTTTGAGCCTTGTGTTGCTGAGGAGAGCCAAGTCTATCAAAGTTAGTATCACAGAATCAATACATCTGTGGTTGTGTACAGTGTCGTACTGGTTCTACTCCTCTCACTCAGCGTCAGATCATGTAGGTCTTTCCAGGTTATTATGGAGTCCATATCTTCCCTATTTCTTTTTTTAATTAGGTTTTTTATTTTTGGTTTACAAAACTTGGTTCTACATGTTCTTGAATTTCAAATTTTCTTCCCTTCCCTCCCCTGCCTCCCAGAATGGCATGCAGTCCAATATAGATTCTATATAAATCTTTGCATTAAACTTGTTTATACAGTAGTCAAGTTTCAAAGAAAAATTATGACCAATGGAGTAAATCATGAGAGAGAAGAAACAAAACATGAAGGAGAGAAGAGAAAAAAAAAAAGAGAGCAGACAAGCTTTATTTTTGTTCTAGAAATGATGGATTGAACTTTTTATCACTTGGTTTCCATTTGTTATTTAGATTTAGAAACAGGTATTAGAAAAGTTTAATAAACTTTGTAGCTGTAAGTGATCATTGACAGATTTTTTTAAAACTATAAATTTGAATAAAAGTGAATGGACAATGTTTTCATCAAAACTTATTTTTAACCTGTTGTTTAAGGCCTTCATTTTTATCTTAAATTGTCTAGTAATCAGTTTTATTTTTAGCCAATTTTAAATTCAGCCCTTTCTTGTCATGCTCCTTTTTTCTTCTTATGTTCACAGAAATCTATCCCTCTGCTCAAGACAGTGTATCTCTGGCCACCCTTGGGTACCACTACATGTATCTTCTCTTATATACCAATACACTGGGCTAAGGCCAAGAATAAGCATGTTTTTTGTTCCTTACTCCGCTTCCAGACCCTTCTTCTGCCACCTTCAATCACAGCATCTTACCCTATGAGATATACTCCCTCATATACAGCTGCCATCCAGATAGATTATCTTACCTGAATCCTGTTGGCTATACCTGCTGGTCTCTACATAATTTTTTTCTCTTACTTAAAGAGTTCAACACCTATCTCACAGTCATCTTGTACTTTCCTACCCCTGCCTTTATTCTTAGGAACTTCAGTTTATGTGTTGATGTACTCTTAAATACTTTTACTTCCCATTCCATCATCATCTCCTATACTCTGCACCTTCAGCCATACATGAGGATTGTTATACTCTTAATCTTGGTATCAACAGTGGTGTTCCATTCCACAGTCCTTAACTATGAAAGTTCTCCCCTTCTTAACCTAACCTTGCCATTCTCCTTATGCTACACTCTTCCCAAACCTTTTCTGTACCCTCAGTACAGACTCCAGTTCCTCTACCCCTCCATTGCCCTACTTTCTCCAGTTGTCAGTATCTACTCTGGGCTCACTTTCCTTTCAAAATCTCTTTCACCTAGTTCAGTATCATACTGTCTTCAACCCTTTAGTACTTCACTTGCTCCGTTGTCCGAGGTGCTTGTCTTTTTCCACAATCCAACCCCTGTTAATATAGTCGTATGTAGTCTTCCTTAGGAGCAGCTCAGTGATAGAGCGGATAAAGTACTGGGCTTGGAATCAGGAAGACTCATCCTTATGAGATTAAATCTGGCCTCATACACTTAGGAGCTGTGTGACCCTAGACAAGTCACTTAACCTTGTTTTCCTCAGTTCTTCATCCATAAAATGAACTGGAGAAGGACATGGTAAACCACTCGAGTGACTTTGCCAGGAAAACCCCAAAATGGGGTAACAGAGAATCAGACATGACAAACAATTGAACAACAAAAGTACTCTTCCTAGGGAAATTTTCTCTCTTTTTCCTTCCTTATCTGAGTACTTTTATTTCCTCATCTAGGGCAACAGGAATGACTGATACTAATAGTAGACCTCAGTCTTATGGCCCATCTGGCTTGGGGGTTCAGGAAGATGTTGGTCCTGTAACAAAGTGAAAAGGCCACACGGCCCCAGGAACAGAACCCCAGCAACTTTCTTGTTCCTAGTGATGCTGGTGGGTCACTTTAATTTATCCTATTAAGTGTCCATCCTAAGTGTAGAACAAATGTAATGAACCACAGAAAACAGGATTACCCAAGCTACCTAAGGAGGGAAAACTGGCCCTGATCAGAAAGAGCAGGTTTAAGTTTCCATACTGATCAGTGTTGAGAGAAGACCTATGAATGACTACTGCACTTCCAGCTTTGGCAAGATAGACCAAGAATATAGTTATAGATAGATATAGTTATGTAATATCTATATCTATTTATATATTCTTTTAAATAAGCAAAACTCATGTTGCCTTTTTCATGGTTAATATCTTTAAATATACGTATGTATGTACTCATAAACATACATTCACACCCAAATACATACAAATAAACATTCACTTATACATAAATGAATATACACTACCAAAGAATGTTTTCCCAAATTGTACAGTCATCGTTCGTGCTGCCCAATTAGAGTACTTTTTTATGGTGAAACAAAATCAGCCTTCTAACATCTGATGCTTGATCACAGGTAAAATTCTCTGTCCAATAGTTCCCTCTTTTAACTAAGAGAAATTATCCTTTCCAAATGAATTCTAGCCTGACATATCAAGTGGTTTACTGATATTCTGATTTAGAAAGTTAAAAGGATGGAACCTGGGATGGAACAAATAAAGAGTAAGAAATTAAGGCTGGTAAGAACTCTGAGGGGAGATATGATATTTAATGGATTTCTCCCATTGTGCAGACATCTGCTGGGCTTTGCAGAGTACTGTGATGCAGAAGATTTCTGCCATTACAATACATAGAATACATTAAAAATTGTTGAAATATCTGCTTGTGCATGCTGCTACACATATCTAACCTGAAATTAACTTCTGGTAGTGGTGAGGTTGATGATAATGTACATAACGAGGCTGTAGCAATGTCTAGTCACCTTACTGTAATTTTTTAGAACTCTGTGTTGCTGATGAGGCTGATGACTCTGAATCAGCACCATTTCCTCCATCCCTCTCACCAGAAGACCTTTCTTTCTTCTCTGCAAAGAAAATGATGCCATCCATTTCAAGTTCCCTTCTCTTCCCATTTTCCTACTTCACGTTACCTTAGTATCATCCCTTAGGCATTACTTCTCTGCTGTAATTTGAGAGGATGAAGTGTGCCTTTTTGCCAATTACAAACTCTCTTCGGGTGCATTTAATCTCATCCCTTTCAGTCTCTTTGAAGAATTTGCCTCTTGGATCGTCTCTTTCTAATTTTCAACTGTTCCTACCCTATTGCCTTTAAATATAATCACCTGGGTGATGATCAGCAAGTAAGACTGAGGGGCTGGTCAGACAGATAGGAAAACCAGGAGAGAGTAGTGTCATGAAAATCTAGAGAGAAGAGAAGAGGGTGATCAACATTGTCAAAGGACTCAAACAGCTTACATTTTCCTGTAAAAGACAAAATGTACATATATAACTACAGAATAAATGCAAAATAAATATATAATATATAGTACTGTCTTTTCATTCAGGTAACTAAAATTTTGTGAACAGTATTTTTCTTTAAAAAAAAATTTAATGAGACATTTGAAATTGATATTCTGGAATCACAGAAGTTTAGAGCTCAGTAGGACCTCAGAGACCGTTTGGTCCAAATTCTTCATCTTACAGAAAACATGTAAGTGTTAGCTACTAATTATTAAATGGTAGCCAAGTACTAACTGTTTGAACAGTGTTTAAAAAAAAAGACAATGGGGCAGAAGAGGAAGAAAAATTAGCAAGAAGATTGGAAAAAAATACAATGAAACTGAAGCAAAAGCAGTATTAAAGGTGGGAGAGAATGAATCATAATAGAATTTTAGTGCTTAAGTTTAAGAGATCAGCTAGCACAAGGACTCAGCAAACTGATGTCAGCAAGTGGCTGAACTGGAATATCACTGTCTCCTTACATTCAGCCCTGTGTTTTGCCTATGATATCACACTACAATTTAAGGTCTTATGCTTACAAGAATTGAACATGTAAGCAGAATAGGCCAGTAGTTACCACTGGTATTTTTACTAAAACTTCATTGGTGCTCAATACAAAAAATCCTGTTCATATGTATGTTTTTAAAAAGCCTTAAGTATTCTGTATAGAAAAAAGGTAACTGCATTAAAACACTATAGATTCTCATTTTCAAATAGAATATAAGCTCCACAAGGACAGAGACTGAGCCAGATGCAGCATTATTGTTTATTTTAAAATCAGACCTATAATTTCATTGTTATAGGGAATTGTACCAATTCAGCTCAACATCTACCATGTAATTTATCATCTTAGAGAATTGCCTGGGTACTTAAAGTTTGCAGTCATCAAAGTAACTTTCTTAAGCATCACACAGATAGTATGTCTCAAGGGTACAACTTAAACTCAGGTCTTACTGACTCTGGTTTAGTTGCTGCTCCTTGCCTACCTCTTAAATAGTGCTTAATATAAAACTTGTTGAATGAATGAAAGATATTTGACTTTATCTTAAATGAATTGTCTTGGACAAATTAGGTTTTAATTCTTTTTTTTTTTCCTAAATCATTATGATAATAGTGGAATGAGCACTGGATTTCAAGACAGGATGTATATTCAAATCTTAGCCATAATGATTACTTAATAATTCTCTGTAAGATAAGGGTAATATCTTCCAACTCTTAGCCTCTTATGATCCTATGATTTTACAAGTGAAAATTTGAAATTGGTAAATTAATGACAACATTAAAATTAAACTGCAGAAAACATTTGTAACATTTTGTTTAAATTGCATTAGGGAATAGTGGTGACTTGTTTCAAAGCCTTTTGCTGTGTTTATTGTGTACTATAGCGTGCTCCTTTTTTATCTTAGAGTTTGCTTAGTTTGTGATATGATTGGTAAATTCATATGCTCACTAAATGGATAAAATATATATTCTTGCTTTTCATTCTCATTTTTCTTATGAGATTTGCCCATCCAAGGTCTATGCCCAAGACATTAACCTGGACATGTTGTAAATTCAATTATAGTTCATCTATATGAATTCTAAGAGTAAATTCAGGTGTCATTAATTTTTAAAGAATTACCTTGGTGCAAGAATTTTTATGATCCCTATATAAATAGAACCTGAATTTATGATTTGCAGCTTATTTCTTTCATCATCCCAGTATCATGTTGGCTATATTTTTGTGACATAAATTAGATGAGACAGTTTTATTGTTCAGGAACCCTATCATTGAGAGTCCTACATGTTCATGAAGAGAGAGTATAATTTTCAGTCACTAAAATGAAAAGTGTTTAATATTTAGGGAAATCCAGTATAAAGTATTTTTTGTCATAATATTAAAATGAAAAAGTGCACTGCCTTCGTAAATTTAACATTCTGGAAACAGTATTCAAAGTTTCTTGTTTCCTGAATTCCTAATTTACTTCTGCTTGTCACTTTATAGAGGCAGTGATACATAGTAGATTAGGATCATAAAATAACATATTTAGAATGGACTAATGCTAGCTCCAAGCATGAATGCCTGCATCTTACTATCAAGATTTCTAGAGTAATGTGACTTGTTAGCTTCTTTTAGTATGAATAATGAAAACCTTTAGTGCTTAAGATGAGGGCAGATGGCAAGTATTTTTTAAAGCAAATGTAACAGTTAAAATTGTCTGAGAACTAAATTTGTAAACAATCCCTTTCACAAGATGGATGAAATTTATGTCAACATTCAGTACTATGCTTTAAGTAGGTTTTACTCATGTTAACCTGAATGTGTTTAGTTTGTGCTTGCAGTGCATATTTTGTCACTTAAAAGCTAAGATTTCTTTAGAAGAACTTCAAAATCTTAATGTGAGAAAGCAGAGTTGGCTTTGAACTGCAGAATCCACATCTAATTATATTGCTTGGAGCTGTGCAACTACTTTTTTCTGTTCTAAATTACTTGCCCTCACTTATTTGAATGATTTAATGCACAGAGGTTAGCCAGTGATTTATAAAATTTTTTGACATAGCAAAGACAGGCTTAATTAATCCTAGGTAAAATAAGTTGCACTTCATGATAACTGCCCACCTTGTTTGATAAGAAAAAAAATATCCTTTAGTTTGTTGATATTTGTAATTGCTAATAAAGGTTTAGGAGAAAGTAGTATTTTATTCACTTTCAAATTTAATTGACATTTAATTAATTTTGACTATATAGGTAGTTCATACTTGTCTTAGGAAAAACATGAACATTTCAAATACATTTTTTTCAAAAAACTTGTCAGAACCATTTATGTGTGTATGTATATGTACATAAAAAATCTTTTTCTGCCTTTTATTTTAATGTATATAATAATTACCTATTAATGTTAATATTACTTCTTCTCTAAAGTGCTTTAGTGATTGATTCTCTTGCTTACTGAATAAATTTCAAAATTATCCCCTTTTAAGAAAATGATGAATAAATTTGCCAAATAATAGTGGCTAATAGTTGTGGAGAGATTAGAATCCTCTCTGTTAAAGGAGAAACCAGTATCTATAAAGTCTTTGATATATCTAAGTGATTTTTTTTTATCTGCAACAGTAATTTTTTTCAGTGTAGAATACTTCCTGGTTTGGAGATACACTGTGAGTTATCAGCTGTTCTTCTTTCTTTTATAGTCTTGGAAATTTGCCTGGGCTACCAAGGGATTAACTCAGACTTGCTATGGGCACATGGTTAATGAGTCAGAAGCAGAACTTAAACTCATCTTCTTGACTCCAGAATTAACTCCCTAGCCCTTACACCACACTACCTCTCACCTAAGAGAAAACATTTAGTAAATTCATCTTGAATTTATCTGTTATTTCTTGACTTGTGAAGACATGAAAATGTGCTTAAAAAAAAAAACTACTGAGTGTCTTGATGGGCTGACTTCAGAGATAGCTGACTTAATATTACTAATATTGAAAAGTTAAAAATTGTTTCCAAGAAGAAATATGCTTTGCAATACTGAGCCGGAAGACAGAAACTTGAATTCTAATTATGGCTTTTGTAAAAACAAGCTTTATGGTTATGTTGGTCTCCGAGATCTCTTTTGCTTTAAGATTCTGTAGTGTTTTGGGAAATCTATGAACTTGCTTTGAAAGCATGTTCTCATACTTTGTTCTTCCTATATATTGTTGCCTGTAAATAAGTAGTAAGTAAACAATAAGCAAAAGTGGTTGCATCCTGAAATTCAATACCCTCTGCAAATGGAGCCTTCCTTATATACACCTCAAACTGGAGAATTTGGGAATTATAATTCTACATGCTGTATTATTAATGTATATTTAATAATATTTTTACTTCCATTTGAACATAAACAGATACAAGATAATCTAATTATAAGTATAGTGCACATATAAATTCCTTTCTTCAATGTTCCCATCTAATTACAGTCAAATGTGCCAACTCATCTGGCATCTGATAACTTTGCCTTCTTATATAATTTCATAGAATTCCATCTAAGCACATAATTCTTTTAAGTTGGCAGCTCTGATGTTTTGTAAAGAAAATTTATTTTTATGTTTTATTGATGCCTTTGCCTTTATATCACAATCAATTCTGGAAAACCAAAGAAAGCCCACATTCCCCTATCCTCCAGATGGGTTACTCCCTTTTGACAGAGAAAAACTTTTTTGCAAAAACGTCTCTCAGTGACAAAACCTGATGTATTCAACATTCTGTCCTAGAATATCTTGCTCTTCTTCCCTAAATAGGGAAGTACGTTTCATTTGTTTTTCTTTAACTCAGAGTTCAAACTTTCTTTTTGTGATTATTTCCCTTTATATCCTAGCCACTACGTACATTCTTTTGGTTCTTTCTATATCTAAATAATATAATTCTAAGCTATATTAGAAAATGGAAGAGTACACTAATGAAGAAAAGTCAATTGGAACAAGAAGTAAATTCCATATTTCATCAGTAGTGGTGGAAAACTTTCAACATTGAGTAGGAAAGATGGGTGAATTGCAAAGTAAATTATGTAAAAGCTGTTTGAAATGGTAGCTTTTAAAGATGTTATGTACAAATTAATGAATTACTAGTTATTGGTTAATATATATTGGCTAATTCCTTCAGCAGTTTACTATATTTGGGACAGATTCTGTTGCCATTACCAACTGGAAATTCACAGACACCGTAATGTGTTGAAAAAATTGAGGAAACTTTAAAATTTGCCTGAATTTTAACTGTAGCAACTTTTATTCTAAATAAAAGATTACTGACATCACTGATTCAGATAAGTATTTCAGTCCCTTCTTAATTTTTAAAATAAGCCACTCCCCCCACATCTGCACACCCCAGTATTTGAGACCCTCCCTTATAAAATATTAAGCAAAAACATTAAGCAAAAGAAAAAAACAGTGACCTCTCTGACAATATTTAACCCTATTGTCCTTAGCTTCTTGCCAAGTTTTATTCTTCAGTCATTCAGTTATAACCCAATATTTGTCACCCTATCCATGGGTGGGGAACCTGTGGCCTTAAGGCCACGTGTGGCCCTCTGACTGAATCTAAACTTCATGAAGGGCCACACTTGAGGACCTAGAGGGCCACATGTGGTCTCAAAGCCACAAGTTCCTTACCCCTGAATGGACCATAGCATACTAAGCCCTTCTGTCCTTCACTGTTTTTCCAAGTCTGTCCAAGTTCATATTCATTATTTCAATGACCCTATCTATCCATATCATCCTCTGCTATCTTTTCCCTTTACCTTCAGTCTTTCCCAACATCATGGTCTTTTCCAATGAATACTGTCTTCTTCTTATGTAGCCAGAGTATTTAAGCCTCAGTTTCAGTAATTGACCTACTAGTGAATAGCCTGAAATAATTTAAGTATTGACTGATTTCATCTCCTTGCCTTTTCCAGCACCACAATTCAAAAACATTGATTCTTTAGTGCTCAGCTTTCCTTATTGGCCAACTCTCACAGCTGTACATTGCTACTGGAAAAAAAACATAGCTTTGACTATACAGACATTTGTTTCAAGGTGATGTCTCTGCTTTTTAGTGCACCATCCACATTTGCCATGATTTCCTTCCAAGCAGCAAGAATCTTTTAATTTCATGGCTGCAATCACTGTCTGCAGAGATCTTTAAGTCCAAGAATATAAAATCTGATGCTGCTTCCATTTCTTCTCCCCCTGTTTACCAGGAAATGAGGGGATCAGTTGCCAAGATCTTTGTTTTTTTTGATATTAAGCTTCACGCCAGCTTTTACACTCTCCTCTTAAGCCCTCATCAAGAAGCTTCTTAATTCTTCTTTACTTTCTGCCATCAGAATGGTGTCATCTGCATGTCTGAGATGGTTCAGGTTTCTCCAGACAACCTTAATTCCAGTTTTTGATTCATCCAGCCTGAAATTTCACATGATGTACTGTAAGTTAAAGAAATAAGGTGATAATATACAGCCTTGTCATACTCCTTACACCAATCAATTGTTCTATGTTCGGTTCTAACTGTTGTTTTTCTGGCCCACATGTTGCTAAGGAGACAAGTGAAATGATCTGGTACTTCTATATCCTTGAGGACTTCCCACATTTAGTTGTGATCCACACAGTCAAAGGCTTTAGGGTACCCATCCAAGCAGAAATAGTTGTTTTTCTAGAACTCCCTTGCTTTCTCTACAATCCAGCTAATGTTGGAAATTTTGTCTCTAGTTTCTCTGCCTCTCTGAAAACCGGTCTGCTCTTCTGATAATTCTTAGTTCACATAATGCTGGAGCCTAGTTTGCAAAATCTTAAGCATAACCTTGTTCGCATGTGAATAGAGCACAATTCTTTGATAATTTGAACTTTCCTTGGCATTGCCCTTCTTTAGGATTTGAATGTAAACTGATATTTTCCAATCCAGTGGCCACTGTTGAATTTTCCAGTTTTGCTGACATATTGAGTGTAACATTTTAACAGCATCATTTTTTAGAATTTTAAAGAGCTTGGCTGGAATTCCAACCCCTCTACTAACCTTATTGTTAGAAATGCTTCCAAAGGCCCACTTGACTTCATTCTCCAGGGTGTCTGGCTGTAGATCAGTAACTACACCACTATGGTTATCTGCAACATTAAGATTTTTCTTATATACTTTTTCATGTATTCTTGGCATCTTTTCTTAATCTCTTCTACTTCTGATAAGTCCCTGCCATTTTTATGCCCATTTTTGCATGAAATATTCCCTTTTTTCTTGAAGAAATCTCATCTTTCCTATTATTTTCTTCTGTTTCTTTCAATTGCTCATTTTTTCTGAAATTCTGTATTCAGTTGGGTATATCTTTCCCTTTTTCCTTTACCCTTTACTCTCCCTTCTTTCCATTTATAAAGCCTCCTCAGACAGCCATTTTGCTCTCTTGATCTACTTTGTCTTTGGAATTCTTTTGTTGCTGCTTCCTATACAGTATTGCAAATGTCAGTCTATAGTTCTTCAAGTTTTCTATCCTATTTCCCAGATCTAATCCCTTAAATCTGTTCATCGCCTCTCCATATTCATTAGGGGTATCATTTAGGTTATCTGATGGTTTTTCCTTCTTTCTTCAAGTCTAAATTTTATAATAAAAAGCTTGTGAGCTGATACACAGGTTCCAGTTCTTGTTTTAACTGACCTTATAAAGCCTCCCCACCTTTGGCTGCAATGTATAGCATCAGTCTGATTTTGATATTGACCGTCTTGTGATGTCCATGTGTAGTCATCTTTTGAGTTGTTAAAAAGAGTGTTTGATGTGACCGGTGAGTCATATTACAAGGCCAAACTTGCCTGTTACTCCAATTATCTTTTGATTTCCTACTTTAACATTCCAAACCTCTGTGATGAATATGACATCATTTTTTGGTGTTGTTTCTAAAAGTTGTTGTAGGTCTTCATAGAACTGATCAACTTTGGCCTCCTTGGCATAGATTTGCATTACTGTTTATGTTGAATGGTTTGCCTTGGTTTTGAACAAATATCATTCTGTCATTTTTGAAATTATAACCCGGTACTGCTTTTTTCAACCTTTTATTAACTATGAGGGCTACTCCACTTCTTCTAATGGATTCTTGCCCACAGTAGCATATGTGGTGATCACCTAAATTCATTTCATCCATTCCCATCCATTTAAGTTCACTGACCCCTAAGATGTTGATGTTTAATCCTTCCATCTCCTATTTGACCACATCCAGCTTACCTTGGTTCATAGATATTGCATTCCAGGTTTTCATGCAATAATATTGATCTAAAGATCAATAAGCAAAGTATCAGAATTTTTTTTTGATCACCAGGCATATCTGCCTCTGAGCTTTTTTTTTTTCAGTTTTGGCCTAGCTGCTTCATTAGTACTTGAGCTGCTTGTTGCTGTCCTTTACTCTTCCCTAGTAGTGTATTGGACACCTTGCAACCTGACGGGCTTATATTCAACTGTCATTTCTGTTATCATTTGAATACTGTCCATGGGGTTTTCTTAGAAAAGTTACTGGAGTGGCTTGCCATTTCCTTCTCCAGTGGGTCATGGTTTGTCAGAACCTTCCACTATGACCTGTCCATCTTGGATAACAATGGCATACCTCATAGTTTTATTGATTTATGTAATCCTCTTCTGAGGAAAACAGGATTAAGTGACTTGTCGAGGGTCACATAGGTAGTTACTGTCTGAGGCCAGATTTGAACTCAGGTACATGAATCTTCCTGACATTAGGCCCAGCATGCTACCCAGTATGTCACTTAGCTCTCCCCTTGCTCAGTTAAAACATAGATATTTTGCTTTGCTCCAGGATCAATGTTATTTTTTATATTCACTCTGAGTTTGTCTTCCTTTTAAAGTTTTTGTTTATGTTGTTCTGGTGTATATTTTATTTTTCCTTTGGTTCTGTTTCATTCACAGGCTGTCAGTTAATATAAATCTTGTTTCTCTGAATTCCTCATGTCTATCATTTCTTATGGCAGTACTATTGAAAGTATCAGTGTGGGATCCAAAGATGCACCAGGATCTCAATCAATCACACTCTTACTATTCTGCCAGCTGCCTCATCACCTGAGATGAACAATCTTTCAAAAAATCAAGGCTCTTCTGTCCAGCATACCATAACTTGGAGTAGGTGTTTTGCCTCCTATTGTAAGCATTCCCCACATGTAGCTCCTTTTCCGTGCCTGTTCACTAGCTCTCCCACATGGCCTCTCTCTCTAGTGGAATCCCTCTTTACTTTCCCTTCTCATTTAAGATGCAATTCGTGTACCTCCTTCTGGGTGAAACCCTTCCTGAGCCCCCCAAATGCTAGTGTCCTCCCTCCCAGACTACCATATGTTTTACTACTTTGTATATATTTGTATTTATTAATTTTGTATCTATGCTGTATGCATTTTTACATCTACTACTTGTATCCCTCATTTAGAACATAGGCTTATTGAACGTATGAATTCCTTTATTTTTTGTACTTGCACCCCGATGCCTTGTGCAGTGCCTGGCGCATAATAGATGCTTAATTAATGCTTACTGACTGATTGATGATAAGACAATATAAATGCTTCTAGCCATGTACTTTGCTGACCTTTTATTCTTTCTGTGGCCCAGGCAAACAGGCTTTCTTGCTGTTCTTCACACTGACAGTCCATCTCCCATCTCTTTGCCTTTGTACAAGCTAGAACTTTATGCTTGGAATTCTACTCCTCTTCTGCTTCAAAATTCAGCTCAAATTCCCCTTCCTATCTCAGGGTTTTCCTGATCCACCTAGATGCGAGTGCCTCACACAAGGGAAATTGAGGTGACTAGATAGAAGGCATTTGAGATACCTTCAAATTCTGAGATTCTAGATTTTAAAGAAATTGAACATATTCATATTTTATGTAAGAGAATGAATTGTCTGAGAATGTCTGAATGATAGAGAATATCTCTGAACTTGTTGGAGAATATTTAGTTCCATAGTATATCTCAAAACTGTTTTAGATGAAGGTGAAAGAGGAAAGTAGTGTGGAGGATAGACACATTAGAACTAGAACTGTTCACAAATTCTCTCCTTGAAATATATCTAACAGATTAAGGTAAGCCCATAAGTGTCAATACCTTCCTGATTGCTTCTTGACTCCAACCTGTCTTTTCAGACTTATTTCATATCCATTCCTTTCACATATTCTAACCCAGTTGCTATACCTTTACAAGGCTTTCTATTTTCCTGCCGTCCTGTTTTCACAAAAGCTTTCCATATGTCTAGAATGTTCCTGCCCCTTCAGATCCATAGTCCTGTCCAAGATGTAGCTGATGGTTAGTTCCTGTCCAACGAGAGGCCTTTTCTGATCCCCTTCCCCCATTTGGTAGTGTGTCCCACTACAAAATTGCTTTACATTTTCTCTTTATTCAGTGTACTTGCATGTCGTTTATCCCCAGTAAAATAGTAACCTTCTTGGGAACAGGAACTGTTTCTTTTTTAGTATTTGTATCGCCAGCATCTTGCGCATTATATGGCAGATAGGTTTTTTTTTTTAACTTTATTTTTTTATTCTCTTCCCCCAAATTGAAAGAACCAAAGAAACTAGATACCATAAATATTTCTAGATGCTAGGAATAGAAAGATAAAAAAGAAACCATGCCTAGCACATAATAGGTGCTTTAATTAACACTCATTGAATTGAATATGGCACTTATTAAGTTTTCTCATTAATAATTATTATAAGTTTTATAGCAAATTTCAGTTTAAAACTATTATACAATTGAATATATTTTATATGTATAATATATGAATATGCTACATATACTTAAGTAAACAGTAGTCTGACACTTCATTATGAAGTTTCTGTGTATAGTTAAATCAATTTTAAAATAAGACTACTGTACTAACTTCACCAGTATTTAATATTATTTTTCACCTTGTGGTGACAATATCATTTAGGTAAAACACTTATGAAGACATTAGAAACCTCTTTAGGATTCCAAATAAGTGATATGAACCCATCACACTTACGTTTTGATTTTTCTAGAAAATTTAGAATACTTGAGCCTATGAAAACATGTACTTAGCAGAAAAACAAAACATATTCTTCTTATACCAGCAACTTCACTACCAACACATTTAGGAAATTTAGTGTTCCAGCTTACTGTACTTTCTAGCTGAGTGTTCAAGACATTGTTAGGAAAACACAATATGATAGAAATATATCTGAGTAGCGCTTTAGTTCTGTACCATCGAAAGGTTTCCTCCATAACAGTTACAAAAATTAGTTTCTCTCTTTGCTGCCTTTTGCAAAATATAGTCTAGTTGAAAATGAGGAAGAAAGGATTTCACAAATGCTTGTCTTTAGAAACCCAAATTATGTTTTTTTATCACTTTATATGATAAATTATGTAAATAGCAGCTAAAATCTTCTATTCATTTTAAGAAAAACAAAAACAAATCGACAATCTTTCTGTTTCAAGTGAGTTTGACAAGGTATGAAACCCTAAATTTTGTGCTCTTGATAGTTATAATTAACATATTTAAGGTCTGTCAAATGAATCATGAAATCTTTGGGGTTTTTTAGACACAGGTCACTTTTATCTGCACAGCTTTACATCTTCTCTATAGCTATAAGTCTCCTCTCTTGCCCCTTTAAACATGAAGAGGATACCCACTGTAACTATATCATCATTTTCCAACTGGCTACTCTCTTGGACTTCATCATGTTCTCCAGAAACTCATGATCCTGCAAAATTACATCAACTCTAGAACTCTCATCTCCTTAGCACCTTCTGGTGCTGACCACCCTCACCCCTCTGATTGGAGAGGGTACAGGGTGGACATCAGAGACCTTCTCCCACACCCTCAATTTAAGGAGGGTATCCAGGGCAGCTATGTTATCATTTGCCACCTGATACATGCCCCCAACCTTGCACCCTTCAGCTCCATTCTCCTCTTTAATCTTCAGCTTCTTTTTATGTTTTGTTGTGTTCCCTCATTAAATCATGAGCTCCTTGAGGGAAGAGACTATTTTTTGCCTTTCTTTGTATCTGTAGTTTCTAACACGTAGTCAGCATTTAATGAATATTTATTGATGTACTGATGATAGCTATAAGAACTTGATTATCTCAACTGTTACTTTAACAGTGCTATTAGTTATTGTAGTAGTAATAAAATAGCACTTTCTTTTGGTTTACCTTTCATATTCTCTGTATGCTTATGTATGTAGTCGTTTGCCTGTTTCCTGCCCCATTAGAATTGAGCTTCTTGAGTACGAGGATCATATTTTTGCTTTTCTTTGTATCTCCAGGACTTAGCACAGTCCTGATACTTTATAAGTAATTAATAAATGCTTGTTGACTAATTAATAGTTGAAGATTTACAAAGTGCTTTCCTTATAGCAACCCTTGTGTTAGATAATGCACGTATTATTGAACGTATTAGTGAACGTATAAGTTTGGTATTGGGCTTCCTTAAATAAGACAGCATTTAGAGATATGAGCAAAGATCAAGCAATTATTCAGTATTTATTAAGTATTTCCTTTGTGCTGGGCACTGCTGAACACTGAGCATACAAAGATAAAAATGAAACTCTGCCATCAATGCTGTTATGTTCTCTTAGGGGAGAAAACATGTGCTATATAGTTAAATATGAAATAAATTATAACAAAAAGAAATTTGGGTGAGAAAGATGCTGGAGGCTGGGAATAGGTCAAGAATGGCATCATATAGAATGTCAAACATGAGTCAAGGTGGGGCAGAGCCAAGATGGCGGCTGGAAAGCAGGGACTTGAGTGAGCTCCCCCCCAGGTCCCTCCAAAAACCTATAAAAAATGGCTCTGAACAAATTCTAGGAATGCAGAACCCACAAAATAGCAGAGGGAAGCAAGGCTCCAGCCCAGGACAGCCTGGATGGTTGCTGGGTAAGGTCTATTGCACCAGTGAGCTTTGGCAGTTACCAGACTTCTCAACCCACAAATACCAAAGACAACAGAGAAGGTTAGTGGGAAAAGCTGCTGTCACAGAGTGAAAGGAGTTCACAGGTTTGGCCACCGCCCCAGGGGCAGTGGGGGTGGTGCAGCTACAGAACTACAGCTGCAGTTGCTTCCTGCCCCAGGCACACCTGGTGGGAAGAATTAAGTGGCAGATCAGAGCAGGAGTGCACAGCCTGCTTAAGATCTGAGTCCAGTCTGGGTTGGCGGTTCTTGGGGGAGGGGGGGAGGAGTAGTGCTGGTGTGGCAGAGCTGGCTGTATAGAAATAGCTCTGAAAACAACAGCACATCCCCTCAAGCTTGGAACAAAGTACTGCCTACTCTACAAGCAGTCATACCCCGAAGAAAAACTCAAGGGTCAAGTAGTTGGCTGGGAATATCACCAGGCAGCGAAAATGGACTCAGATTCAGATTCAGACTTTGGAATCTTTATTTGGTGACAAAGAAGACCAAAATATACAGCCAGAAGAAGTCAACAAAGTCAAAGAGCCTACATCAAAAGCCTCCAAGAAAAACATGAACTGGTCTCAGGCCATGGAAGAGCCCAAAAAGGATTGGGAAAAGCAAGTCAAAGAATTAGAGGAAAAATTGGGAAGAGAAATGAGAGTGATGTGAGAAAACCATGAGAAACAAGTCAATGACTTGCTAAGGAGACCCCAAAAAATATTGAAGAAAATAACACCTTAAAAAATAGAATAACTCAAATGGCAAAAGAGCTCCCAAAAGGCAATGAGGAGAAGAATGCCTTGAAAGGCAGAATTAGCCAAATGGAAAAGGAGGTCCAAAAGGCCACTGAAGAAAATACTACCTTTAAAATTAGATTGGAACAAGTGGAAGCTAGTGACTTGATGAGATCAATCAAGATATTATAAAACAGAACCAAAGGAATGAGAAAGTGGAAGACACTGTGAAATATCTCATTGGAAAAATCACTGATCTGGAAAATAGATCCAGGAGAGATAATTTAAAAATTATTGGACCACCTGAAAGCCATGATCAAAAAAAGAGCCTAGATATCATCTTTCAAGAAATTATCGAGGAGAACTGCCCTGATATTCTAGAGACAGAGGGTAAAATACAAATAGAAAGAATCCACCAATCGCCTTCTGAAAAAGATCCCAAAAAGAAAACTCCTAAGAACATTGTTGCCAAATTCCAGAGTTCCCAGATCAAGGAGAAAATACTGCAAGCAGCCAGAAGGAAACAATTTGAGCACTGTGGAAACCCAATCAGAATAATCCAAGATCTAGCAGCTTCTACATTAAGGGATCGAAGGGCTTGGAATATGATATTCTGGAGGTCAGTGGAGCTAGGATTAAAACCAAGAATCACCTGCCCAGCAAAACTGAATATCATGCTCCAAGGCAAAATATGGATTTTCAATAAAATAGAGGACTTTCAAGGTTTATCAGTGAAAAAGACCAGAGCTGAATAGAAAATTTGACTTTCAAACACAAGAATCAAGAGAAGCATGAAAAGGTAATCAAGAAACGGAAATTGCAAGGGACTTACTAAAGTTGAACTGTTTTGTTTACATTCCTACATAGAAAGATGATGTGTATGATTCATGAGATTCCCTGAGGAGGGAATACCATACACTGTCAATTGGGTATCTTGCCCCACAGGAAAGAAGGAGGAATAAGATAAAAAGCGAAGGGGGTGGGGTGGGTAGGGGGGGTGGGACAATAGAAGGGAGGGCAGATATGAGGAGGAGGTAATCAAAAACAAACACTTTCGAAAAGGGACAGGGTCAAGGGAGAAAATTGACTGAAGGGGGATAGGTTAGGAAGGAGCAAAATATAGTTAGTCTTTCACAACATGAGTATTGTGGAAGGGTTTTACATAATGATATGCATGTGGCCTATGTTGAAGTGCTTGCCTTCTTAGGGAGGGTGGTTGGGGAGAGAAGAGGGTAGAAGATTTGGAACTCAAAGTTTTATAAACATATGTTCAAAAAAAATTTTTGCATACAACTAGGAAATAAAATATACAGGCAGTGAGGCATAGAAATTTATCTTGCCCTACAAGAAAGTAAGCGAAAAGGGGATAGGAGGGGAGTGGGGTGACAGAAGGGAGGGTTGACTGGGGAACGGGGCAGCCAGAATATATGCCATCTTTGAGTGGGGGGAGGGTAGAAATGGGGAGAAAATTTGTAATTCAAACTCTTGTGAAAGTCAGTGCTGAAAACTAAATATATTAAATAAATTAAATAAATAAATTTGAAAACAAAAGAAAAAAAACGTGAGCCAAGTTCTTAAAAAAACTAAAGATTTTAATAGGATAAGGTGAGGAGAGAGTCGGTGAGGAAAGAGTCGGTTCTTGGCATGAGGGGATTTTAAATGGTGTACCATTTATGACGAGCAGAAAGAAGGCCAGTTTGATTGGCTTTGTGTCCTTGAAGTGGCATAATGTATAATAAGCTTTAAAAAATGGATATTTAGAGGATGCATTTGAAAGGGGAAAAACTGAAGATAGGAGGGTTATTGCAATAGCACAGGCTATCCAGGTGTTGGGAACCTGCAGCCTCGAGGCCACATGTGGCCTTCTAGGTCCTCAGGTGCAGCCTTTTGACTGAGTCCAAGTTTTACAGGACAAATCCTTTTATTAAGGGGATTTGTTCTGTGAAGTTTGGATTCAGTCAGAGGGCTGCACTTAAGGACCTAGAGGGTCACATGTGGCCTTGAGGCCTGGATGCAATTATGGTAGCTGTGAAAGTAGAGAGATGGGGAGAGATGTCAGCAATTTTGTAGAAGCAGAATCAGCATGATTTGGCAGCTGATTCAATGTTTGGGGTGATGGAGAACAAGGAGTCAGATTATACTGAACTTAACAACATGGGAGGTGATTGGAAGGGCGAGTGTGACTTCAGCAAAAATATGGAAGTTCAGAAAAGGGTTTTTTTGGGGGGGAGGGTGGAGGAGGTAAACTTAGAAGGTGAGTTCTCTTTTGGACATGTTGAATTTGAGTTGTCTATAAAATATCCAGTTTGAAATGTATAGATAATTGTCAATCAAGCAATATCTAAGAAACCAATTAGGAAGTCATGGTATCTACTTTGACGTAGTGACAATGTTCTTTTTGTTTAGTAATGAACTATTCTAAGATTTCAGAACTCTTTTTAACAATATTTTATTTTTTCCCAGTTACACATAAAAACAGTTTTTAACATTCATTTTTAAAAATTTTGAGTTCCAAGTTCTTTCCCTCCCTTCCTTCTTCCATCATTGAGATGGCAAACAATTTGATATAGGTTATACATGTCCAGTCATGCAAAACATATTAGTCATGTTGTGTAAGAAAACAAAGACAAAAAAACCCAAGAAAAATAAACACAGTTTTAAAAATGTATGTTTTCATCTGCATTGAGTCGCCATCAGATCTTTCTCTGGTGAAGGATAGCATTTTTCATCCTAAGTCCTTTGGAATTGTCTTGAATCATATTGCTGAGAATAGCCAAGTCATTCACAGTTGTTCAGTGCATAGGATTGCTGTTACTGTATACAGTGTTCTCCTTGTTCCTATCACTTCACTTTGTATCAGTTCTTGCAAGTCTTTCCAGGTTTTTCTGAAAGCATCCTGTTCATCACTTCTTATAGTACAACAATATTCTGTCACAATCATATACCACAGGTTTTTCAGCCATTCCTCATTTGATGGGTATCCTCTTAATTTCCAATACTTTGCCACCACAAAAAGATCTGCTGTAAATAGTTTTGTGCGAATAGGTCTCTTTCCTTTTAAAAAAAAATATTATTATGTCTTTCTTTAGCATACAGATTTAGTAGTGGTATTCCTTGGTCAAAGGGTATGCATAGTTTTATAGCCTTTTTGGCATAGTTCCAAATTTCTCTCTAGAATATTTGAATCAGTTCACAACTCCACCAACAGAGTATTAGTATCTCAATTTTCCCACACCCCCTCCAAAATTTGTCATTTTCCTTTTGTTTCATATTAGCCAATCTGACAAGTGTGAGGTGGTATGGCAGAGTTGTTTGTATCTTTCTAGTGAATAGTGAATTAGAGCATTTTTTCACATGACTATAGATAGCTTTGATTACTTCATCTGAAAACTGCCAGTTCATGTCCTTTGACCATTCATCATTTGGCCGATAGCTCTTATTTTTATGAATTTGACCTCGTTCTCTATATATTTGAGAAATGAGACCTTTATCAGAGAAACTTACAGTAAATTTTTTTTCAGAATTATAATTACTGTGTATTTCCCTCCATCCTGTTTTCCCTGTTTATTCTACACTCTCTCTCCTTTCACCCTGTCCATCATCAGATGTGTTTTGTAATTACTTGGTTAAGTATACATAATTTATTATATTCAGACTCCAGTGTTATGATAGTAGCTGACTAGAGCAATGTGAATAAGATTATTGTACAACTATTCCTTGAACTTCATGTTATTCTGTACCTTCAGGAACATCTTCCATTTTTTAAGAATACTTAAAATAATGCTGACTATATTTATGGGGTCTTGTTCTGTTTTCACTGAACCTTTGATTTCACTGGTGTCTGGAGTGCCCAGTTGAGCAGACTCTCTCTACCCATACAGATCTGTAACTATTCCCAAGCATATAGTCAGAAAGAATTTCCTGAGGCATCAGTCATTTAAGTGGTTTGTCCAGGATCAAATATTTGGGAGCCCAGGAGCTCATATGTGAGAAGTGAGACATGAGCTCATGTCTTCCTGACTCCAAGGTGAGCTCTCTGTATACTATGTAGGCTACAATTATCTCTTGTAAATGAGGATTTGTTGGGTAGCTTGTAAACCATGCTGTCTGTGGTCTTTCCCTCTTCTTCCTCCTACACTACAAACAGAACTTGGACTCTGCCTGTGGGACCTTGGCTTTAAAAATTGAGCACTCACTTTGTCTTGCCCAGAACCAGGCCATATCACTTATGAGACATTTCCCAACTATTTTGCCCTTCCCAATGTGCCCTCCCACACCCTTTCCAACTCTTATCTATGTGTTGTCTTCTCTTTTAGAATGTAAGTTCTGTAGGCAGTATCTGATTTGTTTGTTTTTGTATCCCTAATGCTTAGCATGGTGCCAGACACAAAGTGCTTAATAAATTTGTTTTTCTTTTGTGCATCCATTCAAAGTCTTTGGTTTCCTGAGAGAGTATGGTTGTAAAACATGTTTTGTTGGGGAGAAATGATTTTAAAAGAACTGAATGACATCAAACGAAAAGAAGTTTATTTTAAAAAGCAAACATTTTGTATTTGATTAAGAGCTGATTATACTGTTTGTATTCAGCTTAATAATAATGTTCAGCCTTCATTTATTGAATAAATTGCTGTCTGTTTTGTTTTAGGTGATGGTTTTTGTGCATGCTCGAAATGCTACTGTACGAACAGCTATGGCTTTAAGAGAAAAAGCCAAAAATAATGGCCACATCTGCTATTTTTTGCCAAACCGAGGAGCTGAATATGGACATGCTGAAAAACAGGTGGGCGACTGATGAAAAATGTTTTTAAAAATCGTAGCAATTTTACTTCAGTTTTTAAAAATTGAAGTAAAAAACACATTGCAGATATATGATACAATAGGTTGGATTTTCCTTTCTGACAAATGTATGAGAGAAGTTAAATTATTATTACCTTCCATACTCTGTTATAGTTACACTACTTTGTTGTGTTGTTGGATTAAACACCATAAAACTTACTCTTAATTATTTGCACTTTTAAAATACGGACTTCCTTAACGATAAAAGTATAAATTCTTTAAAATGCAGCAATAAATTTTCATTGAGATTGGGAAATCTGATCTTTAAATGACTTTTATTTTGCATTTCTCAAAATAAGCCTTTAGCTGTACATATTTTTCAATAATGCAACATTACTACTTTTATAGAATCTTTAAAAATATTTTTATTTTCTATATAGATTAAAAATATCACAAAATCTCATTCTATAGAACAAATTAATTGCTAAACTCAGTTACATTTTGTAGTTCAATTTAGCATTGCCTTGATTACATTATTACTTGAAATTGTTAGGCAGATTTTGAAATCATTACAAAATAATTAGTATGTTGATATGTGCAGTAAGGAACAAAATACTGTATATGAAGAAAATCCGAATGATTAAGATAGATTTTGTTAAAGGAATGTAAGAGAACAATTTTTGTTTTCTTTTTTGACACTTAATTCCTAACTGCTCTCAGTTTCAATAGCTCCTTACTCCCAATACCTTCTTCACGCTGCTCTTCAGTGTTACTTTGCAGCAGTGTAGTGGTCATGTTAGTGACTCCTTTTTCTTGTAGCCCGCCATCTTCTCACCATCCTTTGTCTGAGAAGACTTTGTCTACTACATAGTGAAAAAAAAATCACAGAATTACAGGATACTCAACACTTCAAAACCAATGTTTTAATTTGTCTTTACCTCCTTTGTACCTTTCACTTAGGAAGACATGCCCATCTCCTTGACAGGGCTTATAGTTTTACATGTATCCTTAATCTGATCCTCTTCCCTCTCATCTTCTCCAGGAGTTTGTGTCATGAATTTTTCTGCTTCTTATGAATCTTGAGTCTCTCCTCATCCCTCAGTGTTCACTGCTTACAAACTAGCTCAGGGTTTCCTCATCATGTCATACCCTGAAGCCATCATTCTGAATGTGTTATCTTTCATTGCCCACGTCTAGGAAGAGACACCTAAAAAGCAGTAGAGAAGAGATTATAAACTGATTGAATGAACAATTATTAACAAAAAATATATAGCTTATTTACTATTTATAGTTGCAATTATATATTTTTGTTATGTAGATATAATAACTGTAACAGACATCAGACTATTATTTGGGATAAAAATGTGTATTATTAACATACATCCATATTTATTAGCAAAAAGATAGAGAAGATAAATAAGCAAGAACATAAAGAGAAAAACAAATTGTAAAGGGAAAATAAGGACTATGCATTGTTTTCAAAATTAACAACAGATCCTCACAAAAATTGATCACATAAGAGGTTATATCGTTTTCCTGTATAATTTAAACAGGAAGAAATTATACAAACTGTATTTTTACTCTGTGACATCATAAATTTAAATAACAGTCAAATTAATAAAATTATACAACTTTATAGAACCTGAAAAAGCTACCTATTTAACGGTATTTGAGTTTTAAAAAGAAAAAAGAGAGGGGAATACACCTTGTGTAGTATTTAAAAGACAGTACCACATAGAAAAGCCTGTGGGATCAGTCTATAAATCACCAACCATTTATTAAGTGCCCAGTGTGTGCCAGGAACTGTGCAAGTTGGGGAATTTAGCCAAAGCTATTCCTTGAATCAAAGTCACATCAGTGAGAAATAATTAAACTTATATAGTAAGATGCTAGAAAAGAACCAGAAGAAGGGCCTCTGAAAAAGTTAATAAAGAGAGATTATAAGCTTAAGAACGGAAGAAGTAGACTTGAAAATGAATGAAATTGAGGGGGGCGGAGCCAAGATGGCGGCTGGTAAGCAGGGAATAGTGTGAGCTCCCTACCGAGAACCTCCAAAAACTTATAAAAAATGGCTCTGAACCAATTCTAGAACGGCAGAACCCACAAAACAGCAGAGGGAAGCAGGGCTCCAGCCCAGGACAGCCTGGATGGTCTCTGGGTGAGGTCTATCCCACACGGAGCTTGGAGCTGGGAGCTGAGAGCCGAGAATGGAGTGGAGCAGAGCCCAGCCTGAGCGGCGTGGACCATCCAGACCAGAAGCCAGGCAGAGGGGGCCCTAGCGTCCTGATTCAGTGAGCTGCGGCAGTTACGAGACTTCTCAACCCACAAACACCAAAGACTGCGGAGAAGGTTAGTGGGAAAAGCTGCGGGAGTGGAAGGAGTTCGCGGTTCAGCTTCCAGCCCCAGGGGCAGCGGAAGTGGGGCAGCTACAGCTGTTGTTACTTCCGGCTCCAGGCCCACCTGGTGGGAGGAATTAAGTGGCAGATCAGAGCAGGGGTGCACAGCCTGCCGAAGATCTAAGCCCAGTTCGGGTTGGGGGTTCTTGGGGAAGGAGCAGTGCTGGTGTGGCAGAGCTGGCACCTTCCCCCCAAACGTGGAACATAGAACTCTGTAATATACAAGCAGTCATACCCCACTGAAAAACTCAAGGGTCAAGTTAGTTGGCTGGGAATATGGCCAGGCAGCGAAAACACACCCAGATTCAGTCTCAGACTTTGCATTCTTTCTTTGCTGACAAAGAAGACCAAAACATACAGACAGAAGAAATTAATAAAGTCAAAGAGCCTACAACAGAAACCTCCAAGAAAAACAGGAACTGGTCCCAGGCCATGGAAGAGCTCAAAAAGGAGTTGGAAAAGCAAGTTAGAGAAGTAGAGGGAAAAATTGGAAAGAGAAATGAGAAGGATGCGAGAAAACCATGAAAAACAAGTCAATGACTTGCTAAAGGACACCCAAAAAAAATACTGAAAAATATACTGAAGAAAACAACACCTTAAAAAACAGACTAACTCAAATGGCAAAAGAGCTCCAAAAAGCCAATGAGGAGAAGAATGCCTTGAAAGGCAGAATTAGCCAAATGGAAAAGGAGGTCCAAAAGACCACTGAAGAAAATACTACTTTAAAAATTAGATTGGAGCAAGTGGAAGCTAGTGACTTTATGAGAATTCAGGATATTATAAAACAGAGCCAAAGGAATGAAAAAATGGAAGGCAATGTCAAATATCTCCTTGGAAAAACCACTGACCTGGAAAATAGATCCAGGAGAGATAATTTAAAAATTATTGGCCTACCTGAAAGCCATGATCAAAAAAAGAGCCTAGATACCATCTTTCAAGAAATTATCAAGGAGAACTGCCCTGATATTCTAGAGCCACAGGGCAAAATAGAAATTGAAAGAATCCATCGATCACCTCCTCAAATAGATCCCAAAAAGAAATCTCCTAGGAATATTGTTGCCAAATTCCAGAGTTCCCAGATCAAGGAGAAAATACTGCAAGCAGCCAGAAAGAAACAATTTGAGTATTGTGGAAACCCAATCAGAATAACCCAAGATCTGGCAGCTTCTACATTAAGAGATCAAAGGGCTTGGAATGCGATATTCTGGAGGTCAATGGAGCTAGGATTAAAACCTAGAATCACCTACCCAGCAAAACTGAGTATCATGTTCCAAGGCAAAATATGGATTTTCAATAAAATAGAGGACTTTCAAACTTTCTCAATGAAAAGACCAGAACTGAATAGAAAATTTGACTTTCAAACACAAGAATCAAGAGAAGCATGAAAAGGTAATCAAGAAACGGAAATTGCAAGGGACTTACTAAAGTTGAACTGTTTTGTTTACATTCCTACATGGAAAGATGATGTACATGATTCATGAGACCTCAGTATTAGGGTAGTTGAAGGGAATATGCATATATATATATATGTTTACGTATATATATAAGTGAATGTGTATGTATGTATGTATGTGTATATGTATGCATGTGTATGTATGTATATATATGTGTGTGTGTTTTATATATATATATATGTAAAAGAGAGAGAGCAGACACAGGGTGAGTTGAAGATGAAGGGAAGATATCTAAAAGAAATAAAATGAAATTAAGGGATGAGAGGGCAACATACTGAGAGAGGGAGATAGGGAGAGATAGAATGGGGTGGATTATCTCGCATAAAGGTGGCAAGAGGAAGCAGTTCTGTGGGAGGAGGGGAAAGGGCAGGTGAGGGGGGAATGAGTGAACCTTGCTCTCATCCGATTTGGCCTGAGGAGGGAATACCATACATACTCAGTTGTGTATCTTACCCCACAGGAAAGAAGAGGGAGGAAGATAAAAAAAAATAAAAGGGGGGGGATGATGGAGGGGAGGGCAGATGGGGGTGGAGGTAATCAAAACAAATACTTTGGAAACGGGACAGGATCAAGGGAGAAAATTCAATAAAGCGGGATGGGTTGGGAAGGAGCAAAATGTAGTTAGCCTTTCACAACATGAGTATTGTGGAAGGGTTATACATAATGATACATGCGTGGCCTAGGTTGAAGTGCTCAACTTCTTAGGGAGGGTGGGTGGGAAGGGAAGAGGGGAGAGAATTTGGAACTCAAAGTTTTAAAAACAGATGTTCAAAAACAAAAAAAAAAAGTTTTTGCATGCAACTAAAAAATAAGATACACAGGCAATGGGGCGTAGAAATTTATCTTGCCCTACAAGAAAGGAAGGGAAAAGGGGATGAGAGGGGAGGGGGGTGATAGAGGGTAGGGCTGACTGGGGAACAGGGCAACCAGAATATATGCCATCTTGGAGTGGGGTGGAGGGTAGAAATGGGGAGAAAATTTTTAATTCAAACTGTTGTGAAAATCAATGCTGAAAACCAAATATGTTAAATAAATAAATTTAAATAAAATAAAAAAATTTAAAAAAAAGAAAATGAATGAAATTAGTAATTAAAACTCAGAGTTGCTTTTTCAGAAAGACCAATTAAATTGACAAACATCTTTCAAATTTAGTCCAAAGATTAATACAGATCAATCTCTAAAATTAAAAATGGAAAAGGAGAGACTACAGCATGCACAAAAGAAATTTTAAAAAATATTGTGGAATACTTTATGTCTTTTCTTCTTTTTTACATTTTAAGTTGTGTTTCTTAATATTTGAGCTCATAGTTTATTGTTAACATGAAAAGCAATGTTATATCTACATAACACTGCAATTGACTTGAAGTCAAAAAACCTAAATCTGAGTTCTTTGTACAGTTATTTACTAATTTTGAGGTCTAGGGTGAATTTTTTCCCTATTCTGGGCCTCTGTTTCTTTTACTTTAACAATGTATCTTTTTTATTAATGCATTTTGATTTTACATCTTTCTAATTTCATATGTTCCTTAACATCCTCCTTCTCAGAGATGTCTCTTGTAATAAAGATTTTTAAAGGAAAAAAAAAAGAGAAGAAAAAAATTAGCCAAACTAATAATTCCAGTAGTTAATTATATACCAAGAAACTACCCCAAAATGACACAGTCGGAAATGATTTCTTTTCTTAAAAGATGAGATATCACAGTGTTTGAAATTAGGAGAGTCACTCAGTCACCAAAGATTTAGCTTGCCAAAAACAAACCAAAAAATATCTGGGCAAGATGATTTCACAGTGATATCCTTTAAGAACTTAGAAATAAAAATAATCTCTATTATATATTTATTCCCTATTTATAAAACATAGTGAAATATAGACCATTATTCCAATACCTTTTATGAGACAAAGTGTTGATTTTCTAACCAAATAAAGATAATTCCAATAAAATTTCACTAATGAATATTAAATTAATAAAAGTAAGTCAGATGTTATCCTCAGTTCACTCCAATCTCTACCTCCTACTGTTCACCTGCCACATTGCCACACTAGGAGAATTCAACTGTGGGGCATTTCTCCCCTAATAGGTGACATTTTTCCTCTGAGCATTATTTTGGGAAGGACCCCAGTCATGCTTCACTTCATTTTCCCCTCAACTGTCTCCATTCTCCCCTGTCGCATTATTCCTTAACAGATACCCTTCTTTCACCTCTCCCCTTTTCTAGCCCTTCCCTTACTGTGCATGGTCCTTCAGGGTAGGAACTGTCTTGCTTACTTTTGCTTAGCACAGTGCCTGCTTAGCACATAGTAAATGCCTAATACATGCTCTCAGTCTTTTTATCTCTCATACAGTCTGATCCAGACTACCTCCCTGAAACACAGTCAGACTTTAGAAATAATCTCTCCTTTCTTAATTTTCTGATACCCTCTTTATCTTTACTTCTCCCACAAGACATTGCATTCTGCTTTGAGTTGTATTTCTATATGTGCATGTCATATCTCCCCTAATAGGCCACTGATACCTTGAAGGCAACAATTATGTCTCCTTTTCCTTATTTCCACATATAGTTCTAGCACACTATTTTTCCATAAAGTGGGTATGCTGTAAGTGTTTGCTGAATTGAACCTCTGATCCTGTTTCCTTTTTATGATCTGTCCTCTCATCTTTGCTTGATGCATTTCTTACCTGTAACTGCTCCATGTGGTCTTTCTTTTGCTAGTTTTTTTCATAGTTGTATGTATATATTAATGAAATTATTTTCATCTAACTTTAATTCAGCTAGTATTTATTGAGTTCTTGTTAAATACTACCAGACCCGACCCCACATTTGGGCATGAAGAAAACATCATATAATTTACTGCTTTGGTGGAACATTTGCAGGACAATGTTTATGAATTCCAAAATGTTTAGTACTATAGTGGTCGGTGTCAGGAGAGATCAATGGGGACCTGAGTCACTGGAAAATCTTCATCGAAGAAGTAGAATTTGACCTGAGAACGTATATGGCATATTTGGTAGCCAGTGATGTTTCTAGCCTAACTTTAATAGAGGGTTGCTGTTGGAAAGTATCCTTATGCTACTTCCTGTGTTCTCAAGATGTAGTAAGTCCTGAGAAACCTGAAACCCCAGAACCCTAGAAGTAGATGTTAGATTTCTGTTTTCACACCTTGATTATGTGAGATAATTTCTACTAATTTTCCTTTTCCTTTTTCCTAAGTGTATTCTTCACCTCTTTCTACTCTTTTTCCATATCTTTTCATGTCCTGTGTTCATTATAATTGCGATTATTATAATTAAAATGCTTTGTCTATATTTCAGTATTTCTTTTAACCTTTGATCTCATTGAAATAGATGCTCTTTCCAGCTACAAAGGTCACAGTCCATTCTTGAGTCCTCTTTTTGTTTGACTTCTATGTCCTGTTATGATCTCTGCAGACCATTTAGCCAACAGTAGCTGTCTTTCCTCTTATTTTTTGTCTTGTGAAAATGAAACATTTATGCTGTCCATTAGTTATCTCTTGTTCTCACCCCATGATAGGGCCTCTTTTCTTTTTCAGTTACATATTTCTCCAGTAATATTCTTTATACCATTTCACTTTTCCACAATTCTTTATTGGTAAGCTGTTTTATTCAACAAGTACCCAAATGTGCCTCTCCATTTCTACTTGATCTTTTAAAAAAAAAAACTGGTATATGAAACGTGTCATTGTCTGCACAAATAATTGTTCAATAAACATTCAAGTGCCTACTGTGTGCCAGGCATTACACCAAGCACTGGGTATACAAAAAGAGGAAAAAGACAGCCCCAACCCTGAAGGAACTTAAAATCTAATGGCAAAGACAACTTGCAAACAAATATATATGAAGCAAGTTATATACAGGATAAATAGGAGATAATTAACAGAGGGAAGGCGCTAGAATTAAGAGGGGTTGGGGAAGGCTTCCTGTTGAAGGTGAGATTTTAGTTGGGACTTAAAGGAAGCCAGGGAAGTCAGTAATAATAGCTAATATTTATGTAGTACTTACTGTGTGCCAGACACTCTGCTAAGCTCTTTAGCAGTAAGTGGAGATGAGGGACAAGAGCTTTTCCAGGTATGGAAGACATTGAGAAAAATGCCTGGATCTGAGAAACAGAGTGTCTTGTTCGTGAAACAGTCAGGAGGCCAGTTTCACTGGATTGAAAAATACAGTCAGAAAGTAAGCTTTAAGAAGACTGGAAAGGTAGGAGGGGACTAGGTTATGAGGGGCTTTGAATGCCAGAGGATTTTGTATTTGCTCCTAGAGGCAATAAGGAGCCAGTGGAAGTGGTTGAGTAGGGGAGAGACGTGGCCATACCTCTGCTTTAAAAAAAATCATTTTAGTGGCTGAGTGGAGGATGGAGTGGGGAGAGCTTTGAGGCAGACTGACTCATCAGAAGGCTTTTGCAATAATCTTGGCATGAGGTGATAAGGCCCTGCACCAGAGTGGTGGCAGTGTCAGAGGAAAGAAGAGGCAAAGGAGAGATGTTGTAGAGGGAAAATGACAGGCCTTGGCAACAAGCTGTGCTTGATTTCAACTCTGTTGAACAGCGTTCCCCACCCAGAATAAGCTGATCACTCCAGTTCTCATCCTCGTGCTGGCCTTGAATATGTACCTCCTTCCCACTTCCCTCAGCATCCTCTCCTCTCTGATCAGTGGACTGAAGGGTAGAACACTAAATTCCTCTCAAAGCTCTCCTTTATAGATGGTAGCAGCAGTGTAGTGGCTATGTTAGTGACTCTACTTTCTCTCTGCAGCTTTACTTGGTTTCAGCTCCATAAATCAAGATACTCCCTTGTATGTCATTTTCCTCCACCCCCTCCCCCAAACCCTATCCCCACTTTCTGGCTTTTTTTGGTGTGTTACCTGTGCCTGTTAGATTGTAAGCTTCTTGAGGGCAGGAACCATATTTTTCTTATTTATATCCCCAGCGCCTAGCACAGTGCCTGGAACATAACAGGTGCTTAATGTTTGTTGAATTGAATTGGAGTTAATTCTTAGGTTGCAAACCTGAGGAACAGGAAGGATGCTGATGCTCTCTACCATAACAGGAATGGAGGGGAGGGTTTTTGACATGATTAGTTTAAGATGTCTCCTAGACATCCAGTTTGGGACGTCTGAGATGTGAGATTGGAGGTCAACAGAAGGGTTGGGGCAGGATAGGTAGATTTGAGAATCATCAGCATAGAGGATGGTATTTAAATACATGGAAGTGATGTGATCACCAAAGTGAAGTAATATAGAGTGAGCAGGGAAGAGTGCCCAGGACAGAATCTTGAGGGACATCTATGGTTAGAGGGAATGAACTGGAAGAAAATCCAGAAGAGAGGGTGGTGTCCCAAAAACCTAGACAGAAGGATTAAGAGAAGGATGAAAGATGTCAAAGACTGTGCAGAGAGATCAAGAAGAATGAGGCTTGAGAAAGGCCATTGGATTTGGCAACCAAGAGATCATTAGAAACTTTAGAGAGAGCAGTTTTGGTGGAATAGTAAGGTCAGAAGGCTGATCGTGTATAGGACAATAACATCCTATGAGATTGAGTTATTCCCTTATTTTTTTGACCAGATCTGTGATTTTATCACTTCACAGAACGCCTGGTTAGGAACATTTAACAATGATCTTCTTTTCAGCTTAGCTTTAGAGATTGTCCTGGGACATTTAGACTTTAATTAACTTACCCAAAGTTGCATATCAAATATATGTCAAGAGTTGGAACTTGAACTCAAGTCTTCTTGACTCCTGTGTCTGCAATTTTCTTTCACCTATGCCACAGTGCCGATGTCACACCTCTTAACCATTGGAATCTTCTCTTACTCATCCTTTCTGTTTCAAAACTATTACATTTAGTTCCTATTATATTTTCTTTTGAAATATTTTCTAGGAGTATAAAAAATCCTTTTTTTCTTATGCAGCATCATATCTTTCTAGATATTCAATAATTTTGATTTTTAATGACATTAATATTAAATTTAGAATTTTTAAAAACTTGATTTCTTTGGAAATTGAAATTTTCTAGTGCCTTTAAAACTTGAACTTTGAGAGCCATCTGCTGGATTTTTGCCTGCTACACACCTCTTAATTCTGTCTACTACTCCAAATATGGTCACTGTAAAAGGCATGAAATATTCTGAGAATTAGAGATTATATTCACTGATTTTTCAAAGTAGTATTCTTTTAGTAGTACTATTTATTTTGTTCTTTTCATTTAATCATATGTCCCATTTATTTGCAGATATCACTATTTTGCAAAGATATGACTTGAAATAGTTGAATTTCATTAAACTTCATTATAACTTTGAGAATTAAAAATCTATTGCTTTTTTTAATGAATCTTTAGGTTCTTTCTCAACCTTGCTTTTATCAATAGAATTTTTTTTCTGTATATTTGTGTTTAAAGAATGTTAGGCAAAAAACGAATATAAGTTGATAACATCCATTAGAACTCCACATGGAATGAGGACAAAATGTTCTTAAATCGGTTGAGTCATACCATCTCAAATTTGGAATGGGTTTTAGAAGTCAATTTTACCAACTTCCTTACTGAATTACTTACTTACTGAAGAGAAAATTTGCCTCTTGCCAGACTCTGAAGAAAATATGATCATACTTGGATCTATGAAAATATATTCTTTCATAAAATTGTCAATATCTGACTCAGTTTTGTAAACTTGAAGTCATAATTGAGATGCATTAAGTTTATTCCATTCTTTCCTTATATAGTTATGTGTTACAAACCAAAATCATCATTTAATTCAGAAGATACATCTACTGTTTGACAAGCATTGTGCTAATCACTACAGCTTCTTAGACAAAAACGTAAAACAGTCCCGGGCCTCAAGGATTTTAAATGTTAAAAGTGGGAGGTAGAGCCAGACCTAGGTTCAAATTCTGACTGTATTATTTTTTTTTCTTGTGTGCCCTTGAACAAGTCATTTATCTTTGGGTATTCTGTTTCCTCATTTATAAATTGAAGGGACTGGACTAGAAAAGGTCTAAGCAGCTCCAAATTTACATTTGTATGAATTGATGTAGTCTAGATCAACTAGACTTTGCCCCAAAACTCCATACTTCAGTATGGATAATATTACACTGTTTTCTAGATTGCTTTTGTACTATTGCTAATACACACATCCTTTATTTTTTTAATAACTAGCTATATATTTTACTGTTAGCCTCAATGAAAAAAAATTTGCAGCTTGCATAAATAAGGATTTCTGCTCATGAAGCTCACTATTTTTCTTTACCTCAGAAAACCTCTGTTCTAGTCTAATCTACTCATTTTACAGATAGGGAATTTGAGGCCTTAGCAATTTTCCCAGTCACACATAATCCTTGATCTAAGCATGTCTGGCAACATTTATTGCCTTAAACTTATATTAATTTTTCATTGACAAAAAATTATTTACCTTTTTTCTACCTTATTCTCATAATGAATGCACACAACAATATTCTTTTCCCCTCACATGGGGTTTGAGAATCACTCATCTGAATGGTTCAGTGTAGAAATAATAGAAAATTTACATAAATATTCGTTAGGCTTAATTATCTATATGTCATTGAACAGTCTTAATCTATGCTGTGAAAAAATTCACAGTCATAGATTCAAAATTTTTTCCTTGATTTGTAGTCATAGTTTTGAATATTGTATTATTGCTACCCTGTGAAGGATCAGAGGAGCTTTCTGACAGTTTTATTTGGGATCTCTAAATTTAAACCTGGCTTTCTGAAGTTATTTGAGTATTTCAATTCCATTTCTTACAGATTCTAATTTCATTCATATAGTATGGATATAGTAGCATCTCTGTAGAAGCCATTACTGTGCCAGTACAATTTTTTTTCCCAGAACATTTTTAAAAATAAAAAAGTTAGATACAGTAAGCATTTAAATACAATTAGAAGGTAAACTTGCTGACTTATACATAATTTCCGACTTAAATATTCAAAGTTACAAGCTTATGTCTGACTGTAACAATAATATTGCTTGCCACTGCTGTGGGGGTGTAAGACCAATAACACCAGACCACAGGAGGGCTGCTAGCACAAGTTCTTTGATCTGCATTTCTAAAGGAAAGCAACTTTAAGGGGTTAACAATTTTACTTTAATTAAACATACATGTATCATTCACTTAGTTCAGGGGAAAAAGTAAGCACCCTAAACTTCAGAGAGAATACAAACAGACATTATAAGCAGAAATTACAAACAGAGAAAATAACACAAGTCAACAGACATCTGACCATAGCAATATATACGTACCAGAGAGAGAGAAGCACCAATATCTGGGTTTTCAAAGCCAAGGGGTCTCCTTAATGGCTACCCGGAGTCTCATCTGACTACATCACACAAACACTCTTCCAGTGAATGAGCCCCTGAAGCAAAACCTCACTCCAGGGTATGTATACTGTTTCCAGTCAAAGACTCTTGATTCAAACAAAGGCAAGACTCAATCAAAGGCACTTGATTGCCATAGTGCTGAGAAGCACACAAAAGAAAAAACAGCAAAAAGTCCCACTTTGCTTGCCCTTACACTGACTATGCCAGGTATGGCCTTTAAAATGTTTTGTCTCAGTTTTAATATTCATTATATCCTAATTCTGTTGTGTGAATATAAGTAGCCTCATTGCAATGACTACCATTATAAAGTAGCATTCTGTATAACAAAGTTATGTAGTGGTACAGGATAGTCTTCATCAGATTTCTTTGTCTACTCATCTACCATAAATGTGTTTAGAGAACAATAAGTCACTCGACTTATATAATAATTAATTAATATAATATTAACAATAAGTCAATAAGTCACTCTCTCTATATTAAGTAAAACTCGAGCTGGGGGCATTGGGGTAGGAGGGCTATTTTGACTTTGTGAAGGACATAGGTTAGATGATGCCTGCATAACCATTGACCTGCGGGCCGCTTGCAGTACACCAAAGGATTTCCTCTACACTTTCCTCTAAAATTTTTCGCAGGCCACCCAGAATCCTTTGTTAGGTCACAGGTTGTATAGGCCTGGATTAAATGATCTAAGAGTCCTCCTAATACCAGGATTCTCTGATTCTTAGTCTTCACAGTTCTGGGTTTGTTTTTTTTTTCTATTAAAGAATCAATTAACATTTAGACCTCCTCCCCATTTCCCATCTCTAAGTCACTTTCACTTAAAAACCAACGAAACTCCTTTGGCACTCAACTGAAACAAAATTATGTTGCTACTTAAAAAAGGAAATACTGAAAGAAGTTCATACCTATAGAGCACCTGCTACCAAAGTTCAAAACACTTTTTCCCCCTTTTTCCCCGAATTCACTGCTGTGATACTAGGCCTCTTCATTGGTAGCTCCTACTTACGGGAATGTGATTTTCAACAACTTGTCCTTTAAATAAAATTCTACTATGATAAAACAATTTAGATTTCTCAGATATTGTTAAAGTAGAATATTCTGTCTTGCATATGATAGAAAACTGCTTTTGGAAAAACAGGGATAAATGAGTAGGGTGATTATAAGGATAAAATCAGTTACATATGCAAAGTGCTTTGCAAGCCTTAAAGCACTACATAGATGTTAGCTATTATTTGTACATAACTTCTGTTTTGCCTTGTCTTCAAAAAGTTTTGTACAAAAATATGTTAAAATAAAATTTTAAAAGACCTGACTCATCTGAAAATTATATATATATATCTAAGTACCCAGCAGTTACACGGCTTAATTTTCTGTATAATCATATAACAGAAATTTCATAATTTTTACATTTTTAAGAAGCAAATACTGTCATTAAGGTTAGGAAACTACTACATATTCAAGCCAGTTAAAAATTACTTTATTTCAAATATAATGAAATTAAAAACAATTTATTTAAACCGGAACCTTTCCAGATTTTTAACTCTCTAGGAGATTTCTTACAGTCAATTACTTTCCCTTGCAGACTTTTTTCATACTAAAATGCTTTTGAAAGACAGTAGCTTAGATTGCCCTTGGAATTGTATAAATATTTCTCAGACAGTGGATAATAGTTTACCAAAATTGTCTGTGCCGATTAGCATTACAAGTATTTTTAATCCTCCTATGTGAAAACATAGCATCACTTCCTCCTAATTTTTTAAAAAAGAAAAACACCTAATTCAAGCCAACAAATATTTATGTATCAGAGTCTATGCTAAGTGCGCAGGGTACAAATGGATGCAGGAAATGATCACCCATTATGTTCCTCTTGTCTACAAGCTAATTTATATGGCAAAAACTGATGTTTTCATTGTTAGGTTGGGGAAGATCCATTAACCTTATGCACCCTGAGGAAGTTGGCTTTAAGAGGGTACAATCTGTTACTGATAATCATATATCTAGCCCAAACAAATAATACTGATCCTGCCTAAATATTTCTACACTGTTTTCAGTAGTCTAATTGTAGATTTTTGACTGGGTCTATACAAACTAGATATGGCAAAATTATCTGGCATTAATGTTGACAAGCCTCAGTTTATTTCTGCTTCAACAGCTTTTCATTGATACTTTATCAGAATCAAAGTAGGATTTTCATGTTTCCAGACAATATATTATCTTGGGGTTTTTAAAATTTATTTTCCCTCTTCCCTCCATTGAGAACATAACAAAAACAAACCCATTATAAACATAAAAAAAATGCCTCAGCGTGTACTCTAAGCCCATTACCTCTTTATCTGGTGGGTACAGTGTTTCATCATGAGTCTTTTGGATTTGTGCTTGGTCATTGTATGATAAGCATTCCTAAGTCTTTCAGAGTTTGACTTTATAATAGTTTTGTCATATAAATTGTTCTGGTACTGCTCACTTCACTTTGCATCAATTCATGCATGTCTTCCCAGGTTTCCCCAAAATCATTCCCTTTTTGATTTTTTATGACACGGTGGTGTTCCATCACATTCGTATGCCATAAATTGTTCAGCCATTCCCCAAATGATAGACACTACCTTAGTTTCCAATTCTTTGCCATCACAAAAATTGCCACTACAAATTGTGTGTGTGTGTGTGTGTGTGTGTGTGTGTGTGTGTGTGTGTGTGTTCCGTTACTCTTTCTTTGAACCAAGAAGTAATCTTTATAGGAGCCACAGAGATCTTGTAGCTCAAATTCTATTCAGGGTTTACCTTAGTGTCATAAAAAATTTTTTTTTGGCCTGTAAAATTTTATTCCATTACTTGGGTTTTATAAAAACCTCTGAAGTAAGTGTGCTAATAATATAGTTCCCCTAATTGCACAGTTTTGAGAAATGTGCTCTCCAGATTCAATGATGAATGCAAAGTGAATTTAAAATATCAGTTATTTAAAGCATTGATCATGGGGGAATGGGTTTTATAATGAGCCCTTGCCTTTGAAAATATCCCTTGATGATGGTACAAGTTACAGTTGCTTTAACCATGGTAGAGATTTTCTTCCTAATAAATGATTGTCACTTAAATAATCTTGGTGTGAGAATCTTCCATGGTAAAATTTTGGAGGAGTGGATCTAAGAAACTTTAAATATGGAGGCTTTATAATATTATCTACTTAATTAACTTTACTCTCTTTACTTATTACCATAGCAGCTTTGGACACCGTTCTCAAATACTCTCATCTCTCCCCTCTCCACCCCAAACACTACACTTCCTCTCTTTGAATTAATGTTCAGCTGGCCAATTATCTGTCAGAATTATGATAAGTATAACTACAGAACTGTAAAAACTGCATCTGTAATTATTATAACTTTTTCTGTGCCTGTAGATTCCTATCTCGCCTTTTCAACTTGCACTAGTCTCCATTATAGTAGTTTGCCTGATAAATCTTGCTTTTCTCAAGGACTAAACAGGTCCTTAATTATTCTTCATTTTTATTCATGTCTATGAGAAGCAATGTCATATGATAAAAAAGATTGCTAGGTTTGTGGTCAGACAGCTGGGTCCAAGTATGGGCTCTAATACTTATATGACATATGATATTAAACCTTAGTGCTTCTAAGTCTTAGTTTACTCATTTATGAGATGGGAATAATAATGCTTGTACTTCTCCATTACAGAATTACTGTGAGGGTATTAAGACATACGTTGTTAAAAATGCTTTATAAATTATAATACCATATGTAAATGTGAAATCTTATGATTGGAAGCAAATACCGTAAGAGTCTTTGAGCCAATTGAGCCTCTCTTTGTGTATCCTTTGAACTTAAAGGATATCCTCTCCCTGATATCCAACCCACACCTCAGATAAAAGTGACTTTCTCTCCCTAACCTCACATATTCCTTTTTTTACACAATCTTTTTTTAAAAAATATTTTTAGTTTTCAGCATTGATTTCCACAAGATTTTGAGTGACAAATTTTCTCCCCATTTCTACCCTCCCCCCCACCCTAAGATGGCATAAATTCTGATTGCCCTTTCCCTCAGTCTGCCTTCCCTTCTATCACCCCACTGCCCCCCCCCCCCCCATCGCTTTTCCCCTTACTTTCTTGTAGGGCAAGATAAATTTTTATACCCCATTGCCTGTATATCTTATTTTCCAGTTGCATGTAAAAACAACTTTTTTTTTAAACATTTATTTTTAGAACTTTGAGTTCCAAGTTCTCTCCCTTCTTCCCTCCCCACCCACCCTCCTTGAGAAGGCAAGTAAGTCAACATAGGCCACACATGTATCAATATGCAAAACACTTCCACAACAGTCATGTTGTGAAAGACTTATTATATTTCCCTCCGTCATATCCTGTCCCCCTTTATTCACTTTTCTCCCTTGACCCTGTCTCTTTTCAAAAGTGTTTGCTTTTGACTACCTCCTACCCAAATCTGCCCTCCTTTCTATCATCTCTACCCCCCTTATCCACTTCCCCCCTACTTTGCTGTAGGGTAAGATACCAGCTTGAATGTGTATGTTATTCCCTCCTTAAAACAAATCTGATGAGAGCAAGATTCACTCATTCCCTTTCACCTTACCCCTCTTCCTTTCCATTATAACTGCTTTTTCTTGCCACTTTTATGTGAGATAATTTATCCCATTCTATCTCTGCCTTTCTCCTTCTCCCAATATGTTCCTCTCTCATCCCTTAATTTTATTTTTTTAAATATCATCCCTTCATATTCAACTCACCCTGTGCTCTCTGTCTATATATATGTATATTCCCTTCAACTACCCTAATACTAAGAAAGGTCTCAATGAATTACAAATATCATATTTCCATGTAGGAATGTAAACAAAACGGTTCAAATTTTGTAAGTCCCTTATGATTTGTCTTTCCTGTTTACCTTTTCATGCTTCTCTTGATTTTTGTATTTGAAAGTCAGATTTTCGATTCAGTTCTGGTCTTTTCATCAAGAATGCTTGAAAGTCCTTTATTTTATTGAAAGTCCATATTTTGCCCTGGAGTATTATTAGTATTATATTTCTTTTTGCTGGGTAGGTGATTCTTGTTTTTAATCCTAGCTCCTTTGACCTCTGGAATATCATATTCTAAGACCTTCAGTCTCTTAAGTAGAAACTGCTAGATCTTGTATTATCCTGATTGTATTTCCACAATACTCAAATTGTTTCTTTCTGGCTGCTTGCAATATTTTCTCCTTGACCTGGGAACTCTGGAATTTGGCTACAACATTCCTAGGAGTTTTCTTTTTGATATCTTTTTCAAGAGGTGATTGGTAGATTCTTTCAATTTCTATTTTACCGTCTGGTTCTAGAATATCAGGGTAGTTTTCCTTGATAATTTTTTGGAAGATGATGTCTAGGCTCTTTTTTTGATCATGACTTTCAGGTAGTCCAATCATTTTTAAATTATCTCTCCTGGATCTGTTCTCCAGGTCAGTGGTTTTTCCAATGAGATAGTTCATATTGTCTTCCATTTTTTCATTCTTTTGGTTCTGTTTTATAATTTCTTGATTTCTCATAAAGTCACTAGCTTCCACTTGCTCCATTCTAATTATTTTGGGGGGGGGGGTGGGGGAAGGCAGGGCAATTGGGGTTAAGTGACTTGCCCAAGGTCCCATGGCTAGTAAATGTGTCACGTGTCTGAGGCTGGATTTGAACTCAGGTCCTCCTGACTCCAGGGTTGGTGCTCTACTCACTGCACCATGTAGCTGCCCCTCCATTCTAATTTTTAAGGCAGTATTTTCTTCAGTAGTCTTTTGGACCTCCTTTTCCATTTGACTAATTCTGCCTTTTAAGGCATTCTCCTCATGCTTTTTGGAGCTCTTTTGTCATTTGGGTTAGTCTATTTCTTAACGTGTTATTTCATTCAGTATTTTTTTGGGTCTCATTTAACAAGTCGTTGATTCGTTTTTCATGATTTTCTTGCATCACTCTCATTTCTCTTCCCAATTTTTCCTCTATTTCTCTTACTTGATTTTCCAAATCCTTTTTGAGCTCTTCCATGGCCTGAGACCAATTCATATTTTTCTTGGAGGCTTTTGATGTAAGATCTTTGACTTTCTTTACTTCTTTTGGCTGTATGTTTTGATCTTATCACCAAAGAAAGATTCTATAGTCTGAGTCCTTTTATGCTGCTTGCTCATTTTCCCAGCCAATTACTTGTCTTTTGAGCTTTTTGTCAGTGTGTGACTGCTTTCCCAGTGGAGAGTGCTTTATCCCAAGCTTCAGGAGTTTTGCACTGTTGTTTTCAGAGCTACTTCTATTCTGAGGTAGTATGATACTCCTCTCCTGGCCTGTGCTCTGTTCTGTGAGTGCAGGCACTTCTTTCTGCCTTGTAACCACCAGGAGGACTTCCTCTCCGTAGCCACCACAAAGCTTTGCCACACCAATGCTCCTCCTCTTCCAAAAACCACCAACCATGACCTTGACCCAGATCTATGCAGGGCAAAGCAAGAGAACCTTGCCTCAGTGCCAACGAAGCAATCTCTATACACCAGCTCTGATCAGCTGCTTGATTCTCTCCCCACCATCTGTGCTTGGGGCTCCAGAAGCAGCCACTGCCACTGCCACTGCTGTAGCCACCTTCACCTCCCTGGGGCTGCAGCTGAACCTCACACTTACCTCACCCAGATCCAGCAGTTTTCCCACTGACCTGTTTCATTGTCTTTGGTGTATGTGAGTTGAGAAGTCTGATAACTGCCACAGCTCAGTGATTCTGTACAATACAGTCTTGTAATTACATGTGTCGTATCCCTCTGGTGAAGTAGAAAATCTATGTATCTCATTTAATTTTTTTTAGCCTACCTATTTCTTTGCACAGTTCTCTTCACATAGTAGGGTTTTAATAAATAAGTTTCATTACATCTTCCAGATTTTCTTTTTTGTTCTGTTATTTTGAGCCACATAGAAAGTTTCCTGGAGATGGTTTTTATAAGCATATATTCAAAACAATTCTAGAACAAAGTATGTTACTATTGGGATTCAGAATTGCTTTTAACTTTTAGTTTCTGTTTTTGAACTTGCCTACTTCACAATTCAGAAGAGTGATTAAATTGGCATGATAATATATTGGTCTCTCAGTTCTATATATAAATCAATGTTAGAATTATCTGCTTTCAAGATTTTTATTAAAAAGTCTAATCCTATTCTATTTTGAGCTGGGTAGCTTTCTCAGATCACATCGTAATTGAGTTTTGTTCTTTAGTTTTTGAGATACTCTTTAATAAAAAGCAGTTAAGCTTTGCCTCAAGTACTCTTCATATGCTTCCTATTAATGGAAAGAAAGAAAAGTAATAGTTAATAAAGAATATGGTTTTTTCCTTGTCAACAACTGGGTGCTTCTTCCTCCATTATCTACAATTATTTCTCATAGAAATTAGCTGTAGAAAGCAATAAGCTCCCAAATATGATTCCCTTTTATTACAGTCTTTCTTTCATGAAATGTTTTTCTTGTAGATGGAACCTTATCCACAGTTCCCAGCTGCAAATTCAGCAAGGTCAGGGGACAGACCTAGCATTTCATTGTTTAGAAAATCCTCAGTGTAGAAATTCCCTCTACTAATGCAGATTGGCAAATCACTAGTAACTGATAATTTTAGAGAATTTTTGGAGGCATTGAGAATTCTGTTGTACTGGTGATGGTGGTAGTGGTAGCTGCAACAGTAAGGAATACTAGCTGCTAATATAGTTCTGTACAGTTTGCAAAGGGCTTTCTTTAGATTTTCCTTTTTATTCTAACACCAGCCTGGTGAGGTGCTATTATTATTTCCATTTTACTAATAAGGAAAGTTGAGAGATTAAGTGATTTTACCCCAGATTACACAGCTAGTAAGTTTACTTTTCTGAGGCAGGATTCAAACTAAGCTATTCCTAACTTTAAGACCCAACCATAGTGCTCCCCATTGGAATTATTTATATAATATAAATATATGCTTTCATACTGCATAATCCATCTCTATGAGTCGATAAGCCTGTTTTTCAGTCGCTTTAGTTGTGTCTGACTCTTTGTGACACCATTTGGCGTCATTTCCTTCTCCAACTCATTTTATAGATGAAGAACTGAGGCAAACAGGGGTAAGTGATTTGCCCAAGATCACACAGTGAGTCAGTGTCTTGAGGCCAGATTTGAACTCAGGAAGATGAGTCTTTTCTGACTTTAGGCCTGCCACTCTATCCACTTTGCCACCTAGCTGCCTAATCAGTAGGCTAGCATTTATTAAATGCCTTTTATATTGGTTACTATGTTAGAGTCTAAGGATACGGAATCAAAAATGAAACAATGCCTTCTCTCAAGGAACTTCTCTAGTATCTCACTTGCAAATTCATACTTTAGATTAAATTATCTGGATTAAATTATATTATTAACTGGGGGGGGGGAGGGGATCAAAAAAGGCCTTTGGTAGAAAGTAGTATTTGATATGAGTCTTAAAGGAAGCTAGGGGTTTTAAGAAGTAGATAAATATTCCATAAGTGATGGACAGTCAATGTAAAAGTACAGAGAAAGCCATTGGAATTTCACATTCAAGGAACTATATAAGTGTTAGGACTGGAAAGTTAAAAAGAAATGGGTTTTCCTGGAGCTGAACGGGAATCTCAAAGACATGATAGTCCATGTTCCTGCTGCTAATGTATGTATCATGGGTTTGACTCACTGCCTAAAGAAACCTTTCAAACACAATGATAAAAAGAAAATGGTGAAATGAGTATTAGAGGGACATTGAAGGGTATCTTAGTCTACACAGAATTCCAGGTTTTATCTTGGGACCTTAACAATGCCACCCACCTTTTAACTTTAAAGTTTACACTGTCATGATCCTTAATGAACATTTTGCCAAGCTCTTTTTATGATATGATGAGTACAGTTACAGCATTTATGTGGTAGATCACATACTGTAAAGTTTATCTAGTTCAGCTCTCTAATTTTACAAATGTGGAAAAACAGCAAAAAAGATTATGCTTTCCCCAAAGTTACATCATTTAAGTGAAAGAACTGATGCTGGAATACTAGACTTTCACACTACATTTTCTACCCTAGAAAAAAATGGTAGAATTAAAAAGACCAAGAGAGCTTTAAGGCCGGATCTAGGCGCTAAGTTCACACGGAGTGGGCCGAGAGCTTCTCGGGGAATCGCCGTGGCGGGGCTGGCGGGGACTGGCCTGGGTTGGGCAGTCCTGGGCTGGGCTGTGTGTGGAGCGCGGCGGTCGGAGGGCGGAAAGGCGTCTTAAAGGCGAGGCGGCGGGCAGCAGTGGTCAGGACAGGCAAGGTTCTCTCGCCATGGGCACAACCTGGGCCAGGAGCCGGAGCCGGAATTCTAGCCCCCGGGCCCCGCGCCTGCTGGGCCTGGCACTCTGTGCCGCCGCCGTGCTGCTCCTGCGGGGCCCGGGCCGAGCTGCCGCCTACTTCCCGGAGGAGCGCTGGAGCCCCGAGTCTTCCCTGCAGGCGCCGCGGGTCCTCATCGCGCTCATCGCTCGGAATTCGGCCCACTCGCTGCCCTCGACCCTGGGCGCCCTGGAGAGGCTGCGGCACCCGCGGGACTGGACCGCGCTATGGGTGGCCACGGACCACAACGTGGACAACACCTCGGCAGTGCTGCGGGAGTGGCTGGTGGGCGTGAAGAGCTTGTACCACTACGTGGAGTGGCGGCCCATGGAGGAGCCGAGGTCCTACCCCGATGAGGACGGCCCCAAGCACTGGTCCAGTTCTCGCTATGAGCATGTGATGAAGCTCAGACAGGCTGCCCTGAAATCAGCTCGGGATATGTGGGCAGACTACATCCTGTTTCTGGATGCAGATAATCTTCTGATAAACCCAGACACTCTGTCTCTGCTGATCGCAGAGAACAAGACAGTTGTGGCTCCCATGTTGGACTCCAGAGCTGCCTATTCCAATTTCTGGTGTGGGATGACTTCTCAGGGCTATTATAAACGAACACCTGCATACATACCCATCAGGAGGCGGGATCGCCGTGGCTGCTTTGCTGTTCCCATGGTGCACTCCACCTTTCTGATAGACCTACGGAAAGAGGCCTCCCAGGAGCTCTCCTTCTACCCCCCACATCCTGATTACACCTGGTCCTTCGATGACATCATCGTCTTTGCTTCTCCTGTAAGCAAGCAGAAGTGCAGATGTTTGTCTGTAACAAGGAGGTCTACGGCTTCCTCCCAGTGCCACTGAGGGCCCACAGCTCCCTGCGAGATGAGGCCGAGAGCTTCATGCATGCCCAGCTTGAGGTCATGGTAAGGTACCCCCCAGTGGAACCTTCACATTTTACCTCTGTCCAGGCCAAGGTACCTGATAAGATGGGCTTTGACGGGCTTCATGATTAATCTTAAGCGTCGACTGGACAAACGTGAGCGTATGCTGAGGACTCTCTATGAACAAGAGATTGAATGCAAAATTGTTGATGCAATAGATGGAAGAGCCATGAACACAAGCCAAGTGGAAGCACTAGGGATTCGGATGCTGCCAGGTTATCAGGACCCCTACCATGGCCGCCCACTCACCAAGGGGGAGTTGGGCTGCTTTCTTAGTCACCACCAAATCTGGAAGGAGGTTGTGGAGCGAGGGCTGGAGAAATCTCTTGTGTTCGAGGATGACCTCCGTTTTGAGATTTTCTTCAAAAGGCGCCTGATGAATCTCATGTATGACATCGAGGAAGAAGGTCTGGAGTGGGACCTGATCTATGTGGGCAGGAAGCGGATGCAAGTGGAGCACCCAGAGAAGGCAGTGCCGCATGTTCGGAACCTGGTAGAGGCTGACTATTCCTACTGGACCCTGGCCTATGTCATCTCCCTCCAGGGAGCACAGAAACTACTGGCTGCCCAGCCTCTCTCCAAGATGCTCCCAGTGGATGAGTTCCTGCCGGTGATGTTTGATAAACACCCAGTCTCTGATTACAAAGAACACTTTGAGAAGCGGGACCTGCTGGCCTTCTCGGTGGAGCCCCTTCTTGTGTACCCCACTCATTACACAGGGGATGATGGCTACATCAGTGACACAGAGACCTCGGTTGTGTGGAATAATGAAAAGGTGAAGACAGACTGGGATCGAGCCAAGTCCAAGAAAATGAAGGAGCAGCAGGAGCTAAGCAAGGAGGCCAAGAATTCGGATGTCTTACAGTCCCCCCTTGACAGAACAGCCCGGGATAAGCTGTGATCCGACCAGAGTTGTGTCTCAGAAGCCCCGAGGGCCTGGCATCTGTTGGGAGCAGGGGTGGGCACAGCAGGGAGGGAGGGAGCACAGGAGCAAGAGCAGGGCCCAGGCCACAGGGAAGGAGAACCTGTCACCAGAACCTCACCCCACTGGCACCTCAGGCTCTGGGGAGACCTATGCCAAGATTATAAGAAGAGCCCCCTGCTCAGTTTGGGGGAAGCATGGTAGCATGGGCACACAGTGGGATCTTAATAAGTACACGACTGATTAATCCTGCAGTGTGCCCTGCTGGAGAATGTGTTTTCCTGAGGACCTGGAAGAAGCTGCCTGAGAAGAAGTTTGAGGTATTTTAAAAAATCTGTCTTGTTGAGGTTTCTCACACCAGAAAAACCAGAAACCACTCAGCTTCTGAGCAATCAGTGGGAACAGGGCTTTCCCTAGACTGCAGCAAGCACCTCATTTCCACCAGTGTCTGCCAGGAGTTCTTCCAGCCCTAGAGATTTTCTGAAGGTCAGAAAGCCAAATATTTTAGCCAGGTTTTGTCCCCCCGAGGACCATCAGCACACTGGCCTGTCAGCCTGATTTTCTGCCCTAGCATTCACCATTACTCAGGTGACCCTTTTGGTCTGGCTCAGGTATTATAGATGCATATGGAGGGATGACTGGGCTGCTCTGAGATGAGGGAGTTGTTCCGTAGGCCTTGCAGCTGGCAGCATGGCTATAGGGGCCCCCTCTGGGCGAGGGCTCTGGGCAGTAGCACCTTCTCACCCCTTCTGCCCTCATGGATTTATGGTGACATTGTCAGCATATGACCAAAATTAAGTGATCTTAACCTAAAATTTAATTTCTACTTAATGGGGAAAATTGGTCTTATCATTGCTGATGTCTGAGATCCTTTCTAACTTTCAGTTCTATGATCCAGCGTTCCCTTTGGCTTCCTTAATTATGGAACACGTTCATCTTTTACTTCCAGTGGGCTGTCTACCCTTTTCTCTCTGCTGTCAGCCAACTCAGCGGGGTGAGGTGTTCACAGCAGACTGTCAGTGCAGACTGCCTTACTCTACTGGTTTCAAAGGTCTCCTTCTTGGGGGATGGACTAGATTGTTTGCCCTGTTTCTTCTCTTAATCTCTCTGTTAGCTACTTGACCCATCAATCACCAGGGATTCGGAGTCTGATGTTCTTCTTGGCCTTCTGGCCATATAGCCCTTCTTTTTGAGGCGCCTGGTGTGCCTTGCTACAAGTCCCCCACTCCTACTCCCACCTTATCTTCCTGTCAGCCCAGATGAAACAGTGTTAGGCTGGGAATTATTTGCTTTTATTGCAAGTAATTTTTTTTGTACATTGTTTTTGTAAATGTTTTGATGTTTCTGTAAATTTTTTTAAAAAAAAAAATTGCTTTCTTGCAAAAAAAAAAAAAAGACCAAGAGATCAAAAGGCTTAATAGTCAATAGAAAAATCATGGAACCGAAGTCATTGGCCTGAGCCTATATGACCTTGCCCCTTAAGTTTGAGTAAATGAATAAACACTGAAAGAGCAAATATCAGGAATTGTATTTCATAATGGAGTAAAATGTTATACATTTAGTTCTGATAGTGATCATGAGATCATAGATTTAGAGGGGAAAAGGATCTTAAAGGCCAACTAGTTCCTCCTCTTCCTTTTACAAATGAAGAAACTATGAGAGAGAGGTTAAGTGACTTTCAAATTACACATGTAGTAAAAAACAGAGTGAAGACTCAAATGTGGGTCATTCTAAGTCCATATCCAGCATTTTTCTAACTATTGTACATGACTTTTAATAGAAGTAGAAGGCTATAAGTACCACAGAGATGGAGGTTAAATAGCAAACTCTTTCCTGGAGCCCCCAGATACATGCAAAGCACCATCAAAGCAGTGAAAGCTGAGAGTTTCCCAAGAGGCTTCTAACCAAGAGAAGCAGTCTTATCGTAAGGTTCCATTTTCTCCCAGAAAAAGCAGAGGACTTGTTTAAAGAGTATTGAAGGTAAATTGTGCTAGTATCCAGCAAATATTCATTTTTACTTATGTTGTTTTCTTTGGGGGGGGGTTAGTTTAGTGGTCTTCTAAAAATTATTCATTTATTTTTTTGTTTTCAACTTTACCTTTGTTTTTTTTTTAAAGGCTATTTCAGTTGATGTGCCTTTCTCTTGTGTCTGCTAAGAGCTGTTATATATGGACAACTAAAAGTTTAAGTTGCTTATGAATGTGGCTTGTATTTCTAGGTTGTCTATGTCCTATTTATTAGTATAGGATACTAGATTCTACTAGATACTGGATGCTACCAGATTCAAGATTACCATCTAATTGGTAATACCACTGCATGTGTAATAGAAAGATGATTGAACTCAAGCATCATGGTTTTTATTTCCTACCCTGGGTACTTATTAATTGTGTAATTATGTCATTCAGCTTCTCTCCTCATCTGATAACAGTGGTAATATCTGTGAGCAGAGCATTTCTTAAACCTTAAAAGAGCTATATCAGTGTTTTATGATATAAATAACTTTTATAATGATTATAATGATCCCTTCAAGAAAACAATAATTCATAGAGCACAAACTGTGGGCTACAGACCTCTGCAACTTCAGGGACAGTCTGGGCACTCAGCAAGACGAAGTCCTGGGCCCATATTGGAGCACCTCAGGCAGGGCGTGGAAACAGTTGTCAACTGAGAGCTTTGACATTCACTGTCTAGTTCTGATTCACCAATGGGGCAATCTGAGGAGACAACCTGCAGTCAGGCATGATGTTCCAGGGTAAAGAGTGGTCACAAGCCCTAGATTGGAAACCTAGAGATAGGCAAGTTCAGAAGGAGCAGAAATGGTATGGTTCAGATTTCAGAAGCAGAAGAGGGTCTCAATTTTAGTTTCTCGCCAAATTGAAAGCCTGTAGAGGAAAAACCAGGGCAGGAATTCAAGACCACAGGGCAGCCTGCAGTTTTGTCACTCAGAACCAGCAAAACTTCTCACCTAGCAGATAGTGACTAATTTCAGTGTCAGTCTGTAGTTGCTGAAACCAAAACCTGGATCAGGAATTTGCCAAGCCCAGATCAGTGATCAGACTTTACCCTGGATCACATCAGTTTGGGATCACTGAAAGTTCGCAGGTCGCCAGTATATGAGCAGTCTCTGAGATCCTGAAATAGGAAAACATCCAGTACCCCAAGAAAGCATTAATAAAAACAACTTAGTCCTTCCCTTCAGAAGCATAGTAGAGCCTGGAGCCTAATATCAAGTCTGAATTAGGACATAAGAATAAGCAAAAATCAAAAACATAAAAAACTGTTATGGTGACAGGAATGCTCATGACACAAACCCAGAGGAAGAGAATGGTTCCAAAATATTGATAATCAAAGCCTCACAGAAGAATACAGCTCAAGTATAAATTCAGTTAGAATTCTTGGGAGAGGTAAAGCAAGAGGTTTTTTTTTTAAAAGATGTATATGTATGTATGTATATATACATATACACACATACCTATATGTTATACATATACATACAGTCTTCACATATACACATATTATACACACACACACACACATATATATATGTATATATGAAATGAGAAAAAGAAAAATTTGAAAAGAAGTAAGACCTACAAAAGAAAGAATTGGGTAGAGAGTTAACAGTTTGGCACAAGAGGTACAAAACCTTGATCGAGCAACAAACTCCCTGAAAATTAGAATGGATGAACCAGAAACCATTGACTTCATAAGGAAACAAGAAATATTAAGGACAGAAAATGGAAAAAAAAATAGAAGAAAACGTCAGGTATCTTATGATAAAAACAACTGACCTGGAAAAACAGACTGAGGAGGGGAAAAAAAAAAATTAAGGATCATTGGACTGTGAACTCCATGAAACTCCCCACCCCCCCACCAAAAATAGCCTAGACATGATATTTCAAGAAGGATTAAAAATGCCCAGATCTCCTAGAACCAGAGAGCAAAGAGGAAATAGAATCCACCATTCACCTCCTGAAAGATACCTCCCAATGAAAACTCCGCAAAATATTATAGCCTAATTCCAGAGCTTCTAGGCCAAAGAAGAAGTCCTTCACTTGACCAGAAAGAAAGAATTCACATACTATGGAGCCACAATCAATATCACACAGGAATTAGTAGCCACCACTATAGGAGGTGAGAACTTGAAATATAAGTATAATCTTACAGAAGAAAACATGGGATGTTTATCGAAACAGATGACTTTACAAGTATTCCTAATGGAAAGACCAGAGCTGCATAAAAACTTTAAACATCAAACACAGGTGTTGAGAAACATAAAAAAGCAATGGAGGTGAACAGTTATAAGGGACTAAAGGATAAACTCCCTCTGTACAAATGTGAAGAGATGATATATATCCCCTCTGAACATTACCGTTATTATTATTATTATTAGTCCAGTAAGACAAGTGTTTCTGTTATGTCTTGATTATTTTAAGAAGGAAAAGGGAGAGTGGAAGAGGAATGTACTGAGGAAGGAAAGGAAAAGAAGATAAAATTATTTCATTCAGGATGCCTAAGAGATGTTGATTTAAACAAGAAGGAAGGGGAAGCTGCTGACATTTGAGTCTTAGTCTCATCCAAACTGGTCAGAGGAGTGAAGAATACATGATTACATACATACATACATACACACATGTATGCAAGCATGAGTGAGATACAGAAATACATTTTACATAGCAGGGAAGTTGGAGGAAAGGGGGAATTTGGTGGAGAATAGATTAAGGGAGAAATCAGTTCTAAGCAAAACAAACTCAAAGGGTATACCAAAAAAAAAAAATCAAAACTTTTTGAGATGGCAATGAGTATCTGAAGGGATGCCTATCAATTGGAGAATAGCTGAAAAAGTTATGTTATATAAATGTAATGGGATACTATTTTGCAGGAAGAAATAAATGAACAGGACAATTTCAGAGAAAATTTAGAAAGACTTGTAATAACTGATACAGAGCAATTTATACAGTTACAATAATACTGTAAAGACAAGTTTGAAAGACTTAGGGGCTCTGATTAGTGTAATGACCAACTGTTATGTCAGAGAACTAATTATAAAACATGCTACCTGCCTCATGATAGAGAGGTGAAAGTCTTAGAGTACAAAATAAGAATTTGTTTGGATTGACTATAAATGGTTGTGACAGGAGTTTTGTTTTTCTTTCATTCTCAAGGGTGGTGGGTGGTGAGAGGGAGATTTTTTTTTATTGAAAGTAAAATTTAATTTTAAAATAAAACTAATTTTAATGCTCCTATGGTACTTGATCACTGATAGGAAGAACTTTTTGTAAACTCATAAATGGAAGGACTTCAGGTTTACATAGGAAGACAATCATGTCATTCTCTATGTGCCAGTGATTGCATTGTAATCTACATATCACATAAAAAGGTTTAAAGATTTATTAGTTTGGTGAAAATGTTTAATAGCTATGAAGTAATTCAATAGTTTTATACTTATATCTAAATTAATTTTATTTCCATCTTTCCCATCCTTGAATTTTCTGGTCTCTTTTTCAGTCACCTTTACTAAATTATGTAGGTTGCTTATAGTTGGCAAAGATGAAGCATAAAGCTAAAGATCTAGACTCCCAGTCTCATTATCCCCTGAAACATATAAAACAACCAACTACTTAATTTGCATCAATAATTATCATACTGGTAGATGATCTTTTTTCTTAAACATTCTGTATCCAAACTAATGCTTTATTTAAATAGTTGGGGACTAATCTCATTAAGTCCTGTTCTCATTTCAAAACATTGTTTGCTTTGCCTGGTCGGTTACTAATAGTCATCAGTCAATCAACAAGTAGTTATTGAACCTGGTTCAATGTAAAGCATTGCAGCCCTGAAGACAGCCCTGGCTGGCAAGAAAATAAGACATACCCACATGAAACAATTAGGAAACGAGACATTAAATACATTCTGACATAATTAAATGTTAAACTATTGAATCCTGTCAGAGAAGGCAAGCATTTGTCCAGCAGCCGTAGACCAAATTATATATATTATTCTTTGACATTATCTAGTTGCCAAGTTTAACCTTAATGCTTTCTATACAGTAGTATACTGTTCTCTCATCAATATAGATATTCCTTCCATAAGAAATTTTCATGGAAAAGCCCATCCTCTGTTCCTGCTGTATGGGGGGGGGGGGAATCATGAAATAGTACATTAAAAGGAGCAAGGTAACATAGAAAGGGTGCTGGATTGTAATCCGAGGAGATGGGTTCAAATCTTAGCTCTTCTAATTAACGCCTATGTAACCCTGAGCCAGTAACTTTCCCATTTTAGACCTTAATTTCTATATCTGTGGGGCAAGGAGGTTAAACTGTGTGACCTCTAGAGTTCTTTTTAAACTTAGATCTATGATACTATGAACAGTGATGTCAGATTATAATAATTTTTTGCTTTAAATAGATTTATATTGATATCTTTTCTTTTACATTACCATATTTTCCCATGGTGTCCATATTTCCCCCCCACCCTGAGACATCCCATATAACAAATAGTATTTTTTAAAGAAAAGGGACAAAAATCAGCATAACTAATCAGTATACCAAAAAAGTTGGAAATTATGTGAAATATATGACATGTGTGGACCTCCCACATCTCCAAAGGGGTAGAGTATATTCTTTTTTTTTGTAAAGTTTTTTTTTATTTTAAACTTAAATAAAAAATAAGAAAAGAAAAAAGAAATAAACTTAAGTACTACAACTAAAATAACATAAAATAAGAAAAGGGGAAAAAAAGCGTTACCATGTGCACAATAGAACATGAGAGAGGATTCAAAATATACAGCAATAAATTTCCATTTCAAAAAAGCCTATGTAATAAATACTACGTGTGATGTTGAGAGCTGTCCATCTTTTCTTTGCTTCCTTGTAAGTTTTGTTCTCTTCTATGGACTTTGTACTTTGTTCTTTTTTTCCCCCTTTGTGCCCAACCTCCTCCCGAAGGATATAATTAAGCATGGATGTATTTTATTGTTTTACACACATACACACACACACACATATACACACAAAGATATACCTATACCAATACATATATACACTTACATATACATATACTTAGATATCTGTCATCATACTCATATAGGCATATACATTCATATGCATCTATGTAAGACCATACTATACTTATTTGTCCTCTGCTTCTCTGAGAGTGGATAACCTCTTACTTTGTAAGCCTTTTCCATGTTTTTCCAAATCCACCAACTCGTTATTTCCTATACCACAGCAGCATTCCAACCTTATACAGTCTAGTTGTTTTAAATAGCTCAAAACATCATTGATGAAGATAGTGCGGTCTTCCTATTTTTCTCTTTTGATTAAATCTGTTTTCGCCTTAACTTTTTCTGAGATCATGATTACTACCACTGCCCCTTTTATCCTAAGAAATTCTACTCCTGATCTTTATTTTGTGTTTGTGCATATCTCTTAGTTCTTATTCCTCCTGACTCCTGTATTTTATTTCTACCTGCTACATTACCCTCCTATTACTTAACCTATCCCTCTCCAAGGATCCCTCCCTTATCCTCCCATTCCTATTAATCTAAGCACCCTTCTATACTCCCCTTTAACCTATTCCTTCACCCTCCCCTCTAAAGATACCTGCCTTATCCTTTCCCCCCTCCCTTTCCTGTTAGCCTTTTGTTTCTTTCTGAATTTAGAAGACTTTTATACTGATATGTGTGTGTGTGTGTGTGTGTGTGTGTGTGTGTGTGTGTATATGTATGTATGTATTGTTCCCTGTTAAACACATTCCCAGTGAAAGTGGGTTCCCAGAACTACCAGCCCTCCTCCCTCATCTGATTCCTCCTCTCTGCTGATTCTTCTTCTTGCACTTCATTTGTGTAAGATAATTACTCTTCTTAGCTGTTCCTTAATGGTTTTACTATTTAAAATCATATCATGCTCAGGTCTACCTCAATCTTTTTTATGAACTACCCAATTACTAATAACAATCTTAGACATATGTTTTACTTTTCCTTATTAAAAAAAGTAAACAATCTGTCATTATTGAGTCCCTTTTAATTAGTCTTTGGTATGTACCTTATAGTTCTCTTGGCTCTTGTATGTCAAATCCTCTATTAAGTTCAGGTTGTTTTTGTTTTTTTTTTTAAACAAAATCCTGAAAGTCTGGCAGTTCATTGAGTGTCCATTTGTTTTTTGCATTCAGGATTATGCTTAGCTTTGCTGGGGTGGGATATTTTTGGCCACAACCCCAGTTCTTTTACTCTTTGGTCTTGTGTGATTCTAACTGTGGCACTGTCATATTTAAATTGAGTTTTTCTTCCTCATAATATTTTATCCTTGAGCTGGAGGTTTCAGAATTTGATTATGATATTCCTGTGGGTTTTCCTCATAGGGTCATTTCTGGTGGTGATGGGGGGATTTTTTTTTTTCTGTTTCTACTTTCCCCTCTTGTTCTAGTGCTTCAGGACAATTTTCTTTAGTTATTTTTTGTATTACTGTATCAAGATTCTTTTTTTGATCATAGCTTTCAGTAGTCTAATTATTCTTATGTTTCCTCTTCTTGATCTGTTGTTTTCCTATGAGATGTTTCACATTCTTTTTTATTTTTTCATTCTTTTTATTTTGTTTTATTATTTCTTGGCCTCTTATGACTTCACTGGCTTCCTCTTGCCCAATTCTGATTTTCAAGGAGTTGTTTTCTTCCTTAAGATTTTGAATCTCCTTTTCTAGTGGGTTGACTTTCTTTTCATAATCTTGTTTTTCTTGGATTGTTCTTTTTTTTTTAAGTTTTTCTTAGAGTTTTTCCTCAATCTCTCTCATTTGATTTTAAAGTGTTTTTTAAATTCTGTGAATTTTTAGCCAGGTGACCATTTGACATTACTCCTTGGGGTAGAAGAGGATACCTTTACTTTAGTGTCCTCCTCTGAAGACAAACCCCAGTCATCTCTATTGTCATAGTAACTTTCTGTGGTTGGGTTCTTTCTCCTTTGCCTGCACGTTGTTTTTTTTTTTTTTTCCTTATTTGTAGCAGCTTATTTTTTTGTAATCACCTCTAACCCTGGGGTATAGTGTCTCAATCCTCCTTCAGTTCTCCCCTCTGGCCTGGAATTGAAACCAAGACCTCCAGCCTCCTTACCTCCAGTGGCATCCCTGCACCACTGCTTCTGTACTCACCAGCCATGTGCTGGTTCTTGCATCTCATAAGCACAACTGGAGCTGGCATTCCTTGTCAGCAGAGGTTCCCTCAATCTTATCCCACTCAGATGCCCAACTCCCCTCACTATCCCGGGGATAAATGTTCCTGTGACTGTGGCTGGGGTAGCCTTCCCAACCGAGCTAACCCCAAGGCTTGCCTTGTTTAAGCAGAACTATCCTGGAGGTGTTTATTCTTAATAAGGACCAAATGTTTATTCTTCATAGGGACCAAACTACTTCCTGGGATTTTTTTTCAGATCTTCTCATATTATCCCAGGAGGACCATTATTCTTTTACTCTTATTTATTTTTCTCACTTTATATTAGCTCTGAGGTGCTGTTTTACCTCGTTTGTAGGGGAAATCTGGAAAGCTTAGAATTTTCTGACCTCCTCCACCATCTTCCCAAAATCCTTTCCTGGAGTATATTCTCATATCATTTTTTCAAGCTATGTTTGTTCCGTATAATTTTGCGACATTCATGTTTGATTGTTTTGGTAGTTCTATTTACGTATGTTGTTGAGGCATTGTGTTTATTGTTTTTGTGGCTCTGCTTACTTCACTTTGCATCAGTTTATGTACATCTTCCAGTATTTCTCTGGATTTATCACATTCATAATTTCTTACAGCAGAGCAATATTCCATAATATTCATGGAACCACAATTTGTTTAGCCATTCCCCTCTTGTTGGACATCTACTTTGTTTCCAATTCTTTTCAATCACAAAAGGTGCTGCTATACATAAGGCTTTCTTATCAATAGCCTCCTTGGGATATAAGCCTAGTAGTAGATCTCTCATTCATAGAGTATGTACATTTTAAGTCATTTTATTTGCATACTTCCAAATTGCTTTCCATAATGGCTGTACTGGTTCACAGCTCCACCACAGTGCACTAGTGTGCCTATTTTCCCACAACCCTTCTTTTTAAAATTTTCTTAAACATTCTTATTTAAAGTTTTGAGTTCCAAGTTCTATCCCTCCTGCTCTCTCTGTCCTCTCCCTTCCCTGAGATTGTAAGCAGTCAGATATAGATTGTGACTAATGACAAAATGACTGATAGGGAAGTGTTTTACGTAACTGCACATGTGTAATCTATATACATGTGCAGTTATGTAAAACATTTCCCTGTTAATCATTTTGTGTAAGAAGATTCGAAGAAAAAAATGAAAGAAGTGAAAATAGCATTCTTTAGTCTGTGTTCAAACCACATCAGTTCTTTCTCTGGAGGCAGATAGTATGCTTCCATCATTAGTCCTTTGGGATTGTCTTAGATCATCCTATTGCTGGGAATAGCTAAGTCATTCACAGTAATTCATTGAACAGTATTGCTGTTACTGTATACAGTGTTCTTCTGGTTCTATTCACTTCCCTATGCATCAGTTCATGTAAGTCCAAGTTTTTCTGAAGTCACCCAACTTATCATTTCTTATAGCACAACAATATTCCATTACAATCATGTACCGCAGCTTGTTTAGCCATTCCCCAATTTATGGGCATCCCTTTGATTTCCTATTCTTAGCCACCACAAAAAGTTTCTATAAATATTTTTGTACATGTAGTTCTTTTTCCTTTTTTTTTTTGAATGTCTTTGGGATATAGACTTAGCAATGGTATTGCTGGATCAAAGGGTATTCACAGTTTTATAGCCCTTTGGGCATAATTCCAAATTGCTCTTCAAAATGGTTGGATCAGTTCACAATTCCACCAACAATGCATTAGTGTCCTGGTTTTCCCACAGCCCCTGCAACGTCCAACAGTTTGCTTTTTTGTCATATTAGCAAATATGACAGGTGTGAGGTGGTACCTCAGAGTTGTTTTAATTTGCATTTCTCTGATCAGTTGTGATTTAGAGGATTTTTATATGACTATAGATAGCTTTGATTTCTTTGTCCCACAACCCTTCTAACATTAACTGTTTTCCATCCTTGATGATTTGCAAGGTATGAGGTAAAAACCTCAAGTTGTTTTGATTTGCATTTCTTTTATTATTAGTGCCTTGGAGCATTCTTTCATATGGTTGTTAATAGCTTGCAGTTATATCAGTGGTAATCTAATTCTAGCTGTGCAGAGGATTGATGCAGAGTCAAGAAGTTGGTAGAAGAAAAGAACACAGAGATATAACCTAGGGAAAACAATAGATAGTGTGATGTAGCCAGAAAATTTGATAGGCTAAGCAGCATTGTAGAGGTCAGAGTTGAGAAAATTGAGCAGTGATGTCATAGGGCCAGAGAGTTAAAGCTAGAGGGGAACTTAGAAGCCATCTTTTACAATCCTTTAATTCTAAATATGAAGAAAATGAGGGCCAGAGAAATTAATTATTTTTCCCAAGGTCACACAGGTGGTTAAATGAAAAGCTGGGATTCAAACTAGATCCTTTAATTTGTAGTCCAGCACCCTTTTCACCATTATCACGTTGGTACTAAGTAATCATGAAAAGAGAACAGAAGACTAGGCAAGAGACCTGAATGTGGATGTACTGAGTAATAGACATTATGAAACCTTGTCTTAGAAGGCATGGACCTTAGAAATCAGAATTAGGACATAGGAGCTTGTGGTAAGAACCCAGACACTAACTAGTCTTAGACCTAACCTATAGATTGACAGACTAGTGCCACATGCTGCCACTAGGGAGAGCCACAGACTTTTCCCTTCCCCATCTCAACCCTCATTGCCCAGTCTCAACCAAAGTTTGGATGCCCACTATCAGCTAAATGCTGACCTTCACATCCATACCTCTACCTAAAGTTTCCCAGAGCCCTACTGTGACCCTTGGACTACGGTCCTTTGGATTGGGGACCATCTGCCCTGTCATTGCTCCCCAAGGTTTTTAAGCTATTGCTATTGACCCTGGTGCTTTCCCTGCTAGAATCTATGTACTCTCTGACCTTTCCATCTACTTTGAATTAAACATGAACATGGGCACTCTTTTATGCATTGTCACCTCTAATTAAAATGCTCATTGAGCCAGACTGCCTCAGTTTTCTATTTGTATCCTTGGTGCTTAACACAGTTCTTGGAACATACTAAGCACTTTATAAATGTTCTTACATTCTGTCAGAAGCCAGACATGGAATGATTGGGAGGCAGGGTTAAAAACTAGATCCAAAGGAACTTAGCAACATGAGTTGGGTATCTGAATAAAGAAATGTCATAGCAGGTATGAGACCTCTTGCTATCTAGCCATCCTCTTCTTGACATAGGAATTCTCATATGCTATGCTTTCTGCTCAGAGCCAAAATAGGTCGACATAGGTAAGACTAAAACCATAGATGGAGACAAGTAAATACACCTGAACAGAGAAATGGTGTGAGATTTTCTGGAGCTGGAGCAAATGAGTTGAATGAATGAATAGGAAACAGGAGTAGTGAAGTGCACTGGCATACAATATTTCAAAGCTTTTGATAGACAGACAGTAACAAAATTAACAGTATAAAGAAAGGTATTAGAAGAAACTGTTGATTAAAGATTTTTGATTGGTATAAAAGACCTGTGTTCTAAGAAGCTTTTGACTGCAGAAAAGTGGCAATAGTTAAATACCATTGAATACTTAATTCATTGTCTTAATTGTAGCATTATTTTTTTTTCAAATATTTAAATACATAGCCTAAGACAAAGTGACTTTTCCCATACATCTTTCCAAAAATGTGACACCCACAAGTGAACGTATCATATTCCACATGTAGTCTGACCATGGCACAGAGTGTGATGGGACTAGTGTTCCTGATTTCTATTTGTCTTGATACAGCCTAAAATCTTATTTGCTTTTTTGGCTGGCATGTAACTTTCTTGACTAATTGAGCTTGTAGTACATAAAAAAAAACCCATATCTTTTTTTTGTAATTATGTAAAACATTTCCATATTATTCTGTATAAGAAGAGACAAGTAAAAGGAAAAACAATGGAAGAAAGTGAAAAAAAAAGCATGCTTTAGTCTTCTCAGACTACTTTGCTAGCTTGTCTTTGATTTCATGGGCCCTAACTGTGGGTGTACTCCCAAGGCTCTGTCTTGGGGCCTGCTTTCTCCGTACTTTTTCTTTCTTCATGACCTCATTGTTTCCATGGGTTTAGTTGTCATCTCTCTTCAGATGACTCCCAATTCTATGTATCCAACTGTAGTCTCTCCCCTGAGCTCTAGTATGCCATCAGCAACTGTCTTGAATTAAATGTCATATAGGCATCTTAAATCTATCATGTCTAAAACTTACCTCACTTTCCAAACTTCAGATTTCTGTGAAGGGCACCACCATCTTCCCACTGACCAAGGTTCTGAACCTTAGTGGAAGCTAGATGATGAATTGGGTGGAACATTGGACTTTAGATTCTTTAAGCCCCGAGTTTGACTCTTGCCTTGAACATGGAATAGCTGTATGACCCAGGACGAGTTACTTAAACTCTAGGTGCCTCAGTTCCCTCATCTATGAAATGAGTTGTGAGGATCAAATGAGAACATATGTACACACACATATACATGCATATATACTTATATATTTCAATCTTAATGGGCTGTATAAATCTCCTATCATCATCATCATCATCACCATCATTAACTCTTCACTCACATACTGTACACAAGCACTTAGTTTTCAGATCTTGTAGTTTCTACCTCTACAACATCCCTTTCTCTTCATGAACATAGCCACCGTCTAGTTTAAACCTACATCATATCTTTCCTCCTGTTTGGTCTCCCCTGCCTCAGGTGTCTCATCACTCCAATCCATCCTCCACATAACTGCCAGAGCGATTCAGCTAACGCATTGGTTTGTTCATGTAAACACCAATCATCCCTTATTACCTCTAGGATCAAATAAGTTGTCCCTCACACATGGCACTCCATCTCCCTTTGCCCTGACAGTGCCACATGTCTGGAGTGCATGTGGTCCTCATAACCCACCTCCTGTAACACTTTTTTTTTCAAAGCTTAGTTCTTGTATCACCTTTTCCATTAAGCCTTTCTGATGCTTCTAGCTATTGGCATCTTCCCTCTTTCCTCGTACCTACTTAGTATACGTTTTATTTGTACTTAAACATATAGCTATCTCGTGCTAAAGAAGGTAGGCTCTGCCCCCTTTGCCTCTTAGAATCCCTAGTTTCCTTTAAGTCTCAGCTCAAGCACTTTGTACATGAAGTCTTTTCCCATTTCCCCAGCCACTAGTGTTTCACATCCACCTACCAACAAGTTAGCTTCATATACCTATATTTGTACAAGTTTTCTTTCCCCAGCTAGATTGTAAGCTCCTTGCAGGCATGAACTATTTCTTTTATCTTTGTTTCTCCACCACCTAACATGGTAAATGAGTGAATGAATGAAGATAATTATCAATCATGTATATATAGTATCAAGCACTTTGTTAATCATTGAGGATTTAAAAAAAAAAAACTAGACAGCCCTTACTCTCAAGGAACTCTTACCCTAATTGAGAGAGAAAACATATTTTTAAAAGTTCATCTGCAGAGCAAGAAAGGCAAGAGTATAATGATGAGATGGATGGCAAGACTTGGAAGTTTTTAGGCTCCTTAATAGTTAAGATAACAGTGCTGAAGAATAGACAAAGCTTATGATAAGGCCTGAAGAAACTTAGGAAGTAGCGACAGAGTATATGATAAGGCCTGATGGGCCTCCACCTCATCAAAAGGAAATGGAATTACCGACTTCCATCCCATTCAAACCCTGTGAATAGTGAAGCATCCCAGGCAAAGTGGCAGACACAAGGGTAGGATCTCCCCCCACCACCCCTAGGTGGTAGCCTTTTTCCTTCCCGCCCATCCCAGGTAGATTCTGGGCCAGCTCAGGATAGGGGAGGAGGCAAGGTTAAGGAATTAGTATATTCCCAGTGGTGGTTCATAGTCATCAGTTAATGAATATTTATCAGGTGATTGATCGAGGTTGATATTTTGAACCTATTTATGACATTTTAAAGTAACTTGAAATTCTATGTAATTATCATGTCAAAGTTTGTTTCTGAAGAAGCAATGGCAGAATGTACTTCTCTTCCTTCTTTGCAGAGGTAGGGAACTATGGGTTTTTTGTATACTATCAGACTGTCAGTCAAATCAGCAAGCCTTTATTAAGTACTTACTAGGTGCTAGGCATATGCTAAGCACTGAGGATGTAAAGAAAGACAAAACAGAACAGCCCTTGCTCTCAAGCAGGTCATAGCAAACAATGATGTAAAAAGAACTATTGAGGATAAATTGGCAATAATTTCAAAGAGGAGACACTGAGACTAAGGAAGTAGCTAGTACTTGAAGGAGGCCAGGGAAGCCTGACGGTGGAGATGATGAGGGAGGATGTTCTAGGCCTGGGGGACAGTCAGTGATAGCACCCAGAGGCCAGGGATAGGAGTATTGTGTGAGGACCAGCAAGGAGGCCAACATTACTGGATCACAGATTTCATGGGGATGGGGATGGGGAAGGTAGTGAGGTGTTCTTGTTGTGTTTGTCCTTCATTCTCGAAGAGGACCATGGCATCAGGGAAATGATGACATGACTTGCAGTTGACTTTGATTTGAGTGAGGGAGGGCTGTGCAAAGTCACTAGTCTCATTTTCTCTTCCAGAACTATTTGGTTCCAGTGACCAGATATTCATCAGGATGACTGGAGATGGCCCAAGATGCCATGGGAGACCCTTGTTTGCCCTTTTAGGTCTTTTCATGTACTCAGAGTGAGGCAACGCCCGTTCAGTGAATAGGCTTCTTTATCAGAAAAAGAAAAAAAAAATCAAGCTGAGAGAGGAAGACCCCACAGGGTTGCTGTTCCAAAGAGAAAAAATTACCATTGACATTCAATATAGCCTTTAAGTGGAGCTTGGGCAGGGAACTATTGTAGTCCAATCTGTGAGCTTCAGAGTGAACTGGGTTTAAGGTTTTGGGAAGGAAAGAAGGAAGGAAGACAGAAAAGAAGGAAGGAAGGAATCAAGCCAGTAAACCCCATGTTAAGTGGGCAGCTTCAGGCCATCAAAATTTACCTTCCTTTGGAGAGGAGAGGGAGAGGGAGAGGACAAGCTGAGTTACCCAACTAGCTGGGTCCCCATTGAGGCAGCTTGGTTTACTCACAGGTTGTGTTTGTCCTTCCTTTTCGAAGAGGACCATGGCATCAGGGAAATGATGACATGACTTGCAGTTGACTTTGATTTGAGTGAGGGAGGGCTGTGCAAGGTCACCAGCCTCACTTTCTCCTCCAGAGCCATAGGGAACTGGAAAGGCAGGAAAGCACCAGGTTACAAAAGGCTTTACAACCCTTAGACTATTGCAATAGTTTAGGCATGAGCTTGTGAGGCCCTGTACCACCATGGGGGCAGTGTTGATTGGTTAATTTTGTTGAATTTTTTTCTCCTTTTTTATTCCTTATTATGGGGAATGACTCCGAGTATAGGGGTGGGGAGTGCTATAGTTGGGAATAAAAGTAATGTCAAAACTAATAATATCAACATAAGTATTTTTAAATGACAAGGGAAAAATATTTTTGGGTACTTATTCTGCCATACATGTCATCTATCCATTCCAGCTTTGTATCATCTTCAGATTTGATGAGCATGCCACATATACCTTTCATCTTTGTAAACTCTTAGTAACATTTTACACTGTAGGTCAAGAGTCAGGATCCTCTGATTCAAAGACCAAATCCAATCTTCATTATGATATTGGTTTTCACTGCAACCCAAAGTGTAATGGTTAGAGCATCCTACTGGGAGTCAGAAAGACTCTAGGTTCAAATCCTGCCTCAGATACTTATTAGCAGTGTGACCCTGGGCAGTTTCCTCCTCAGTAAAAGAGAGGAGGTTGGACTGATAACCACTAAGGATGCTAACTAAGATAGCTTCTAACTCTGAATCTAAGCATCCCCTACCTTCCCCTCTCTCTCTTCCCACCCCCCTCTCTTTCCCCTCCTTCTCTCTCCGCTCCCCTCTCTCCCTACCTCTTTCTTCCTTTCCTCTTCTTACCTGCCTTCTCCCCTCCACGCTCTCTCAACGTAGTCTAGGATGGCATTAATGTTTAAAGCTTCTATGTTACACCATTGACTCATTTTGAGCTTGCTAGGTCTCCGCAAATCCCAAATTGTCCCCTTCCCCACTAACAGAATTCCGTATCTTCCCACACTTCATTTTGTATTTTAAAACTGATTTTTAAAAAATTAATGCTTAACACTTACATTTATTTGTATTAAATTTCAATTCATTAGATTTGGTCCACTCTCATCTGACATTTTGGCTTTCTTTTCTCTGATTCATCTGATCACTGTCCAGCAGCCATTAAATATAGATCAGAATTTTCTTTTGTCTTAGTTTTCTAATATGTTGCTTTGCCTCATCCTCTTCCCTCCCTCCCCCACCCTCCCAAGAAAACAAAAACAAAAACCTCTTGCGACAGGTGTTTGTGTCCTGGGGTAGGACACAATTTTAAGTTTTAATCTGCATTATTAACAGTTTCTCCATCACTTTCTTAAGTCTAGATACTCAACAAAACAATGAATCAAGCCCTCTTTTGTAGTGTTTGCTGAATTCTGAGGTTCAAATGGTCACACTGAAAATTTAAAAGTTGGCTGTCATAGGTTCAGGCTATCTCTAGTGCCTCTGCTTGTTGACTTTCTATCTGGTGACAAGCTTCTCTAGAATCAGGGCAGATGAAAGACAAATCGCCAGAGCCGTTATTTAAAACCTTTGCTTTACTATAACTAAGCAAACAGTTTTCAAAAATTGTGGCCAAAGAATTCATCACCCTCCAGGCCTATAGGTAATGAGGCTTTCCAAATTTAGTCATGCTTTTTTGAATAGTAGAAGTCCAGTTATGTACTCAGCTTATATTTAAAACCTTTCTAGCTTGCTTGGTAGAATATATGTACCATAGCTTGCTCCTTAAGAGTTTTAGTGGAGGTTGATATGCATGCATGGCGCTACAGAAATTAAGTTTATGATTTCAATTTACTAAATGTATTTCTGCAGCATAATATTACATAAAATGGAAAGTTGGTAATACTAGATTTTAGTCTTTTTTATATTGCAAGAAGTAATATGGCATCCTTGTAATAATAGTTAACATTTATCTTATAGTGTTTTACATATATTATCTCTTTTGATACTCACAGTAATCCTCTGGGGTGGGTGTGGTTATTATTCCTGTTTTACATATGATGACAATTAGGCTCATGCTGGTTCATACTGATGGGCGTGTGGTCCCATAGCAAATGAGCTTCAGAGGCAGGATTTGAACTCAGGTGCTCCCATCTCTAATTTCAGCAGTTTTTCTCTTCTTTACCACACTGCCTTCCTAATGGAAAGTGTGCTAAGATTAAATCCTGGCTTCAGCTCTTAAAACCCATGTGACCCTGGGCAGATTACTTAAACCTTTCTGAACTTTATTTTCCTCATCTGTGAAACGGGAGCAAATCAGGCACTACTCATTTCACACAATTGTTGTGGAGAAAAGAGCTACATAATTATGTTGAAATGTTTTGAAACACATTCATTGCATAAATGTGTTTGATAGTTTTAGTAAGTAGGATTTTATATTGTGTATATAAGATTTCTATCAATGTACCAAATCCCTAATAAAATTAAAAATGTTGTGGTAAAAGGAAAACTCTGAAAGTCAGGGGAGAGACCCCAAAAGCCTCTTGGTGCCAGCAGGCGGCTCTTAAACATTCTTTATTGGTCAGCAGGTGCTGATTTTCATTCGTAGAGGGAGTTGCCTACAATGAAATAACAGAGCTTTAAAAAACAGATATTAAAATAAGCTGAAGTTTTAATATAATTTTTACAGGGAAATTTATAACAGTTTTTTCATATTTAGAAATAATTCCTTATCTATTTGCAGAACCAACCTTGCTTTCTCATTATGTTTCTTAACAGATCAATGTGTCACATTGCATTTGCAAGATATTACTATTCAGAATAATTTTCTACTAAATTTTCTTTGAGTCTCTATCTAATTTAATTCATAGAACTAGAAACTCTGCTTTTCTACTATGAATACTTTTAGTATATTTAAACAGTTTTGTGGCTCTGAATATTCCAAATTTTCAGATGTTTTCAAATTGACTGGATAATTTGCAGTGAGAGAGGACCAGAACAGGGGCTTAGCTTTTTTTCCCTCCCTCTAGATCTCCTTGAGCTTTGTTCTCCTCACCTATTCAGTCTACCATTCCTTATATATACACATGAATCTGGACAAAATTTGATTTGTATGAGTGATTTTATTTTTTTTCCTGGGAAGTGAAAGAATACCAAGGTGTGATATTGTGATATTTTATTTGAATTATTTATGTTACATTCATATACTAGGTTAAAAATTCTAGAAGGAGTTTTCTGTTCATAATAGCCTCATGGAATATAAGCTTTTGATGGTTGTTTCTGTGTTTATCTAGAATAACTATAATGTGTTCCAAAACAGGCTTTATACTTGGTAATATGGCAAAGGGATTGATGACTTTTCAAATGATTATTTCAGATAGACTACTATGACAGTAGGTCTAAGGTCTAGTTGATAACCAGTAATAATGGTATTTTCATTATCTGTTTGAAGCAAATTCCCTACATTTAATAGGCATATATAGTGCCTATATTTGGTTTCTATCAATTTACCAAATCCCTAAGGCAGACATCCAGTTTGCACTACATTAGAGAAGGGAAGAAGAGAGCTAAGGTGAATTGAGCCAAAGCTGACCTTATTCATGGGTTTTGATGTTCCATCAAGTAGGAATTTTCCGATCTAGATGTACATCTTTATCTCAAAGATATTAGATATGATCATAAACAAAAAACAAAAACCCCTTCCTTGATGTATCCACCCTCACTGGGGATCATCCAGTGTGACACTTCTTCCTTTCATATAATTGTCTCTACTTCTTTACTTCTCATTTCTTCCTAAGTCTCTCTGCAGTCTAGCGTTCAGCTTCCTCACTCATTTGAAATTGCTCTCTCCTAGTTTACCATTGACCTTTTGATTGGCAGAGCTAATGGCCTTTTCACAATCCTTCTTGACCTCTCTACAGCCTTTGCCACAGCTGATCAGCCTCTTCTTGATACTCCCTCCTTCCTAAGCTTTCTTTTGGCATCTCTCTATAGCTTTCCTTCTGACTGCTCTTAGTCTCCTTTACTAGAACTTCAGCCAGGTCATGCTTGCTAACTGGAAGTGTCCTCCAAACTCTTCCTGGGCCCTCTTCTTCTATGATGTCTGCTTCCTGTTCTAATCAGCTCATATCTCTGTATCCAGCCCCACCCTCTTTATCAAACCTCAGCTTCTTGTCTCCAGCTGCCTTTAAACATCTTGAACTGGATGTCCTGCAGACATTTTAAGCTCATTGTGTCCAAAACAGCTCATTATTTTTTCCCTCAAACCCTCTCCTTTTCCTAATTGCCCTTTTACTGTTGAGGATACCATCATCTTCCCAGTTACCCAAGCTCACAACTGGTGCCATCTTTAACTTCTCACTCCTTCTCATCCCCCCATCCAATGAGTTGATAAATCCTGTTGATCCTGCTTTAGCAGCATCTGACACAGCCACCATGGTGCAGGCCCTCATCACTTCACACATTGCAGTAACTCTCTAATTGGTCTCTTGGCCTAAAGTGTTTCCCCACTCCATTCTGTCCTCCAATCAACTACTAAAAAGATCTTCCCAGCACACAGTTCTGACCATGTCACAGCAACAACCCCCTTTCAGTAGAATCCAGTGGCTTCCTATTAACTCAAAAATCAAATATAAAATCCTCTCATGGCCTTTTAAAGCCCTTCATAACTTGGCTCCCCTTCTGCCTTCTAGTATTCTTACAGCTTAGTCCCCTCCATTCATGTACTTTGTGATCCAGTGACACTGGCCTCCTTGCTGATCCTTGCACAAAAACTTTATTTCCTGACTCCTAGTATTTTTCCTGGCTGTTCCCCATGCCTAGAACACTTTCCTGTCATCTCCACCTTTTGGCTTCTCTGGCCTCCTTCCAGTCCCAGCTAAAGCTCCACCTTTTAAGATGATGATGAGGATGGTAGCATTATATAGTGCCTACTATGGGCCAGGCACTGTGCTAAGTGCTTTACAAATATTATCTCATTGGGAGATAGATGATATTATTATCCTCATTTTAAAGTTGGGGAAACTGAGGTAAACAGAGGCTAAATGACTTGTCCAAGATCACACAGCTAGTAAGTGAAGACAAATTTGAACTCAGGTCTTCCTGAGTCTGGGCCCAGCATTCTATCCACATGCTTCCTAGCTACCTGTTGTGAGAAGCCTTTCCTAGTTTTTCTGTGCCTTCCCTCTGAGATTAACTCTAATTTATCTTAAGTGTTTGTATTTATTTATATTTGTATAGAGAGACAGAGAGAAAAGAAACAGAAATAGTTTTTACATAGCTGTCAGCATGTTGTCTTCCCCATTAGACTGTGAGCTCCTTGAGAGCAAGGACTGTTTGATTTTGCCTTTCTTTGTGCCTCCAGTGCTTAACATAGTGCCTAGCACGTAGTAGGTGATTAATAAATACTTGTTAACTTCACATTTGTGTTCTTAAATTATTAGAATTAAAAAAAATATTTACTCCCAAAAAAACCACTAGGAGCTCAGATATAAGAACTTAAAATAATAGAGATGATTGGAGCACATGACTCATCTCTTCTTCCCTACTGGGTTCAGGCTTCTTTTCACTTATTGTCTCACTACAGGGAGGTTGGGAATCAGCTCTCCTTTGCCTCCACCGCCTGAAGACTAGGAGTATGATTTCTAGCAATACATGCATTACAACAAAATTCAACTAAAAGGCATATATGGCTGCCCTATGAAGCTCCTTTTAATGAAATTTTGCCTGTACAGTCAGCTCTTTCTCTTCAGGTACCACTTATTTCCCTGTTATTCAGACATTCCATGGCTGTCCCTCACACTTGCCCAGCGAGCTTCATATTCATCATTTAGCTATCTTTCTTGCAGCTTCCAGGGGTCACCTAATCATAATTACTTTCCTTTTCATAGCTTTGCTTTTTCTTTTGGAATATTGTTTGCATATTTCATTGTCACATTAATTTTTATTTTGCTGGGTTTTTGGTGAGTGTTTCTCTGATTTGTCAGTTCAGGAAAATTGTATTTGTCTTTTTGCTGGTGTCAGTTATAGAATATAAACATAAAAATACTAAGAATTCTTATTATAGACTGTATTTTCAGCTCTTTGCCTGTCTCATTTATCTCCATCTCTAAGACTTTCCAGTTGGCACAGTCATAAAAGTTTTTTCATAGACTAACCAGTTTTATAAAACCTTCACTTAGCTTTATTAAATAGTCTAGAGTTGATTATAATTTGAAAAACTGACACTAAATTGTCTAAGAGACCTTTAGTGGGAAGAAATGTAACATTCACCAGTGACACTAAATGATGGGAACAATTTTTTTTTTACCTACTGCAGGTGCAAAAGTCAAGAAATAAGCAGTTGCGAGAAATGTTTCCAGATGGATTTAGTATTCATCATGCTGGAATGCTTCGACAGGACAGAAGTTTGGTTGAAAATTTGTTTTCTCATGGACATATCAAAGTTCTAGTTTGTACAGCTACATTAGCATGGGGTGTCAATCTCCCTGCTCATGCTGTTATCATTAAGGTAAGGGCTTATCCTTCTCCTATGGATATGTATCTGTTTTAAAACAAACATCTAAAACTATTCACACTGGAAAAGATTGTGTTTTAGGTGGTCTGATTGACTTTAAATGGTTTTTCTCCATTGAGAATCTAGTATATATTATAAAAATTTAACTATATCATCGATTATGATAGGATTAGGTAAAGTACACTTTTGAAATCTTACCATATTTGCTTAATTTCTGCATTCATCTCATCAGGATTATGTTTGTATGTGTTTATGTTAATTTTTGTTAACTTTTTATTTATCCAGGGAACACAAATATATGCTGCAAAAAGAGGTTCCTTTGTTGACCTTGGAATTTTAGATGTCATGCAGATATTTGGTCGAGCTGGAAGGCCACAATTTGATAAATTTGGGGAAGGCATAATCATTACAACCCATGATAAACTCAGCCATTACCTGACCCTGCTCACTCAACAGAATCCAATTGAGAGCCAGTTTTTGGAAAGCCTTGCAGATAATTTGAATGCAGAGGTAAGATCTGATTAATGATAACTTGTAATCTTAGTACTGAAAGACCTGGACACTCTTGGGAAGAAGTCAGACAAAACAAACAGAAAAACAATGTTCATCTAGTCAGATTTCTCAAAATTGGCATATTTTTGTTGAAACCATGAATATCATTGTACAGAAAAGCAGTATGAAAACCTCTCATGTGATCTACAGAACAGCTAATCCAGATTTAAATATACAGCTGGTAAGTAATGATACTGTAAATTACAAAGAAGCAGACTGACATAGTATAGGGTTTCTAAACCTCTTTCTGTCCCCATCCTCCTTGGCTTTCACTAAACATTCCCCATAGTCTCCCATTTAATATGAAAAATAAATACATTCCAAAGTTTAACATGCATGTTCTCAAAAAGATTTTTAAAAATCACTGTTCAGGAAGAAACATAATATTTCTGTATTATAAAATTGTTAAATGTTTATCAAAATTCAGTGAAATAAATTAGTAAGGCCTTTTATTCTGTTTCTTGTCAGCTAATAGTTTTATTTTCAGTATATTTTTTGAAAGAGATACCCACACATCATATTCAGCATCCAGTTTGTTTCATCTTCTTTATTATAGCTGAGTTTTTTTTTTAATTTTGTTGGGTTTCAGATAGTAACTTTTTTAGGGAACAGCAAAATAACAATAGTTCACATTTATATAATGTTTTAAGTGTTTTCTTCACAAAAACTCTATGAGGTAAATAGTGCAAGTTATTAACTCCAGTTTACAGATAAACTGAAACTCCTACAGGTTAAGTGACATAGCTACAGTTATACCTCTAGGAAGAAGCAAAGTCTGGGCCGAAACCAATATCTTATAATTTCATTTCCTTAGCTTTTTATATTAATCCATACTTTCTCTCTAATGAAAATCCTCACCTTCCTAGTTGGTAGAAATAATGGTATTTTATTTCTCTCTTTTTCATTATCCAGAAGCAAAAATTCCAATTTGAAGAAAAAGATCATAGGATAATAGTCCTTCTGTATTTTGGAACTATCAGACTTTCATTAGAAATATTTGTTAAAAAAATTTTCCCCCAATACAAAACATTCTACACTTATTTTTGTTCATGCAAATGCTTTTTAATTTAATGTGATTAATATTTATTTTAATCTTTATATTAATTTTTTTATTTTAATCTTTGGGGATCTGCTTTATACCTTGTGTGGTTACTAATTCTTCCTTTTAATCAGAGCTGTGAATAATTCTTCCTCCTGTTCTTTATTATTACTATTACTATTACTATTTTTTTAGTCATGTGATTTTTTTATACTTAAAATCATACATCTTTTGCAGATTCTTCTGGAATATATTATAACACACTGGTCTAAATCAGTTTTATGCCAGATTGCTTTCTGGTTTCCCTTAAAATTAATTGTGTCGTTTTTTTTCTAGATCCATAAAATGACCCCTTCCTTGGTGTTTAGGTGTTATTGTCATTTTTTGTATATTGGCAGAAATCTGCCCTGTACAGAAAATCTCTAATTTTTTGAGTCAATTTTTATAAAGAGTTTTGAGGTTTTAAATTCTAATAATGTCTTGCTAGTTAGCTCCCATGTGTTTTTAATTATTTTTATTTGTTTTGAAGAGAATTTTTCTAGATCTTCCTCCTGCCTTTCTTAGTAATTCAGAGAAACCTATTATTTTTGTAGCATTCCTTTCGTCTGTCTTGCTCAATGAAGATCTTGTACATGATTGGAAATAGTTTTCATTCTGTTTATATCTTCTGTATGACTTTCCATTGCCCTTTGGGTTCCCTTCAAGTTGAATTATTGAGAAGATTGAGGCATTTCAAGATTTGCAGCCACAGAACACTAAAAGTCACTGATGCCAACCAAGCAAAGAAATGACTTCAGTTCAGTGGTGGCCAAAGACCACACAAACATTCCAGAGAACACTGTGGAAGACATGGGCAGAAGTGGAGTAGCACATGTAGGGGTAAGATATAGAAGGGGATAGATTGAGGGGGATAGAAGTAAGGGAAAAAGCAGAGGGGACAGGAAAAAGGGTTCAGAATCACTAGGATAGGAAGAGGATGAGACTGTGGACATATGGCTAACTGTTGAGTAATGAAATCGGGAAGATTATCAGTGTCTGGAACAAAGTCCCTTGAGGGAGAGGGATGATTAGACTGTTTAGGGCCCTCCCATGATGTTCACCACTATGGCCAGTGATGGGATAAAGTCCCCTGAGGCTCAGAAGGCTTCCCTTACAATAGGAAAGAACAGATGAAGTTGCCACCTGGGTGAGGTAGACAGGAATCAGAAGCTGGCAAATAGAAGTGGGTCTGGTCTGAAAATGGCCTTCAGAGCACTCGAGAAGGCCCTATAGCAAAGAAAGAAGCCAGAGAACTGAGGAGTGAATCCAGACTGGTACAGGGGTCAAGGCAGAGGCCACAACCTATCAGTCTAAAAATCTGGGCTCCCCGGGAAGACCCAGGGATGAAGGCAAAGGCCACAGAGTGACTGGGACTAGATCCTTATGAAACAGTGCTCTCTGAAATTTCACAGAGACATGTTCAAGTACTCTATCCAGGTCAGAAATAAAAAGATAAGTGGCCTGGGACCTGAGGGTACTGATGAGGTGTGAGCACCAAGGCTGATTGGATCTTGCAAGATGATGAGATTTCTCAGTGATGATGAGGTTTCTGGGATCATAGTGGAGAAATCCAAGAAAGTCAAAAGGAGTTCAGTCCAGTGGAAAATGAAGGAGAGTTAGAGTGTCCCCCTAAGCACTCTCTCACTGTATGTGCGCAAACACACACACACACACACACACACACACACTCCATAAATTCTAGTGATTTTGTTATTACTTCTAGGATCAAATATAAAATGCCTTTTTAAAGCCTTTCATAACTTGGCCCCCTCCAGCCTTTTCAGTCTTCTTGCCCACCTAACTCCCCTCTACATACTCTACCATATGTAACCACTGTTCCTTATTCCTGGAATGCTTTCCCTACACCTCTTGGCTTTGCTGGCTTCCTTCTGCAAAAAGTTTTACCAGGTCTCCCTTTATATTAGTGCTGTCCCCCTGAGATTCCTTCTGGTTTACCAGGTATTTATCATGTATGTGCATAGTTGCTTATATGTTGTCTTCCCTATTAGAAACTGAGCTCCTTAAGGGAAGATGTTATTTTTGCCTCTTTTTCTATCCTCAGAACTTAGCACAGTATCTGTCACATTGTAAGTACTTAATAATTGCTTGTTTTCTGACTGAATGACTGACTGAAATTGAAAAGGACACACCAAATAGAAATCAAGTAGAAGGTATTTTTCAGCATTTCTGTAGTAATTTTCTGTCATCATCAGTAGCAACAGAGCCATCATGTTTAGACTTTTAATGCTTCAGTTCCTAATGGTTCTGTAGGGAAATGGCTCATAAGAAAACAAAGTGAGGATATGTGCCTGGCCTGAACAAGTGTGTGACACAGAAGAAATATACTTTTTAAGATACAGCACAGAGATTAATTTTTTTTTATTTTAATGAGGGAAAAATATTAAAATAATGGGAAAAATTTATGTGTGTGTATATATATATATATATATATTATTATTATTATTATTATTACACCCATCCAAAACGTTGCTAGACCAACAAGAGATTAACAACTCCCAGTTCAGATGACTGTGAAATCTATTTGGAAAATGGTCTATCCATGTCATCTTTGATGTAAAAAAAAAACTATAAGGAAAAAGACCTTTCAGATCATTGTATGTTGCTATTAATAGAATTTTTTATGTGGTTTTAGTAGAATCAAATTGCAAGTTACCCAAAATATAACAGGAAGCTGCATGGTCATGTGTGTGTGTCTGTATGTATGTATGTATGTATGTATAAGCATATGCCAAATATATAGCATATTACCAAAGATCCTTATATGCCAAAAGTTGCATAATCCAGAATTACAGTTAAAGAGACCTCAGAGGCCATCAAGATCCAATTTAAATTAGATACCCCTGGACATTTATTGCAGTAAATGAATAATTGAGACTTTGATGCAGGATTCTTTGTGTTCCTTGAATTTGTATCCATCGAATAAGGACAAATTTATTGAAATACTTTGTGACTTTGTATTTTTCGGATTTTATTAGATTCTAAAGCAAATTTGACTGTACTTAAAAGAATTTAGAATTTGTCTGATTGTAACAACAATGTGGCTAACAGCTGCTGTGGGGGCATAAAACCAAGAACACCAGTACAAGAGGGGCTGCCAGAACAGGTTCTTTGATCTGTTTTTCTAAGGAAAGCAACTTTAAGGGGTTAACAATCTTACTTTAATTCAACATACATATATCATCCACTTAGTTCAGGGGGAAAAGCCAGCATCCTGAAGTTCAGAGCAAATACAGACAGCAATTACAAACGGAGACAATATAAACAGATGAACATTTCTGCCTAACCAAGTCACAATATACATAGTTACCAGAGAAGCACCAACATCTGGATTTTTTTCAAAGCCAGGAGGCTCCTTAACAGTGGCCACCCAGAGTCTCCTCTGGTCAAATTACACAACACCCTACCAGTGACTGAGAGCCCAAAACAAAATGCTAACCTGAGTTTATATATCCTGTTCAGGGTCAAAGGATGTCACAACCATGTGACTCAAACCTGTGTGAACTAGGCTTTCTTGTTTCTTAAGCAGTTCATCAAAGACTCGTGGATTTGATCAAAGAAACAAAGGCACTTGACTACTTCAGTGTTCCAAAAGGGAAAACAGTAAAAAAAAAAAAATTCCACCTTAATTACCAATACACTGGTGCACAAAATAACAAAATTCAAAAGCTTAGAAAGAAAAATAATTGTTAAAAATAACCTATGATATTGTTGTCATCCTTTATTACAATTTATATATTTTCAGCGTTTAGGTAAAGATAGATTCAGTAAATACAGTTTTCAAATCAAATAGAAGAAAACGTAGCAAATCATCTAACAACTGAATTTTATTTGAAAACAAAAGTATCTGTTACCCATGTTTCAAATAAAGCATTTAATTTAATTGCAACAAAATCAAATAGTTGGTTAGTCAACACAGAGTCTTCAGGGGGAAAATCATCATTGCTTAATATTTAGTGTACTCTATGTACACAAAGATGTGATCCCTATCTTTTAGGATTTTTATACTGTTAATACTCATTGAGTACTCAGGAAATAATCATAAAACCAGAGACCAAGTGTGACAAGAAATTAGAGGATTGGAAATAAGATTTTTTTTATTTTTTTATTTTTTTATTTTTATTTTTGCATATTATTTGTTTATTTATACAGTCCCATAGTTTATTAAGACTCATGTAATATATATTAGGTACATGATATTATGTACCTAATATATATTATGTATAGGATCCATAACCCAAATCATACAATAGCAATAAAACACTCCAAAACATCATACCTAAGGGGTATCTATAACTTTCTCTGTGTTGAAATTGCTCAGCATTCTCCAAAACAATATCTAGATGCAGTGGTAAGAAGCATTGTCTGTTTTACATTCACTTAAATACTTATTTAAGTACAATTCCTGCAAAAGCATTGATCTGTCTTTTGCCTCAGAGTTATTCTCACATATTGCCATCCTTTCTCATAAGTGATAGGCCATCAAGAAAGGCCAATAAGGTAAAATAAGCAAGGAACCAGAAATGTGATAGAGAGGCCAACCATTCCATAGGTTATATAACGATAAGTAAGTTCAATTTCCATGTACTGTCTTGCTTTTCGAATATCATCACTTTTAATACCAAACATTTTACAGGCCAATGGAATGGTGATCTTTTTCATTACAATTCTCATCAGCAGCAAAAATACCATTCCTATTAGAATCCATAATATGACTTTTCCAAAACGAGTCACAGTGATGGAGGGAATAGTTAAAGGTAACATATCAAGAGGAGGATCTGACACGAGACCAAGCTGGTAAGCCACATGAGATCCACATGCAATTCCTGCACCACTGCCCAAGATCTCAGCTGTGTCTCCTCGTGATGTACTCCAAGTGTCAAGTGTGAAGGAAAAGATGCCCAGGGCTAAATGCAAACTGATGATAATTAGTGGAGAATATTTATAAATTTGGTTGAAGTTATCAATCAGCTCCACATATGGATAGAAGACAGCTAAGATAAAAATAGCATACAGGAATCCAGCAATAATGTCCAGAATGGAGTGCATTCCCAAGTAAATTCTACTTAGGCAAACCAGAGAACACCAGCAGGTGGCAATAACCAGTCCGTACATAAGAGGATACTTTTCATGCTTCTCTTGATTCTTGTGTTTGAAAGTCAAATTTTCTATTCAGTTCTGGTCTTTTCACTGAGAAAGCTTGAAAGTCCTCTGTTTTATTGAAAATCCATATTTTGCCTTGGAGCATGATACTCAGCTTTGCTGGGTAGGTGATTCTAGGTTTTAATCCTAGCTCCATTGACCTTCGGAATATCGCATTCCAAGCCCTTCGATCTCTTAATGTAGAAGCTGCCAGATCTTGGGTTATTCTGATTGGGTTTCCACAGTACTCAAATTGTTTCTTTCTGGCTGCTTGTGGTATTTTCTCCTTGATCTGGGAGCTCTGGAATTTGGCAACAATATTCCTAGGAGATTTCTTTTTGGGATCTATTTGAGGAGGCGATCGATGGATTCTTTCGATTTCTATTTTACCCTGTGGCTCTAGAATATCAGGGCAGTTCTCCTTGATAATTTCTTGAAAGATGGTATCTAGGCTCTTTTTTTGATCATGGCTTTCAGGTACTCCAATAATTTTTAAATTATCTCTCCTGGATCTATTTTCCAGGTCAGTGGTTTTTCCAAGGAGATATTTGACATTGCCTTCCATTTTTTCATTCCTTTGGCTCTGTTTTATAATATCCTGATTTCTCATAAAGTCACTAGCTTCCACTTGCTCCAATCTAATTTTTAAGGTGGCATTTTCTTCAGTGGTCTTTTGGACCTCCTTTTCCATTTGGCTAATTCTGCCTTTCAAGGCATTCTTCTCCTCATTGGCTTTTTGGAGCTCTTTTGCCATTTGAGTTAGTCTGTTTTTTAAGGTGTTGTTTTCTTCAGTGTATTTTTCAGTATTTTTTTGGGTCTCCTTTAGCAAGTCATTGACTTGTTTTTCATGGTTTTTTCACATCCTTCTCATTTCTCTTCCCAATTTTTCCTCTACTTCTCTAGCTTGCTTTTCCAAATCCTTTTTGAGTTCTTCTATGGCCTGGGGCCAGTTCATGTTTTTCTTGGAGGCTTTGGTTGTAGGCTCTATGACTTTGCTGTCTTCTTTAGGCTGTATGTTTTGGTCTTCTTTGTCACCAAAGAAAGAATCCAAAGTCTGAGACTGAATCTGGGCGCGTTTTCGCTGCCTGGCCATATTCCCAACCAACTAACTTGACCCTTGAGTTTTTCAGTGGGGTATGACTGCTTGTAGACTAACGAGTTCTATGTTCCACGTTTGGGGGGGGAGGTGCCAGCTCTGTCAGACCCGCACTGCTCCTTCCCCAAGAACCCCCAACCCGAACTGGGCTTAGATCTTCGGCAGACTGTGCACCCCTGCTCTGATCCACCACTTAATTCCTCCCACCAGGTGGGCCTGGAGCGGGAAGTAACAACAGCTGTAGCTGCCCCACCTCCGCTGCCCCCGGGGCTGGAAGCCGAACCGTGAACTCCTTCCACTCCCGCAGCTTTTCCCACTAACCTTCTCCTCTGTCTTTGGTGTTTGTGGGTCGAGGGGTCTGGTAACTGCCGCAGCTCACATATTCAGGGCGCTAGGGGCCCCATCCGCCCGACTCCTAGTCTGGTTGTTCCACGCCACTCAGGCTGGGCTCTGCTCCACTCCGTTCCCAGCTCCCAGCTCCGTGTGGAATAGACCTCACCCAGAGACCATCCAGGCTGTCCTGGGCTGGAGCCCTGCTTCCCTCTGCTGTTCTGTGGGTTCTGCCGTTCTAGAATTGGTTCAGAGCCATTTTTTATAGGTTTTTGGAGGGACTCGGTAACGGAGCTCACTCTAGTCCCTGCTTACCAGCCGCCATCTTGGCTCGGAAATAAGATTTTAAATAGAAATTGTTATAAAAATCTCTGACATTAGATTTCTCTAGCCTTTACTGTTAGTGTCACTTTTAGGCATTGTGATTTCACATTCCTAAAAACCAGGAAAAAGACTTAGAAAAAATTGCATATGTTTAATAGAGCTGATCTAGAGAAAGCAAATTTAATCTGAGCTGTCTCAATTAGGGGGCTAGAGGATAGCATTAAGTGGGATAGATGGGTAGCACTTGACTAGTCTTTCTTCAATGGGAATATCCTGGACTGTGTAAAAGAAGAAAAAAACAAACTTCTTTCAGCCTTTTTGATGTATGTAGTAATAAAGCCTAATTGAAGGCAGCATTAAGTTATACCTTACTTTTGCCTAGCCTTTCATGAAGAAATCCACATCTGCCTCACCATATTGCCAGATATATTTTCAAGAACTGAACCCTCAAAGAGGGGGAAAGTATTTTCTAAAATTATCTTTTTGCAAGTCTAATCACTTTTGGCAATTTTTGACTTCTCCTTCTGTAACTCTGCTTTTTAAAGCTTAGAAATCTAGAAAGCCTGGGGGTCATTTTTGTAGTAGATTAAAGAGTACTAGATAAATTTATGATGTCTATTTTTTTAAAATTTAAAACCAATTTTCAGGGCTGCTAGGTGGCTCAGTGAGTAGAGCACCGGTCCTGGAGTCAGGAGGACCTGAATTCAAATCCAGTCTTAGACACTTGACACACTTACTAGCTGTGTGACCTTGGGCAAGGCACTTAACCCCAATTACCCTGCCTTCCCCCTCCAAAAAAAAAAAACCAACAGTTTTCTTTCACTGCATTTTAAAATTAAATGAGTTATAAAGTATAACATATTTGCTTTTCACATTAGATCAATTGATTATCCTACTTTGTTTAACAAGGTAACAAATTATCACTTTCCTAGGTTTCATCATAGGAACGTATTGTAAAATAATTTAGATTTCATCAGACAAGTACACTTAAATAGCCACTACCTACAGCTATTTAGAAGTAGTTATTGACTTTTTCACTAGGTGGCGATCAAGGATTGGTATCTAAAAATGCACTGCAATAATTTTATCATTGGGTAGATACATTTCTCTTATTGTAAATATCCAGAAGTATTCTTTTGCATATCTCTGCTAACTCTGTAGTCTATTTCCCCTCTTCTTTTATCATTATTGCTTGGAACTGTATTTTTTTAATTTTTGATTTTTTTTCCCTTTGATTCTAAGAGCATGGTAATTTTTTTTGTTATGCATAAAATTATCTAATTTCAGAGTGGTTTATTATTTTAAAATGTATTAATATATTCCATGATAAGAAAGCATTTTACAGCTTTCAATTACAAGTTTGGAAAAGAACTTAAGAAAGAATCTGGTCTTTAACCTTACCTTCAAATTGACTTTTCTTAAAGCAATTCAGACAAATGGATGTCTGTCCTATTATTTAAGATCTCTAGGGAATGAAATTGTATAGTTCTCTTGTTGTAACCCATCCTAGCATTTAACACCCCCTTACTGTAAGGAAGTTCTTAAGAGAATGAAATTATTAATTATCCTCCAATTTTGTCAAATTTGATACAAATGAGTGTTCCTATTTGTGGTTTTGAAATCACATTTTTTTTTTTGCAGTAGATGAAAGAGACTGTGTGTGTGTGTGTGTGTGTGTAATGTCTTTTCTCTTATTCTTCCTGCCATTTCTCTTAATCCCTTTTACTGGTGAATAATATTAAAAGTATTTTAATAGATACATTGATATCATTACATAACTTCCTTATTCATGTAGTTAAATAATGATACTGATTTTACTTTTACTTTTGTGATTCTGTATCAGCAACTATAGATGTAAAAAGATTGAGACACTGAAATGTGAGCTTTGTTTAACTTTTTTATTAGTATTGACTATTTTAGATATACATTCTTTTGGATATTTGGGAAAATGCATTGTGAATATCAGTGAATAGTCACGAAATGTTTGGGAGTGTAATAGACTAATTTTTGTTGTGGTAAGGATAAAATTATTGAATGGTAACATTATATATATTGTGTGGATGCATTTTTTAAAAAATTGAATGGAAAACCTTAATTAAAGGAAAAATGATTACTTGTATATCTGTTGCTTTATATGCTGTTGCTATCATAATCATTTTGTTAATATAATTTTTTTGCATTCTAAGACTTTCTGTGTTGTCAAAAATACATTTCTACTTATTTGGAGCTGTCAGAATTGATAAACTTAAAATTATCTGTTACTTTTTTAATGTTGTTATTTTTCATGAAATTATTTTTATTAAGCAGCATTATGGCTTAGTGGATTGAGAGATGGCCTTGGAATCAAGAAAACTTGGTTCAAGTCAACCTCCAGGCAACACTTTAAGACTAACTTACAAAATAGTTAATGATCTGAATTGGTAGAGAGAGTTTATCTGCATTCATAAAATCACAAATCCAGGCTAGAGAAGGTTTTTGTGAATTATAATGTGTATACACACACACACACACACCCCTACGTGTGTGTGTGTGTGTGTGTGTGTGTGTATATATATATATACACACATATATATGTAGTGTAAATCATTGATTAAACTAAATCAGGAACTAGATTTTACTTCAGACTGACAATTAAAAATAAACATGAAATTTAAAATTGGTCTTGTTCGAAATGCATATTTTTTCTGATAAAAATTATATTCACCTATTAAAAACTGAAGAATAAATAACATTTCCATTATTCTGATATAATTTAGAGATAGTATATATTTTTAGTGAAGAGAAATATTCTAATGAAAACTATTTTATATGACTGTTCTACTAAAATATTGTCTAGAGAAAGGGAGAGCTTCAGTGTATTTTGCTCAATTTTTTTTCATAAAGCTTTTACATAAAATCGTAAGAGGTGATGTGTACTTGAGTCTTAAAAAGCGAAATAGTGGTATAATCTGTGATGACTGGATATATGGATACAATAAAGATGTCTGAACTTAAAGATGGTGTGTGGCAGTGAAGTTAATTCACTTACAGGTTTCAAACTTTTTATTTTTTTTATTCATTTTCTAATAGAACATTAGCATTAATGAATGCTAAAAATGTGCTTATATTCTCAATTTGAAAAACATTGTTAACCAAATATAAGGTCAGAATTAAGAGTTGAAAGGCAGATAATAGGTCATCTAGTCTTATGCCCTCATTTAATAGATGAGGAAACTGCAGTGCTATCCATTAGTGACTTTCTATGGTCATATATAGTTAAGAAGTGGCAGAACTGTTATAGGAACACGCATCCTTGGATTCCATAGTCACCACTCTTTCATTTTGAAAACAGCATGCTCATTATTGCATTTTCAAACTGAGATGGAGTTTCTTTTAAATATTAAGAAAAATGCTTATAAATTGTTCACTTCCTTTTAAAAGTATAGATTGATTAGATTGATTTAAATCCTTTGCTTATGAATAGATATTCTTTATTTTATGCTTATAACATATGTTTAATTTTTGTCATATTTGGACTTGCAGATTGCTCTGGGAACAGTTACTAATGTGGAAGAAGCAGTGAAGTGGATAAGTTACACTTATCTTTATGTACGGATGAGAGCAAATCCATTAGTATATGGCATCAGTCACAAAGCCTATCAGGTATAAAATGCATTTTAAAAAACAAATCAGATGTGATTTTTGGTTCTATAATCTATTCATGATATGTGGCTAAATATTTGCTATTGCCGCTTCATCTGACAACAGCTTTATGCCTAGATAAAGGAAAGATTTTTCGCCTTTAATCAAAAGTGCAAAGGAAAATCAGTTTTGCTGTCTGTGGTCTTTTCTCAAAACTTTTTTTTTCATGTTTAAAGCATTATTTATTCACTTAATATTTTTAGCTTTCAGCAGTAATTTCACAAGAGTTTGAATTACCAATTTTCTCCCCATTTCAACCCTCCCCCCACTCCAAGATGACATATATTCTGATTGCCCCATTCTCTAGTCAGCCCTCCCTTCTGTCACCCCACTCCTCCCCCATCCCCTTTTCCCTTACTTTCTTGTAGGGCAAGATATATTTTTGTGCCCCATTGCCTATATATCTTATTTCCTAGTTGAATGCAAAAACTTTTTTTTTGGAACATCTTTTAAAACTTTGACTTCCAAATTCTCTCCCCTCTTCCCTTCCCACCCACACTCCCTAAGAAGGCAAGCAATTCAACATAGGCCACGTGTGTATCATTATGCAAAACATTTCCACAATGCTCATGTTGTGAAAGACTGACTATATTTTACTCCTTCCTGTCCTATCCCCCTTTATTCAGTTTTCTCCCTTGACCCTGTCCCTTTTCAAAAGTGTTTGCTTTTGATTACCTCCTCCCCTTATCTGCCCTCCCTTCTGTCGTGCCCCTTTTTTTATCTCCTTCCTCCTTCTTTCCTGTGGGGTAAGATGCCCAATGGAGTCTGTGTGTTATTGCCTCCCTGGGTCAAATCTGATGAGAAGAAGATTCACTCATTCCCCCTCACCTGCTCCATCTTCCCTCCCAACAGAACTACTTTTTCTTGCCACTTTTATGTGAGATAACTTACCCCATTCTAATTCTCCCTTTCTCCCTCTCTCAATATATTCTTCTCTCATCCCTTAATTTGATTTTATTTTTTTTAGCTCATGAATTATACACATCATCTTTCCATGTAGGAATCTAAACAAAACAATTCAACTTTAGTAAGTCTCTTATGATTTCTCTTGTTTATGTTTTCATGCTTCTCTTGATTCTTGTGTTTGAAAGTCAAATTTTGTATTCAGCTCTGGTCTTTTCACTGAGAAAGCGTGAAAGTCCTCTATTTTATTGAAAATCCATATTTTGCCTTGGAGCATGATACTCAGTTTTGCTGGGTAGGTGATTCTAGGTTTTAATCCTAGCTCCATTGACCTCTGGAATATCGTATTCCAAGCCTTTCAGTCCCTTAATGTAGAAGCTGCTAGATCTTGTGTTATTCTGATTGTGTTTCCACAATACTCAAATTGTTTCTTTCTGGCTGCTTGTGGTATTTTCTCCTTGATCTAGGAGCTCTGGAATTTGGCAACAATATTCCTAGGAGATTTCTTTTTGGGATCTATTTGAGGAGGCAATCGATGGATTCTTTCGATTTCTATTTTGCCCTGTGGCTCTAGAATATCAGGGCAGTTCTCCTTGATAATTTCTTGAAAGATGATATCTAGGCTCTTTTACTGATCATGGCTTTCAGGTAGTGCAATAATTTTAAAATTATCTCTCCTGGATCTGTTTTCCAGGTGAGTGGTTTTTCCAATGAGATATTTTACATTGTCTTCCACTTTCTCATTTCTTTCGTTCTGTTTTATAATGTCTTGATTTCTCATCAAGTCACTAGCTTCCACTTGCTCCAATCTAATTTTTAAGGTGGTATTATCTTCAGTGGTCTTTTGGACCTCCTTTTCCATTTGGCTTATTCTGCCTTTCAAGACATTCTTCTCCTCATTGGCTTTTTGGAGCTCTTTTGCCATTTTAGTTAGTCTGTTTTTCAAGGTGTTTATTTCTTCAGTATTTTTTTGGGTCTCTTTAGCAAGTCATTTACTTGTTTTTCATGGTTTTCTCGCATCCCTCTCATTTCTCTTCCCAATTTTTTCTCTACTTCTCTTACTTGCTTTTCCAAATACTTTTTGAGCTCTTCCATGCCTGAGACCAGTTCATGTTTTTCTTGGAGGCTTTTGATGTAGGCTCTTTGACTTTGTTGACTTCTTCTGGCTGTATGTTTTGGTCTTCTTTGTCACCAAAGAAGGATTCCAAAGTCTGAGTCTGAATCTGAGTCCATTTTCGCTGCCTGGTGATGTTCCCAGCCAACTACTTGACCCTTGAGTTTTTTGTCAGGGTATGACTGCTTGTAGAGTAGAGAGTACTTTGTTCGAAGCTTAAGGGGTTGTGCTGTTGTTTTCAGAGCTATTTCTATACAGCAAGCTCTGCCACAACAGCATTCCTCCTCCCCCAAGTACCGCTAACCTGGACCAGGACTCGGATCTTAAGCAGGTTCTGCACTCCTGCTCTGATCCGCCACTTAATTCCTCCCACCAGGTGGGCCTGGGGCCAGAAGCAACTGCAGCTATAGTTCTGTCGTCAGAGCTGCACCACCTCCTCTGTCCCCCAGGGCGGTGGCCGAACTGCAAACTCTTTTCACTCTGTCCCCCGCAGCTTTTCCCACTAAATTTCTCTGTTGCCTTTGGTGTTTGTGGGTTGAGAAGTCTGGTAACTGCCACAGCTCACTGATTCAGGGCTTTAGGGCCTGTTCCGTCCGGCTCCTAGTCTGGTTAGTCTGGGCACGGCTCATGCTGGCCTTTGCTCCACTCCCAGCTCCGTGCACGATAGACCTTAGCGATCATCCAGGCTTTCCTGGGCTGGAGACCTGCTTCCCTGTGCTGTTTTGTGGGTTCTGCAGTTCTAGAATTTTTTCAGAGACATTTTCACAGGTTTTTGGAGGGACCTTGGGGAGCAGCTCACGCAAGTCCCTGCTCTCCAGTTGCCGTCTTGGCTCCGCCCCCCTTTCTCAAAACTTTTACCCAACAATACTGCTAAATGAATTTATTAATGATCAACAAGTTACCTCTTCTTATTTCCACAATTTAAATTTTTATTTTTTTCTGCTACTTATTAGAATTTCAGTTTCTGAAATGTCAAATTAGAAAACCTTGCAAAACTTTGAAAATAATAGATTTATGCTACATATAATATATTCTTTTCAAGTCCATTCTTAACACACAATCCATAATTAAGAGATAGTAGGTAATGAGCTTTAATTTTCTAAGAGTTTGAGAATTGAGATCAAGGATTTTTTTTTCATGTATGGTTACTTATATGGTTGGATATGAGCACAGAATGTGAATCACGTTTTTGTGGTTCATGTTTACATGACTTAGGGAGAATAAGAAAGTTTCTCTTTTCTTTAGAGCCATAATTTTAAATATTCCCCAATTATAGATTAAAATCAAGTTTCTTTCTAATAAAGAACTGTTTTATAGTCATTAACCAGATATTGATGACTAAGACCCAATTTAGCTGACACTGAGAATGCTTTGAATGTAATTCATCTAATTTTCTTTAAAAATGCTTAAGAAAACTTTTCTATGTACATATGCTCTTTTACTAGGTGTATCTTTATACTACAAACAAAGTCTGCAGTCATTTTTCCATTTGTTGTTCTTTGCGACATTCCCTAAGATAAATTTGTAGATGATAAAATTGAGGTACAAATGAGAAACAACCAGTTTAAAGACTACAAACTAGATCCAGTAGATTTTTATAATTCATAATTATCCTTGGTGGTGTTGGTATCACCATTCATTGTTTGAAACCTACACCAAGTTTCAAATGGATCTCTCATTTTATAGACATTAGATAGAACATCTTAAAGATTAATTCGACCCTCCTTAAATTATATATAAATTGAAGCTTAGGGAAGTAGTAATGACCACAATCACAGAGCAAGACACAGGATGCAAATCTTTATTTTCTAATTCCCAGTCTATGGGTCTTTCTAATATAATTCTGCTATCTCCCTTACTTAAAGTTACCAGTGATCTCTTTATTGCTAGATATATAGTCTTTTCTCAGTCCTGGTCTTTCCTGACTTTTCTGCAGCACTTGACATTGTTAATTGCCTTTTCCTTCTGGATACTCACTCTACTCTAGGATTTTACAACACTGCTCTCTCCTGGTTCTCTTTTCTGTCCAGCTTCTCCTTTATCTCCTTTGCTAGTTTTTCACATCCAGTCCCCCAGGACTGGATCAGTCATTCATTCACTAAACATTTATTAAGTATCTCCTTTGTGCCAGTTTCTATGCTAAGTACTAGTGATAAAGTAAAGACAGTCGCTGCCCTCAAGGACCTTACAATCTAACATCCTTCTCTTTTCCATCTGCACTATCACACTTGGTGATATCATCTGATCCCAAGGGTGCAGTTATTACCTCTAGGCAGAGGATTCCCAGGTCTTCATATCCAGCTCTGTTCTGTTGCCTACATTATCAGTTGCTTTTTGAACATCTCAAACTGGATGTGGTATAAGCATTTCAGATTTAGCATGTCCAAAATAATGCTTATTAGTCTCTCAAATTCTTTCCCTCTTTCAAACTTAGCTATTACCTTAAAAGGTACCACCATTCTCTCACTCATCCAAGCACGCAACCTATGTCATCCTTAAAGTCTCACTTAGATTTACCACTTACCCATGTCCCATTCGCTCCACTCACAGAGCAGTAACCCTAATTCAGGCCCTTGTCACCCCTGGGCCTAGACTGTTGGCTGCTGAGTTAATTTTCCTACTGATCATTTACTTACCTCCTCCACTTCTCTCCCCTGTCACACACACACACACACACACATATATATTCAATGAAGTACTGTAGCTCCACATTACCCTAGGATCTAACATAATTTTTTCTATTTGACTTTAAATGCTTTCATAAACTGGTCCCTTACTACCTTTTTAGTCTTTTTGTATACCTTAATACCTTTTACACGTTCTACAATATAACTACACTGGACTATTGTCATTCCTCACAAGAAACCCCATCTACTAACCTCTGAATTTCCACTGCCTGAGCTCCAATCCTGAAATGCTCTGCCTACTCATCTCCACTTCTTAGTTTCCGTGGCTTCTTTCCTTTTCCATTCTCCTATAGCACCAGCTGCTAGTGCCTTCCATTCTGATATTACCTTCCATCTAATGTATATGTATGTATTTGTGTGTATGTATATGTGTGTCTTGCTACCTGCTTACTTAAATTTTATTTCCCACATTAGACTGTAACTCCTTGAGGGTAGGACTGTTTTTCCCTTTTGTTTTATCTCTAGCATTTCACCTCAGTAAGTATATAACTATATGCTTTTTGACTAATTGTTAGTGAAATGTGTATATAACCTATAAAATTGCATGTGAATAATTTAAAATAAGGAAATATTATGTTTACAAATATATATGCCCCAATGAAAATATTCTGAGAAATTTCATAGAAAGAAATCCAAAAAACAGATACTTATATCATAAAGTAGATAGGAAATACAGAGCAAAATAGTTAGTAATTTCTACACATTTTGCTATTTTAAGGGAACTATTTTTCCTAAATTTTCCTTTCTCCCAAAATGTGTGGCATCTTTGTACCATAATTTAGAACTCTCTAAATTAATAAGTCTGTCTTGCTATGTCTATGTATAGATAATTCAATTTAAGTAATTTCACTCCCATTCACTGGTTTAGTAATATAGATTTCTAAGTGTTGTATTTTATAAACCTGAGGCAGTGAATGTCTTTACTTATTTTTAGCTCAGTTTATTGGTAATATGCCAATTTATCACACGCAACTACTGAAGTCTCTGTTTTCTATAATCCCTTTGTATCTGTGTCTTTGTTTCTCTCTCTGTCCCTTCTTCTGTCCTTACATTTCCTCCTCCTTACACACACACACACACACACACACACACACACACACACACACACACACACCAGATCTGTGATGCCACTGGTTTAGGAAAATGTCAGAGAGGAAATTCAACCACTGAAGATCAGCACTTACACTATAATTTAACATAAAATTGGCTGGGGCACTGGAGAAGTTAAGCAAATTGCCCGGGAACACACAGCCAGTGTGCATCAGAGACGTAATTGAACCCCGATCTTCCTGCTAGCTCTCTATATTACATCAGACTGCTGCTCTACCATTTGTACAAATTTTGTTTTAAAATCTATTCCTGAATTCTACAGTTTTGGTTAAAGTTTTCAAGAATAAAAGACTTGTTGATGAGTGATATCAGTTCAAAAATAGTAGTTACTACTGCTTCATCCTTAGTCATTTAAGGCAGTTAGGTGATACAGCAGATAGAGCATTGGACCTGGAGTCAGGGTGACCTGAATTCAAATCCTGCCTGTGTGACCCTAGGCAATACACTGAACTTCTCTCTGCCTTAGTTTCCTTCTCTGTAAAATGAAGATAATAACAGCATCTTCTTCCCAGCATTGTTGTGATGATCACATGAGTTTATATTTGTAAAGTTCTTTGTAAACCTTAAAGTGCTATGTAAATGCTAGCTAGCCAGTAGCAGTAGTAGTACTAGTATTATTATTAGGAGTAGGAGTAGTATAGTATACCCTAGAGCATATGTTCTGGAGTCAGAAATACCTGAGTTCCAATTCAGCCTCAGATATTTAACTTCTAGGTGCCTCAGTTTCTTCATTTATGAAATGGCAATAATTACAATGCCTACCTCACAGGGCCGTTGTGATGATCAAATGAGTTAATATTTGTTAAGTGCTTTGCAAACTTTAAAGTGCTATGTAAATGCTAGCTATGCTATCTTTGCAGACAAAGGTATCCATTGGCAGTTAGGGGGAAATGGTGATGGAATATATTGTTGTACTTCAGGGAAGTAATTAACAGATTAATTTTCTTATGACTTGGATTAACACCAATTGTAGTCTAAACCCTTGAAGGTAACCCAAACTATCATTTATCCTAATGAGAGAAGAATAATGCTACAATTTTCAAAATTCTTATTTGGTTAAATGGTAGAGGAAAATGCAAATTATTTATTCTCTATCCAGTTTGACAAACATTCATTGTTACTGTGTGCAAGGTACCATGTTTAAATACATCAAAATTTGAAGACTGCCCAGTGACACAGATCAATCAGCAATTTGCCAAGTTTTAATTTAATATTTTAAAGGATTATTATAGCCATAGTCATAATATGCAAATGAATAATTTCTCTGAGTATACAGTTCTTTTTTCTATTTCATGTATTTTTTTTCAGTGATTACATAAATGTAGCTTTAAAGTTACAAAACATACATTTCTTAAGTGACGGTAGAAAGGAAAGGTTTCTCCTAGCCTTCTCCTACTATAATTACCTAATTGAAAATCAGAGTCCAACAAAAATGACATTTCATCCTTCACTATATGTGTCTTTCTTCTGTAGATGGACCCAACATTAGAGAAACATCGAGAACAGTTAGTCATCGAAGTTGGACGAAAGCTAGACAAAGCCCGCATGATTCGTTTTGAAGAACGAACTGGATATTTTTCTTCGACAGATTTGGGCAGGACTGCTAGCCACTACTATATCAAATACAACACTATTGAGGTATAGTATAGTAAATAAAATTTCAGTAATACATTTATTTAGATCATTTTTTCATATGACTATAGATAGCTTTAATTTCTTCCTCTGAAAACTGCCTGTTCATATCCTTTGACCATTTATTAGTTGGGAAATGACTTGTATTCTTAAAAATTTGATTCAGTTCTTTATATATTTTAGAAGTAAGGCCTTTATCAGAGATACCAGTTGTAAAAATTCTTTCCCAGTTTTATGCTTCCTTCCTAATCTTGGTTGCATTGACTTTGTACAAAAACTTTTCAGTTTAATGTAATCAAAGTTATCGATTTTGCATTTCATAATGTCCTCTATCTCTTGTTTGGTCATAAATTCTTCCATTCTCTGTAAATCCAACAGGTAAAGTATTCCTTGCTCTCCCAGTTTGCTTATAGTATCAGCCTTTATATCTAAATCACATACCCATTTTTACTTTGTTTTGGTATACATTGTAAGATGTTCGTCTGTGCCTAGTGTCTGCCACTATTTTCCAGTTTTCCCAGCAGTTTTTGTCAAATAGTGAGTTCTTATCCCAGAAGCTGGAGTCTTTGGGTTTGTCAAACAGTAGATTGCTATAGTCATTGACTACTGTGTCTTGTGTACCTAACCTATTCCACTGATCCACCACTCTATTTCTTAGCCAGTACCAAGTAGTTTTGATGATTGCTGCTTTATAATACAATTTAAGATCTGGTATGGCTTGGCCACCTTCCCTGGCATCAGTAATGTATTTATTAATAGCTTGACCCTTTTCCTATATTTCTGTATTTAAGAGAAAAAGTTGAAATAAGCAATTTTTTTTTGTATAAGGCCTGTAATTTCTTTTGTTATAGGGAATTTCCAATGAGAAAACTCATTCTGACAATGCAGCCTCTGCTCTTTAATTGGAAGTCTTAAAGAGTCGCCTGGGGGCCTAAGTGGTAGAGTGATTTTTTATCCACTACACTATTCTGTCCGTATTCCTTGGTGTGAAGGTGCAAGCCCTGATGAGTTCTACAAGGCTGGAAAAACTTCACAGTCTGGCAGCAAACTGTGTCTGCTTTCTGAGGCACTAGTCTAGCAAGGAGTGCAGGAGTACAGTACATCACCAGAAAGTTAGCTGCTTGGTGATAGTTTTGGCTGGGTAGACCACAACCCATGTTTCCTGTGCTACCTCAAGCACCAGTAATTGGAGAAATTCTTATGTTTGAGGTCTAAAAGAGACAGAGGGAGCTAGGCTTAGATGGAAAGAGAGTAGCCATAATTTGAACACTTCAGGTCAAGTCTGTTAACTGAGTGACAAAAGGGCATCTGAATCCAAGAGGCTGTGAATTATAGGTAAGTCAGTTGCTGGTCACATTTCAGATAGGTAATATGCTAAAGATGAATAGCCCCAAACACAGGCTATTTAACTCTTTATCCTAACTCAAGCTGTGTGTGTATGAGTGTGTTGTCTATGTCTGTGTCTGTATGTGTCCGTGTCTGTGCTATTGCTAATCGATATTTATTTTGTATATATCTGGTACTTACTTGTGAATATGTTGACATGTGGACATGTGGACATGATCTCACTCTTGTATTTTTATTCCCAGAAGTGAGCACAGTGCTTGGAACATTGTAGTTTTTCAGTAAATGCTCGTTGATTTTTTGATGAATTGATTAGAGACTTAAATGCCTTACCGCCCTGGTACTAGCCACTTAGTTGGTCCCAGGAATGTCCCAGTACCCATTGCCAAAACCTAGGGCCAACTATCATGAAATATATTTGACAGCATTCGCAATGTGTGTGGATTATATCTCTATACATACATGTTCCGCATTTCAGAGGACATCCTAATGTATTTACCAGTTTTCTTTCAGCGTTTTGCGAAACAATTTCTGACTTTTTATTGTGCTTGTATCTTTTATGATGTCATCATATTACATTATCTTATTACTCTTACCCAGTAGTTCATAGCTAACTGTAAATTTTCCTTAGCTCAATCACTGTTTTGTGACCAACTCAGTCACTTTCTGACAGATTGTCAGTTACTTTATGTGGTTCATCCATTGGGTGTTGGTTTGTAGGAAGGAATTAAATGTGAGAGCACTTTTTAAATCACAGCACAGTAGAAAGGTAGTGTGGTGTAATAAATAAAGCAAAATGGATTTGGATTCAGGAAGAAGCTGAGCTCTCATCTTACCTGTAAAACTTAGGAGCTACAGGACCATGGTCATATATTTGATCTCTCTATGCCTGAGCATCTTCCATAATAACATGAAGATAATAATGCTTATAGTATCTTTCACAGCATTGGTGTGAAAGTGTGCTTTGTGAATTTTAAAGCGCAGTATCATTCTAAGGTATTATTACTGCTATTATTACACAGTTGTAAAAAAGCCAGTATTTTTAATGTTGCCTTCAGGCCACCTCTAATACCTATTTCTGTCCTCATTTATACCCATTCCTTATATTATTTTTTTCATTTGGTGCAAACTGTGCTGCATATCCTTCTTAGTAAAATTTTCAAAGCCTTTGGCAACAGTAGACAAGCTAAGTAAGTATCTCTAGTTGCTCCACTTTGAATTTAATGGGATATGTAAGTTGGCAAGTGTTGGACTAATAGTGTTTATTTGCATAAGTACACATTGAAGGAGAACAGGACCTTGACCAGCATGATGGAAACTCTTAGTGATCTTAGAATAACTGTGTTAGAAAATTTAAATAAATTTTTATACCTTTGGAGATCTCCTAGCTAATGTATATTTTAGAAATGGATTTTAGTCTTATTTAAGTGAATGAGGTGGTACTTCCAAAGCTGTGATCTAGGGAATAAAAAATGATCCGTAGACATTATAATCTCTTGGTGTGTTCTAGGGAGAGGGTGTGTGTGTGCGTGTGTGTGTGTGTGTGTGTGTGTGTGTACACAGTCTAAAATTCTAATTAATATTTAATAATTTAAATTACTGTAAAGGGACTTTCCTTTAAAATAATAATTGAATATTAAACTTTCTTTGGTAGACCTTCAATGAACTCTTTGATGCTCATAAAACAGAAGGCGATATCCTTGCTATAGTGTCTAAAGCTGAAGAATTTGAGCAAATTAAGGTAAGATTATTTGCAGCTAGAACCATTTATTTATAATATGCAAGTATTTTAGCTACCATAAAAAATACTACACCATTGTCTCCTTACAGAATTCTTATCCCAGGAAAATATAAACTGAATAACATTCAGTATTTCAGAATATGGGAAATTGCTTCAATTTACCAAGATTATGTAACTCTAGTGTGATTTATTGTCACATCATAACATCATATATTGACCCTGTACTATAAAATATCTGCTTCTTTTAAATAGGTGTTTTGTTAACAGAAACTATTAGGAAATCACAAAGAATGCAAATGTATGTTTTGTTTTATAATATAATAATAATACTATATAATATGTTATATATTATATAATACTATAATGACATAATAAATTAAAGATAATATAGAATGTAATGTTTTATTCAAATCTTTGGGTGTGAATTTTTCTTTACTTGAATTATTACTTAATCTTATTAACAATGAAAACTTTAATACCATGAATCATAGTACTTCACAGTCTTGATGTGTGATTGTATTATGCATTGTGAAAAATATATGACTATAATGAATGCATTCAATGTTAATTTAAGATTGCCCTAATCTAGATGAACAGAGGTTTTACTCTGGTCAAATAAAAAGTGAAATCTCATCAGTTGGAGGATGGTGAGGTCAGAAGATTCAATTTTTGTGGCATATCAAATTTTTGTATGTCAATGGCAACCTTAATATTGGTGATGAATAATAATGTAAATTTATGAGTATTAAGACCATTTCAAATAACATTTTATTAGCAATAGTGTATGGGAGTCATTTAGCATTTAAAGAGGAAACGTATTTATAGCAAAATGGATATTTTTTTTTTCAAAAATGAATAATGTAGGTTTAAATTTACAGTGACATTTTTCTTAAAAATCAACCCTTAGTTATTCTTAAAGATTTTCCCCCTATAGGTCAGAGAAGAAGAAATAGAAGAGTTAGATGTTTTATTGAACAATTTCTGTGAACTCTCTGCTCCTGGAGGTGTAGAAAATAGTTACGGAAAAATAAATATACTTCTTCAAACATATATAAGCCGAGGAGAGATGGATAGTTTCTCTCTGATATCAGATTCTGCGTATGTTGCCCAGGTAAGAAATTTTTTTTCTTTTTCTCATTCATTCTCAATGTTTCCTGCATAAATAACTTACTCAATATAGAACTGGTAGACTACTACTATGAGAAACTTTTAATAATTGCAGTAGATACATTTCCTTAGGCTTATTTGTCTCTTAAGAAACATTCTTTAAATTAGCCTTTTCCTTTTCTAAGTTTGTAAAAATCAAAGGTGAGGTTTATTAGCTCAAAATATTTCTAATGGCCATGTTTTTATTTAACAAAATGATATAACAACCTAATATGATTATCATTTGATTTTACTCACAGAAGGCAAGGATGTGATAGGATTTTAGAATGCAAAATATCTTAGAAAGCTAGAGACTTTTCACATGTGTGTGTGTGTTTGTGTGTTTGTGTGTGTTATGTAACACACATTCCTGTGATCTAAGTTTAATAAATATGTCTTGTACCAATCTTATTTCAAATGTGATCATATTCAAACTCTTGACAAACCCTTCACTGACCTCTGAGATTATGATATTGGGGACTTAGCGGGAAAATGTTTCCCTTAGCCATGAAGCTCAGTGAATTTGTAACTTTTTGAAAAAAATGATGTCTTAAATTCTCTGCTAATTCAGTTTGAGCCACCTTTTCATGAGGGCAGTATAGGTCATTTTGTTTACAATTGTCTTTTCCATTTAAATGAAGGAAAAAAAAAAGATTTGCTCCTTTAAATGAGCTTTTCTAATCTAACAAACTTTCTTTGAAAACTTGTCTTCCTCTGTTAAGAACATCCTTCTTTTCCATTACATTTCATTGGTTAATAACAACTTTAAATTAAGTAAGAGTACACACAGTCCTAATTAAACATGCTAAGCAGATATTTCATTATATTTTATTATATGTAATGGCTTTCATGAGAATGAAGGAATGTAATGTTATGAGATGCAAGTAGTAGGAGATATATGGTTTTGAAGTATAAAAGTATAATACATGGAAGATATATTTCCATGGAAAGTGATGTTATACGTTAAAACAAATACAAAGGAATACTTTAAAATTCCTTTAAACATGAAAAGAAGGAAAAGTTCATAAATGTGACTTATATACATTAGTATATTAATTGAAAGCATTCTAGAATGTACTAAAAATAGTGTCTAGGTGATGATTTCATAAAATATAAAAAGTGGAAACAGGTGTGGTGAGAAACTTTAACTTATCCCATTTTTCACTGATTTTAGGTTACATGTGGTTCTCCAGTGGGATATCAGAGAACAGTTTGCACTTAATAAGCACATTTGTACTTTTTAACAGTCTTTATTTCTAACTTCTTCTTTTTATTATTTTTCTCAAAATATTATGTTTTGTTTTTGTTTTGTTTTGTTTTGTTTTTTGCCACAATAACTTTAATCTTGAAAGTTGACAGCATGGCTAAGAAGTCTGGGAAACTTTACTATTGCAGAGTTTTATCTGAAGCTACATTATATCAACAATAATATAATTGTTAACAAGCCTAATTTGATTAAGAGACTTTAAGGATACTTAACTTAGTCTTGATGATTATGATGTGTTATTTTACCAGATATTGAAATGAGATATATATATATATATATACATATATATATATATATATATATATATAGTCCTTATATAGGACTATGTTGTTTAGCTAAAAATCTGTAGACCATCCAGCTTAATACTATACTGTTGGCAGTGGCACCAAAGGACAGTTATGTCCTTTCTATATATATAATGTATTAGACATGGTAATCCTCCATAAGTTAGTTTATGGCACTATCTTTCACCCCTTAAAATTAGACTCATCTCTAAGACTAAAAGTTGCATGACAGTTGCTAGTCACATTGGCATAAGGAGTTTCCTCTTCAAGGATTTCCCACCCCTGAGGGATTGAAATAACAAATATGAACAAAAAAACTTAATTCACTCTTTCAGTAGATATACCCCCTCCATCAGTGCAGATTGCCAGCCATCCCATACCTTCTCATCTTATTCAGTTCTTGTTCATGGACTCCATTGAATCCTACATGAAGAACCTATCCAGGGCTCTAAAAGCCTTCTTTTATGATTTTGAAAATTCTTTGTACATCACTCAATACACCCTAGTGTACCTATCTATTATACCCTAGTCTTACTACATTGCTGACCTACTTTCTTTTCTGATCATTACGTCCCATATGTGCTACCTACTCACCACTTTTTGCACAGAAATCATTGTCAACAATAGGTTGCAACCTACTTCTATCTATCATGTTCCTCCACAATGCCCTTTAGAGATTATAATGTTCCAAGAGTCAGAGCTTTATAGCATCATTTGTGATTTTTAAAAAATCCCACACAATCCATGCTGTTTCTCTTATTCAGTTCTGGGTCCAGCTCATGATTCAATAATGCTTATCCAATATGCGGGTAATGATACAGTAACTCAAGGTACTATTCATCCAAGCACATGTAGTAGGTTTGATAGTAGGCTTTCATTTTTCATCCATTGACTTTTCCTATTTATATTTGTTGACCCATTTCTCCTGAAAGGTTGCCGACCTCATTGAAAAGTCTCTTTAGTATTCTAGGGCTTTGTATTGTCAGTAGAATAGCATACTGAAAAACATCTGGTGGACCTGCCCTTATAAAGGGAATGTACTTTATGTTTGTATTTTACATAGGACAGTAGGAAACACCTTTTCTCCCATTTTACATCTCACTTATAAATGTTAATCCAGAGTATCATTCAGTAAAGTTATCTCATCATATCTTTCATTTTACAGATGAGGAAACAGAGACTCACAAATTTACCCAGGTCATGGAGGGAGTAAAAGTCACAGTTTTGAACTTGTATTCTCTCATTTCAAAATCAATATTCCTGCTATTCCAATGCCTAAAACAAAACTTTGATGCTATATTTTTCTGCAAAGTACCAGTCACTACAGGGCTAAAGTTAATGCAAAATAGGAGAAAGGGTATTTGTTAGTTTCATGTCCTATGAAAAATCTAAACAAAAGTTAGGTTCTTTATGTAAGGTGAGGTCCACAAATGCACTTAAGAACGCTATTCTACTGACCACCTAAGCCCTAGAATACTAAAGTTATTGGTATTCAGGTATTGGACTCCAAGTGTGCTATCGTACTCTTGCATAAAACTCTCATATGCATAGATCTGAAATACTAAGTATAATCCCTAGAAGAAAAAAATCTCCTTTTCCTGCTATCTGTCCCTTCACATTCATTGCTATCCACCTCAGTTTTAATCCTCCATAGTATTAGTCTTCCTCTGCCCTTCAGACAATTTCCTTTATAATCTTTCTCTACTTTGAACAAGTAAGCTTCATCCTCAGATTCTTCCTATTGGTTAAGAATTGAAACCTGAACTTTCCCTGAATCACACAACTGGAGAGGCAAAAACTTCAAAAAGAAAGCTAAGGCAATTAAATGCCCCAAGAATCAGATAATTCAAGGGTTGGAAGGGACTCCAATGACCATCCGGTATAACCCATACACAAAAGGAATGCCCACTATAGCATGCCTGCAAGTGGTCTTACAAACTCTGCTTGAAGACCTCCAAAGAACGGAAACTCACCACCTCTCAAGGCAGCCTATTCTCTTTTTGGACAACTCTAATTGTAGGAAGATTTTATGCCTAAATTATTATGCCTAAATTTTCCTCTTTGAAGCTTCCACCCTTTGAACCTAGCTTCTTTCTTCTTGAATCAAATAGAAAAAAATCCAATCTTTCCACATAAGAGCCCTTTGAATACTTGAAGATAGCTATTTCTCTCTGTACCTCACTCTCAAACCAGTCTTTATGTCCTAATGATCTCTAGTTCTTTCAACCAATCCTCATATGTGAACTCAAAACCTTGTACCTTGATTGCCCTCCTCTGTGCACCATCCAACTTATCAGTGTCCTCCTTAAACTGTAGTGACAAGAATTGAATGTGATATCCCAGAGGAGGTCTAATTAGGGTAGAATATTGGAACCCTCACCTCCTTGTTTCTGGAATATTGTTCAAGATCATATTAGCCTTTTAGGCTGCCACAAAGATACCTTGCCATCCTCCAGTGCTGGATGCTTCTTAACTCATAGGAGTAGAAGTTAGCACACTCAGCTGATAATTTCAAACCCTTGCTTTTCCACCTTCCCTCAACCTGTTTTGCTACCTTTGACATTTACACTACATTTATATTTACACTAGTGATAAATAACCTTCTCCAGATCTTCCCTTGTCATATGTTGCCTCCAGGACAGTCACTTTTAACACATAACTTAACAATGTATACTGTTTAATATAAAAACATTGAATTTTCCTTCCAAGTAAATTGCTGACCATTTAATTATTTTTCTTATTTGCTCCAACAAATTATTTTTATTGTAATAGAAAAAATGTTAGAGTAATTTCATGATGAAAATCCTGCAGTGGGTTTTAAGGCAGGGGAAAGGGGTAGATGCCTGAAGAATATTTTTTTAAAAGTTATTCCAATCTCATTTTTTTTAAATTGTGTCTGAATAACACATTTAGTACCTTCCCTGCTATAACGGCTTTCTGTCTGCTCAGTGTAATCTTGTATATATATCCCTTGTTATTTCCCTTTTTTCCCCCCTTTCCTCTCCAACTTCAGAATTTGAGTTCCATAAGAATAGGGACAGTTTTTCCCTTTCTCTGTATCTTCAGCACTTAGCATGATGCCTAGCCCATAGTAAGCACTTTTAAAATGTTTGTTATCTGGTTGTTGTTGTGCTTGTCCATTTTTGAAGAGGACCATGACATCAGAGAAATGATGACATGACTTGCAGTTGACTTTGATTTGAGTGAAAGAGGAACGTGCAAGGTCACCAGCCTCATTTTCTCCTGTAGAGCCATCTGGATCTGGGGACCAGATATTCATCAAGATGACTGGATAAGACTGACTGACATTTACAAAGAATCTTTAAAGTTTAACCTCTCATCTTTTCATCCTTTTCTATACTCCCCCCCTTCTTTTTTCTACAGAATGCTGCTAGAATTGTCCGTGCCCTTTTTGAAGTTGCTCTCAGGAAACGGTGGCCTGCTATGACTTACCGGCTTTTGAATCTCAGCAAAGTCATTGACAAGCGATTGTGGGGTTGGGCTAGCCCTCTGAGACAGTTTTCAGTGTTACCACCATCTGTCCTTACAAAATTAGAAGAAAAGAAACTCACTGTAGATAAGCTGAAAGACATGAGGAAAGATGAAATAGGTAAGAATTGAATTGTGTTTAAAACCTTGTTATTTGGAAATAAGATCTTTTGTCTATTGAAAAGATATCATTATGGTATTTCACATAAAGTATTAGCATTTTGATTATGAAATCTAATATTCTTTTCTTGTGGAAACCATTGTTTTACCTTTGTACTAACAGCAAGGTATAGGGAAAAGATCATTAGACTCAGATTTGGGAAACTTGATTTTTATTATGTTTCAACCACACTATAGCTTTTTTTCGCCTTTGGATGGCCACCTCAGTTCCTTTTCTAAAAAATTTTATGAAATACAAGTATCAATATTCTATAATTTGGCTCATAAATTAGATTACTGTGAGGATCAAATAAGATAATATATGAAAATCTCTTTTCAACCCTAAAAAGCTTTAGAAATTTAAGACCTATTATCCTTCACTAAAGTCCTACTCTGATGCTTCATTGTAGAGTACAAGGGATCCTGAGTTTTCAAAAGTTATGTCAGCTGGAAAGCCTTCACATATAAGCACAACAACAGATTATATTCAACTAAGTTTAGAGAGGCTAATCACCAAAGGGTGATGATTTTATTAAGCCTTAAGAATTTGGGAAAATCTGCGAAGTTATGAAAAGGTTATTTATCTTCATCACTGTAGTCAAGGCCTTCAAATCATGGATCCTTAAAGAATTATAACAACCATGTTATGTCGATAGTAAAGCAGTCCTTTTGTTCTTCCCTGATTCTCTCACTCCCCAGAAAATCTTTTCCCAGGCCTTTGTTCTTTTCTTCAAACTTCCCACACCTCCAGCATCACTCCATAGGCCACAAGGACTTTATCTCCTTTTTAAGTGAAATGAGACCATTCGACACAAACTCCCTTTTTCCCCATTCTCTTAATCTCAAAACCCCTTGACATCCAACCCCACTCTCTCTTACTTTCCCCTAATCTCTGCCCATGAAGTGGCCCTTCCCCTTGCCAAGACCAGTTCCTCTACCTGGGCCCTTGAAACTACTCCTTTTCAGTCTTCTTTACTGGTTCATCCCTTATATCATGCCCCCTAACCAGGGGTGTTTCCTGAACCTCTCTCCTATGTTTCCAACATTTCTCTCTCTATACTCTCAGTAAAATCATCAGCTCTTACGAGTTTATACTCTCTGTGCTAATAATAACTTGAGACTGAGCCAAGATGGTGTAACAGCAGGAAGAAGCACATCCTAGTTCCTTCACCAAATCCCATCCCCAAAGACCTAATAAATGCACCAGACTGAATTCTCAGAATCCTAGAAAAAAATCATAGTAAGTAATCTTTCCAACCCTGGGTGGCTGAGGGATACAGATAGAGAGATTTGTAGACACTGGAGACTGAGTCTAGCCAGGAATAGCACATGCAGACTATTCAAGTACTGAAGGCCTAAAAGAGAGACAAGGCTAGGCACCAGGTTACAAAGCATCAGGGCATGAAGAGAGCTTAGGGGGGGTCTCTAAATTAGCACAAGTTGCAGAACAGATATCATTTGGCAGTTCTGTTGTACTCTACCCCATCCAGAGACAAGGCAAGGAGGACGTGTACACACTGGGGCAGTAGAGATGAGGTATTGCCAGCAGCTTCTAGCTATGTACTGAGCAAGGAACAAGTTCAGTAGCAAGCAGTGGCTATGTAGCTCTAATCACAGGAGCAAAATATGGACTTGGTTCTAGCATCTAAACCCAGCATGAAAGCCATCAGTAGAATGAACAGGGCAGGAGTTCTAAATCAAAAGAGACAGTGAGCCAAGAGCCTCCCAACAGGGTGTTATTGGCTGAGTCTAACATCATTCTACAGAAACTACCAACCAGGGATAAGCCAGTAGACCCAAACCTGATTAAGGAACTTTCAGAGCTCAGATTAGGAGAGTATTGAGCAGTCAACCCTAGAACACATCACTTTGGGAATACTGAGAGCTTGCAGAATCCCTAATCTGAGCTGTGAAAAGCAGTAGAAGAGGAGGGCCCATAACTAACATTAAGTCTAAAATCAAGAAGTAAGCTGGAAAAATGAGCAAAAAAAAAAAAAAAGTAATCCCACCATAAGACGGTAATGAAGCTTAAGAAAAAACCCAGAAGAGAATGACTTGAAGATATCTACAAGTAATGCCTCAAAGACAAATACAGTTTGGTTACAAGTCCTACCAGAAGGCCTGGATGAGTTAAAGAAAAAGTTTTTGAAAGAATTAAAATTATTTTTAAAAAAACAAAGCAGTAGAGGAAAAAATAGGAAAAGAAAGTCATGGAAGGAAGATATGAAAAGAGAATTAAATTAACAGCTTGAAATGAAGTATAAAACCTACCTTAAGAAAATAACTCCCTGAAAATTAGAGTGAACTAAATAAAATCTAGTGACTCCATTGGTCATCAAGAAATATTAGAATGCCTCCCCCCCCCCAAAAAAAATAGAAAATGTGATGTCTAACAGCAGAAACAATTGACCTGAAAAAAGACTGAAAAGGAAAAAAAATAAGGATCATTGGATTATCTGAACATCATGACCAAAAAAGAGTTTAGACATCATATTTTAAGAAATCATAAAAGAAAACTACCTAGATTTCTTAGAACCAGAGAGCAAAGTAGAGATTGAAAGAATCCATTGGTCAGTTCCTGAAAGAAACCCCAAAATGAAAACTCCCAGGAATATTATGGCCAAAGTCACAGCCAAATATTATGGCCGAGTCAAAGGAAAAACTACTGCGAACATCCAGAAAGTACTAATTCAAGTAACAAAGAGTCACAGTCAGCATCACACCCAATTTTGTAGCCACTGCTGTGTAGGAATGGAGAGCTTAGAGTATGATATTCTAGAAGCAAAATATCTAAGCTCGGTCCTACCAAATTCTTTTTATGATACAATTATGGTACTGATACCTAAACCAGGAAGAGCCAAAACAGAGAAAGAAAATTATAGACCAATTTCCCCAATGAATATAGATGAAAAAATTTTAAATGAAATATTAGCAAAAAGATTATAGCAACTTACCACGACAATAATACATTTTGATCAGGTAGGATTTATATCAGGAATGCAGGGCTGGTTCAATATTAGGAAAACTATCAGCTTAATTGATCATAGCAACAGTAAAACTAACAGAAACCATATGAATATCTCAATAGATGCAAAAAAAGCTTCTAACAAAATATGACACCCATTCCTATTAAAAACACTGGATAACATAGGAATAACTGGCGCCTTCCTTAAGAGGATAAATAGCATCTACCTAAAACCATCAGCAAGCATTATATATAATGGGGATAAGCTCGATATATTTCCAGTAAGTTTGGAGGTGAAACAAGGATGTCCATTATCACCACTGTTATTCAATATGGTACTAGAAATGTTAGCTTTAGCAATAATAGAAGAAAAAGAAATTGAAGGAATTAGAATAGGCAAAGAAGAAACTAAGTTATCACTCTTTGCAGATGATATTATGATATACTTAGAGAATCAAGTAAAAAACTACTTGAAATAATAAACAACTTTAGCAAAGTTGCAGAATATAAAATAAACCCGCATAAATCATCTGCATTTCTGTATATTACTAACAAAGCCCAACAACAAGAGATAGAAAGAGAAATTCCATTTAAAGTCACTGTAGACATTATAAAATATTTGGGAGTCTACCTGCCAAGACAAAGCCAGGACCTGTATGAAAACAATTAGAAAATACTTTTCACACAAATAAAGTGAGATCTAAATAATTGGAAAAAACATCAGTTGCTCATGTTTAGGCCAAGCTAATATAATAAAAATGACAATTCTACCTAAATTAATTTATGTATTCAGTGCCATACCAATTGAATTACAAAAAAAATAATAGAGCTAGAAAAAATAATATCAAAATTCATCTGGAAGAACAGTATCCAGAATATCAAGGAAATTAATGCCTTACTGATTCATGAGTGAAGTGAGCAGAACCAGGAGAACACTGTACACAATAACAGCCGCAGTGTGTGATGACTGATATTGATAGACTTAGGCCTTCTCAGCAATGCAAGGACCTAAAACAATTCCAAAGGACTCATAATGGAAAATGCCATCACATCCAGAGAAAGAACTATCGAGTCTGAATGCAGAGTGAAACAGACTATTTTCATTTTTTGTGTTTTTTGTTTTTCTTTCTCATGGCTTCTTCCATTTGTTATAATTCTTCTGTGCAACATGACTAATGTGAAAATATGTATATGTAGAGCCTATATCAGATTGCAGGCTGTCTTGGGGAGGGAGGGGGAAGAGAGGAGGAGAAAATTTTAAAGCTTATGGAAGTGAATGTTGAAAACTAAAAATAAAGTAATTTAAAAAATCTAACCTCACAACCAAAAATAACTTTCCCAGCCAAATTGAGTATAATCCTACTGGGGGGCGGAAATGGACATTGAATGAAATAGGGAACTTTTAAGCATTTTTATCCTGATGATCTGCAAATCAATATATTCAACTTTCAAACTCTCTCCTAAGCTCCATTCAGTCCTGCATGACCAACTACCTTTTGAACATTTGAAACTGGATGTGTGAGAGACATCTTATACTCAACATGTCCCAATTAGAAGTGATTATCTTTCTCAAGAACTCCTTCCCCATGTCCAAATTTGCATATTCCTATCAAAGGCACCACCATTCTTCCAGTCTCTCAGTGTTATTGTTGTTGTACAATATCAGTGTTGTCGTTCACTCTCCTTCACCCCCCATCTTGCCTTTTCTTCCCTCACAATATCTCTCTTATCTGACTCCTCTCTACTCACACAGTTACCACCTTTGTTCAGGCCTTCATTTCCTCTTGCCAAATTATTGCAGTAGTCTCCTAATTGTTCTTCCCATGACAATCTATCCTACATTCTGTTGCAAAAAGTAATTTTCCTTAAGCACAAGTCTAACCGTGTGACTCCTTTACTTAAAGTGGTTTCCTATTGCCTCAAGGATCAAATAGCTTTTTAAGTAATTTGTTCAGTCGTTTTTCAGTCGTGTCCAATTTCTCATGACCCTATTTGGGATTTTCTTGGCAAAGTTACTAGAGTCCTTTGCCATGACATTCTCCAGCTTATTTTACAGATGAAGAACTGAGGCAAACTTACCCAGGGTTTCACAGCTAGTAAGTGTCTGAAGCCATATTTGAACCCACAATAATGAGTCTTCCTGACTTCAGATCTGCCACTTAATTCGCTGCCCTACCTAGGTGCCCCATAACCAGTCATCCTAAGCTGACCCAAACCTTTTCAAAATCATTGTACATTATTCTTCATTCTGCACTGTGTGATCCAACCCAGCTGGTCTTTTAGTTCCTCACACGAGATAACTTAGACCTCTATGTGTATTGTACACATAGATGATCTTCCATCTCTATCTTTTGCTCTGGCATATTTCACATACCTAGAATGCACTCCCTCCTCACCTGCACGTAATAAAATTGCTTTCTTCCTCCCAGACATTATTCAGGCATCACCTTCTATATGGAGCTTTTGCTGATCCCCCTAAATGCTAATACCCATCACTCCCAAAGTACCTTGTATTTAACTACTTTGTATATATTTTTTTATAAGATATATATAAGATATACATATATATGATATATAAAATATATCTTATTTTTATTTTGTATGTGTTTGTTATCTCCTCCCAAAGAATAATACCAGCTCTTCATGAATACAGATTATTTTACCATATTTATATCCCCAGCACCTAACATAGTATCTGGCATATATAAAGTACTTAATAAATGCTTGCTGTTTTAATAGTATAATTTTAAATGGTTGTTTCTTCCTAATCTGATGTCTTTTCCTTGTGACTTGTTTGTTTTCAATTTTATTTCATGTCAGTCAGAAGCTCTGTAAAGTCACTATGATAAAGTGAATTCAGAGTACTTTTGACCTGGGGGCAGAACCAAAGGATGCTTTTGAAGAATGTTTACTTCATAATTCAGCAGCACTTCAGCCATCATTTTGTTCTTTCATTTAAACATACTTAAGCTTTTGATTTAGATTCATTATGTTAATGCTTCATTTTAACAATGGTGAACTACTTAGGAAGTTTTCATTTAGGATGAGGGATGAACAGTCAGTCTGTATTAAAGGATCTTGTAGTGGTATCACTAAATCTTTCTAATTCTATTTCTTGCTAAATAAGATAACATGTGGCAATGAGTATAGTTTTAAGAATGTGTATGGACAGGAAAATAGATGGGCTGGTTATGTATCAAGAATGAAAGGGGGAGAGAGTAGAGAATAAGCATTTATAGTGCCTACTATGTGCCAGGCATTGCGCTAAGTGCCTTACCAATAGTATCTCATTTGCTTCTCATGGCAACCCAGCAAGGTAGGCACTGTTATTTCCCCCATTTCACAGATGAAGAAACTAAGTCAAGTAGAGGTTAAAGTAATTTGCTCAGCATCACACAGCTAGTAAATATCTTAGGCTGCATTTGAACTCAGATCTTCCTGAGACCACGCCCCTGTAGACTATCCAATGTGCTTCCTAGCTCTAGAGACAGCAGCAAGACAGCACAAGTGAGATATATCCAGTGAGAACAAGTGGCACCCTGGTATATCTAGTGAGAAGTATGTGGAAGTAGTTATCTTTTGAGGATTTATTGGAAACCAAGCGCATGATTTTCACAGAGTAGGAGGTTGTAAGAGGTTTGCATTTCGCTTTATGTTCCATATCCCAAAATTCAATAGTATTTCAAAGTATCTGTACTTGAATAAATCTGGGCACTCCGCACACTTGTGATCTGGGTGTCACAGCACATCTATACCTTCTCATTCTGTTCAACTCATGTCCTTGCCCTCCTGCATGTCCTCTACAGAGAGACCTCCCAGCATGCTCAGGACTTTTTTTTTAAGCAATATTTTTTAATTAATTTATTTATTTTTAGTTTTCAATATTCATTTCCACAAGATTTTGAGTTCTGAATTTTCTCCCCATCTCTCCCCTACCTCCACCCCAAGGTACCATGCATTCTGATTACCCCTTCCCCAATCTGCCCTCCTTTCTATCACCCCTGCTTATATCACCCCACCCCCTACTTATCACCCCACTGCCCCCTTAAGGACTTTTCTCTGCATTTCTTGACATTGCATGGATACTGGTTGGTATTCAGTTGCTCTTATTCCATTAGTATTCCATCTTTGCTCTCACCTCATGACTGAACCACCTCCTTTCCCATCAAACATCTCTTTGATAACCACAATATCTTACTCTACTTTCTTGTTTAGCTGCCTTCTCCTGGCCATCTTGAGCTTCTCTGTTATCCTTTGGATGACCCTCACTTTAATTCTTTAAAGATAGGTATTCAAGAACTTGTAGCTACATAGTACTACTGGAAGAATTTTGTTTAAGAAAAAGTAAAAAACCCAGGATTTTGTTTCAAAAGTCAAACTTGGGTTCATTTAAAGCACTATGCAGTTTCCCAAAGGAAGTCTTATTCACTCTCCAATTTTTGTTCAAAATTGGGCCCATAACCACAACTAACCAAAAGCTAAGAAGAGCTGTTGAAGAGAAGAGAAATTCCCAATTTCTCAATTAATACAGCAGTTAATACTGATTTTCAGTGCTATGGCTTGCTAATTCAGGTTACCTATTTCAAAATATTTGAATATGCCAGGTCAAGAATGTCAGCCATTTTATATAGCAAACCAGAAAACAAGCAATAAAACTGCCTTCTCTAAAATCCCATTTATAAGCCAGATTGTTTTGTGGGGGTTTTTTTGTGTATGCACATTTTATTCTTTTACTATTTTCTCTTTAGGTCACATGCTGCATCATGTGAATATTGGACTAAAGGTCAAACAGTGCGTCCATCAGATTCCTTCTATTACATTGGAAGCAGCTATCCAGCCTATTACACGCACTGTACTCCGAGTAAGGCTGAACATCTGCCCTGATTTCAAGTGGAATGATCAGGTAAACCCAAAAACCACCTAGCCACTATAGTTAGGAATGAACTCTTAAGAGATGCTTTGAAAAAATGTTGGTCACATTTACTTAATAGCAATACTAATGTAAGGTGTGATATTAACATACAAGGCTCAATGAAATAATTTCCTAGCTTCTAGGAAAACTCACATTTCAGCTATTTAACAGTATCCTGCAGACATCAGGAAATCAGAAGAGAAGGTTTGTAACAATCCAGACTGTGATCAGTCTGGCTGATCTGTTCCATAGTCACAGACTACAAGTCTTTTAGAAAACTAGTATGAATTTGATATTGGCTTAAGAATTTTAATCTTCTAGGGTACAGTTCATATGTTATAGGTTTGATTTTGGACCCTATCTGAGTAGATTTTAAAAGGAATCTTTATAATGTCCTAGATCTACTCTAATCCATTTTCCTCATGGTGGCACCAGAATCACAGAATTTACCAAGGATTCAGAGGCTCAGAAAGGCCATTTAAAGGGAAATAAAGGACACAGAAGGGCTTTTTCTTTTCTCTTCTTTTGGGCATGCCATATTTTTACAATAGAGATGAATACTACATATTGGTTTTTTTTTTCCACAAACATGATGTGTTATGAAGCTTAAAATAGTTCCTTTATGTTCTGGATTGCATGCATGTCTTTGCTCCTCATTCATTGCTTCAGGTCACACAGTTCTGCTTCAAAACTGTAGGTAATTTCCATACTGCTTAAAATGATTCTATTTCTCACTTATTAAGATTGTAATTATTTCATCCTTTGAAAGTATTGGAATATGTCTGGGTGAGATATCAACTTTCTAAAAATCATCTATTATGGGGGGAAATGATGCTTTTTAATCTAGCAACAAAAATGTTCAGTTATTATTTTCTTGACAAAGACATCTCATTGTTTTTATAGAACACCATACAGATTACATTTTGTGTGTGTGTGTGTGTGTGTGTGTGCGTGCATGTCTGTATGTATGTATATATACACAGCATTTTAAAATTTATTGCCACTTTTTCATGAACTGGGAAACCTGTTTCCTAATCAAACCCTACATGGAAATTCTAGAAAAACAAAAGCTGATTCCAATATGTAGGATAATAGCAGGTGTATATCTAATATGAATTGTTTAAAAGTATCAGTATTCCCAGACTTTGCATTTGAAGAATCCAAGAACCTGATTCTTAATCTAGTTTGGCCATTAATTTGGGCTGAGGAAATTGCTTAACCTTTTATACTTTGGTTTACTCATCTATAAATACATGTAGAATTATATTAATTCTGTCTCTGAGTTCATGTGAAGAACTCATGATAAAAATCATTTAAAAACATTCTGCAAATATAAAATGCTAAAAAAAAATACCAACAGATCACATTAATCTCACCCCCCCCTCCTATTTCTACATGTAAATTCTACTGAATTTGAAATTGAAAGTGGGAAGCTGTAACCTGCTTATGTAAATTGCTGTCATATAGTGTTTATTGTGCACAGAGGTGTCATCATTTTTATTGTATCTTGACCCCATATCCAAAATTACTTTTACTCATATTTTGTCAGACACTAGCCTAAATGTATTACCTTGTCATTTTGAACAGGTCACCTAGATCAGTGGTATCAAACTTAAGTAGAAACAGGTATACTAAACTGACTAGGTTGCCCAGTGGATAGAACACCAATCTGGAGTCAGGAAGACCTGAATTCAGATCTTGCCTCACACACTTACTACTTGTGTGACCCTGGGCAACTCACTTCACCCTATTTGCCTCTGTTTCTTCATCTGCAAAATGAGCTGAAGAATGAAATGGTAATCTACTCCAGTGTCTTTGCCAAGAAAATCCCAAATGGGGTCATGAAGTCAGACATGACTGAAAATGATTGAACAATACCAGTTACCAAACTGTACATAAGGATCTCTGCCAGCCATATATTGAATTAGAAAAACACATATTAACTTTATGTTCAATTTTACTTTTATTTATTTTGTCAAATATTTCCCAATTACATGTTAATCTGGCTCAGGTTACACTTGGGAGTGTTGCTGACACAGGCTGTGGGTCACATATTTGATACCTGTGATCTTGATCAATGACCTCCAGAATAGGAGCCCTGGCATTTGAGATCCACTGATTAGAGTATGTAAAGATGTGTTGCTTCCCACCCAGCCTGTCATAACCTGTTGTGGAGATTGTTAGCAGCACAACATCACCTACTATGACCCAGCATTTCTCCATTCTGAGCCATCCCTACATTCTAAACTAGACATTCTACGACTAAACCAATCTAAGTGCCCACTGCAGCATTTGCCACAGGAATCACTGGAGGATACTGATTCCCTTAACCCAGACCAAGAATTCTAGCAGCTCCTTATTGACTCTGAGATCAAATTAAAAACTTCTGCATTTTGTATTTTAAATCTTCAAACAACCTGGCTCCAAACTACTTTCTAGCCTTATATTACTTCATTTTTTATGCTATAGAGCAGAGGTTCCCAAACTTATTTGGCCTACTACTCCCTTTGTATAAGAAAAAAAAATTAGTTAAACCTCACCCCACCCCACCCCCGAAATCTACTTTCTTTAACCCTTTAACATTTTTAGTTTTGGTTTTTTTTGTTTTTTGGGTTTTTTTTAAATCTGCATCATTTCAAAAAAAAATAATTTTTTAAAATGACATGTCTTAAATTTAATAATGTATTGTAAATTTGTGGGTTTTTTGCTGCATTGAAATTTTGATAATGCAATATTGCATCATGTAGCCATATAGTATTGCACTGTAAACAAATCATTACATGCCCATATTCCTGCAGATGTGTGCTGGCCTTCCTGACAATGTGGGACAGGCTTGACGGCCCACAGTTGCTTTTTAAGACCTATGGGCAGACTTGACCACTGATTGGTTATAACTTGTATTTTGTGGGTTTATTTGGAAAATAATGTAGTCACTGCAACTTTAACTCTTTTATACAACTGATGAAACATGTGCCAGTGGTTTTTCAAAATTTTCTCTTCTTTCCTTATGCTTTCACTGCCACTTTATTTTTATTCAACACCTCCCCAATTGCACCCAAGGCTACTGCTGCTCCCCTGGATCATTCCAGCACACCCCCAGGGGGTGGTATAACCCATGTTGGGAACCTCTGTGAGTGTTTTTCTTTTCTGTACTTCATACTCATACCAAAACACATCTAAAATTGCAAACATGAATGGAAAATTAAAATATGACACTATTAGAAGCAGAACCATATAAAGAAAGGAATGGATTTATATTGAAGTCTTTCTGCTGAGTTGAAACTAGAGACAATGCATTGTTAATTATTTTTGTACTATGTACAGTGAATATATATCTACACCCTGAAAAACATGATTCTTGCTAAAAAGTTCTTAAATCCAAAATTATTACAACCTATTATTTGATTATTATGTATTTTTCTTTGAAAAAAATTATCTTTAAAAAAAGAAATTTACCTCTTTGGCTAGCTACTTTAACAAAAATTAATTGAATAGAGGGTGGAGCCAAGATGGCAGCTGGAAAACAGGAACTCTCTTAAGCTCTCCCCCAGATCTCTCCAAATACCTGTAAAAAATGACTCTGAACAAATTTCAGAGCTGCAGAACCCACAAAATAGCAAAGGGAAGCAGGTCTGCAGCCCAGGACAGCCTGGATGGTCGCAGGGAAGGGTCTGTCGGACTGTACTGGGAGCAGAGCACAGCCCAGCATAGACCGCGCCAGGACAGACCAGACCAGGAGTCGACCACCCGGAACAGGCCTTAGCACCATGAATCACTGAGCTGTAGCAGTTACCAGACTTCTCAACCTACAAACACCAAAGACCATGGAGCAGGTTAGTGGTAAAACTGCTGGATCGGGGTAAGAGCAGCCCGTCCCCAGCCCTGGGGGCGGCAGAGGTGGCCCTGCTGTGGCTGGGGCAGAAGCAGTAAGCTCCTGCAGCTATTTCCAGAGCTCTAGTGTCAGCTGCTTCCCGAGTCCCTAAGGCCCCAAGGTAGGAGGTATCGAGCAGTGGATCAGAGCAGGAGTGCAGGGAGCACTTTACTGGCGCAGAGGCAGGGCTCTCTTGCTTTGCCCTGCTTGGATCTGGGTCACAGTCCTGGTTGGCGGTTCTTGGGGGCGGAGGAGTGCTGCTGTGGCAGAGCTTCAGATGACGGTAGAGTAGAAGTACCTCTGAAAACAGCAGTGCAGCCCCTAAAGCTTGGGAGAAAGTACTCTCTAGGAGCAGTTACACCCTGACAAAAAGCTCAAAGTTTAAGTAGTTGGCTGGGAACATGACTAGGCAGTGCAAAAGGACTCAGACTCAGACTTTAGAATCTCTTTTTAGTGAAAAAGATCAAAACATACAGCCAGAAGTCAACAAAGTCAAAGAGTCTACATCAGAAGCCTCCCAAGAAAAATATGAATTGGTCTCAGGCCACGGAAGAGCTCAAAATGGATTTGGAAAAGCAAGTAAGAGAAATAGAGGAAAAATTGGGAAGAGAAATGAGAGAGATGCAAGAAAATCATGAAAAACAAGTCAATGACTTGCTAAAGGAGGCCCCAAGAAATACTGAAGAAAATAACACCTTAAAAAATAGACTAACCCAAATGGCAAAAGAGCTCCTAAAAGCCAATGAGGAGAAGAATGCCTTGAAAGGCAGAATTAGCCAAATGGAAAAGGAGGTCCAAAAGACCATTGAAGAAAATACCACCTTAAAAATTAGATTAGAGCAAGTGGAGGCTAGTGACTTTATGAGAAATCAAGAAATTATAAAACAGAACCAAAGGAATGAAAAAAAGGAAGACAATGTGAAATATCTCCTTGGAAAAACCACTAACCTGGAGAATAGATCCAAGAGAGATAATTTAAAAATTATTGGACTCCCTGAAAGCCATGATCAAAAAAAGAACCTAGACATCATCTTTCAAGAAATTATCAAGGAAAACTACCCTGATATTCTAGTCCCAGATGATAAAATAGACATTGAAAGAATCCGCCAATCACCACCTCAAAAAGATTCCAAAAAGAAAACTCCTAGGAATATTGTCACCAAATTCCAGAGTTCCCAGGTCAAGGAGAAAATACTGCAAGCAGCCAGAAAGAAACAATTTGAGTATTGTGGAAGCACAATCAGGATAACACAAGGTCTAGCACCTTTTACATTAAGGGATCAAACAGCTTGGAATATGATCTTCCGGAGGTCAAAGGAGCTAGGATTAAAACCAAGAATCACCTACCCAACAAAACTGAGTATCATGCTTCAAGGCAAAATATGGATTTTCAATAAAATAGAGGACTTTCAAGCTTTCTTGATGAAAGGACCAGAGCTGAATGGAAAATTTGACTTTCAAACACACGAATCACAAAAAGCATTGAATGGTAAACAGGAAAGAGAAATCATAAGGGACTTACTAAAGTTGAATTGTTTTGTTTAGATTCCTACATGGAAGGATGATATGTGTAATTCATGAGACCTTTCTCAGTATTAGGGTAGTTGAAGGTAACATACATATATATAGACAGAGGGCACAGGGTGAATTGAATATGAAGGGATGACATCTAAAAAATAAAATTAAATTAAGGGATGAGAGAGGAATATATTGAGAGAAGGAGAAAGGGAGAGATAGAATGGAGTAAATTATCTCACATGAAAGTGGCAAGAAAAAGCAATTCTGTAGGAAGGGAAGAGGAGGCAGGTGAGGTGGAATGAGTGAATCTTCCTCTCATCAGATTTGACTTGATGAGGGAATAACATACACACTGAATTGGGTATTTTACTCCACAGGAAAGTAGGGGGAAGAGGATAAGAAAGGGGGGATGCCAGAAGGAAGGGCAGATCGGGGAGAGGAGGAAATCAAAAGCAAACACTTTTGAAAAGGGAAAGGGCCAAAGGAGAAAAATGAATGAAGGGGGACAGGATAGGATGGAGGGAAATACAGTTAGTCTTTCACAACATGATTATTGTGGAAGTGTTTTGCATATTGATAAATGTATGACCTATGTTGAATTGCTTGCCTTCTTAGCGAGGATGGGTGGGGAGGGAGGAGAAGAGAGAATTTGTAACTCAAAGTTCTAAAAGTGGATGCTCAAAAAAAAAGTTGTTTTTTGCATGCAACTGGGAAAGAAGATATACAGGCAATGGGGTATAGAAATTTATCCTGCCCTACAAGAAATTAAGGGAAAAGAGGATTGGGTCAGGGAGTCAGGTGACAGAAGGGAGGGCTGACTGGGGAATGGGGCAATCAGAATATATGCCATCTTGGAGTGGGAGGGGAAGGTAGAAATGGAGAGAAAATTTGTAACCCAAACTCTTGTGGAAATCAATGTTGAAAACTAAAAATATTAAATAGATTATTGTCAAAAAAGTAATTGAATAATTTCTTGCTAGCAAAATTTGTCATTTACCAGTCCAAAATATTCTCTAGGTCCTGTACAGGGATGTGAGCTTTTTGAGGGCAGGTACTAGCTTTTCCCTTTTTTTTTTTTTGTATTCTTAACAATTACATAGCACATAGAGGTGCTTAGCAGGTGTTTATCAACTGATTGTTAATTATATTTCATAAGAACAAAAGGGTTTTGCACTATTAATAAGTAAAATAAAGTTTTTTTTAAAAATATTTGATCTTTATCTCATCCATTATTGTTTCTATTTTTCATTTGCTTTACAACACATTAGTACAGTAGTGTGTGTGTGTGTATATATAAAATTTGTAAGCAAGTATACATATTTTGTAGGTATGTGCTCAAAAAAATTTGAACATCACAAGCTAGACTTAGATTTAAAGCGTTTTTTAATGGTCAGTTTGATATCTAAATTTAATGGAATTTTTTCCTCCCTTCTTTCAATTTAACTTGAAGGTAAGAAACTTCTCCTGTTTACATATTCTGTAACATATAATACATTTTGTATAGTGACCTTGTTTTTCTCTAGGTGCATGGTACAGTGGGAGAACCTTGGTGGATTTGGGTAGAAGATCCCACAAATGATCATATTTATCATTCTGAGTATTTTCTCATTCAAAAAAAGCAGGTAAATATATACAGCCATTCACATACTGAGCACTTAAGAAATATTTGTTCCAATAAATTTTATAGACTAACATAAGAAAAAAGGAACATAAAATCACATTTTCTGTTTTTATACTTTTTCTCTTCACTTTTACTATAAGTTGGAATTTAAAATAACATCCTCATTTCACTAACAAAAAATCATGGTTTGAGGGATACTGACATTTTTGTTGTGATGCTTATTCTAGTCAGTTCAGAAAGCCAGAATGAGATCTATGTAATTTTATTGTATCATAATTTTATTGTGATTACCCAATTGAAAATAGATTCATAAATTTTAGAACTTGAGGTGGCCTTAGAGATTATCCATTCCAATCCCCCATTTTACAGATTAGAAATTTGAAGTGAAAAAATTGATTTATTTTTGATGGTATCTATGTGTATCATTAGAATAAACTTTATACTTTCTTTTATTAGGAATTTTTAGGAAAACTTTCTGCAGGTTTCAGCAATACTCAATCTCAGTATGCCATTTATTTTGCCCTAGTACATCTTGCTATGTAAAGAGAGCATGTATTTTTACTACATGGATTTTTAGAGTATAACCTACTACTTTTAAGATGGGAAAATCAAACTCACAATTGTCTCTCTCTTATATTAGGTCATTGCAAAAGAATCTCAGTTGCTGGTATTTACAATCCCTATTTTTGAACCTTTGCCTTCTCAATACTACATCCGGGCTGTTTCTGACAGATGGTTAGGAGCAGAGGCTGTATGCATCATCAACTTTCAACATTTGATTCTACCACAGAGACATCCTCCTCATACAGGTAACATATCACCAGGAATTTGAATTACTAGTTTCCCAAAACTATTGCCTCAATTAATTCTGGTTATATATAAATTAAAAACCAGTATGTAGTCATATTTTAAAAATACCCTTTTCCCATATCACCTCCATGTTTAAAAACCTTTATTTGTTTGTAACTTATAGAATTTAAAAATAGTTACTTGAATTATTGGTCACAAAATATTTTTTGATTCTGATGTAGAAAAATCTTTCATTTTTGTAAATCAGAGATCTTGTCTACCCTGAAGATCTCTGATCTCGTGAAACCGAATGAATGAATGAATGAATTAGTGCTTACTGTCTGCCAAGCCCTGTGTTGAGCATGGGAGATAGAAACAGAAAAGGCTAAATGGTCTGAGGAGACTCCTACACTCTAATAAAAGAAAATTCAGTTTCAGGGCAGAGGCAAAGGCTTAGAAATTCTAAGAGTGATCAGAGGAGGAAATGGAAAGTCTCAGGTCCTTCAGTTAAGTCATTAAGTCACATAACAGTGCCTCAGGTGGGATGGAGGAGAGGTGTCTCAGGGATTTGTCAGAGGCAAGGTGGATGGGAAGGCCTGACACTCTTTTCATCTCCACAGAGGGAATAGAGTTGATAACTTCAGTCTTACTCAGACCAGGTGATCAGTTAAGCAAGGATGGTAGCCCTAATATGGGGAGGTTAAGAGAAAGAACACTCCCCCTTGTGGTAATGAATCTAATGAAACACACCACTTGGAGTTAACTGGCCCTGATAGAGGTAAATGAGGTGATAAATGCCTTTCTGATTATTAGTTAATGTCAACAATTGCTGTGGTTGTTAGTACGCATTTCTTGTTTGTATTCTCTTATTAGTCTTCAGCAAGTTAAATAAGTGTTTTTACATGAGTGTTAATTCAGAATATATGCAATATCAAATTCTTTTGTTGTTGTTATCTCTCAGCATCCACTCATCCTTCCACTGCCAGCTTGTTTGTTTGTTTTTTACCCTCATATGTATGGTCTAGGACATTGAATAGGACTTGAAGTCAGGAAACCTGGGTTCAGATACTGCCTGAGACATTTACTAGGTGGGTTGCCTTGGGCAAATCTCTTAACCTTTCTGAGCCTCGGTTTTCTCATCTGAAAAATGAAATAGTTAGACTCAGTGACTTCTAAGGTCCCTTTCAATTTGACGTTCCAAAATATCCTTGCATAAGTCGTAACTAATGTTAGAGATTTTCCTTCTAATTTTTTTAGTAGTCATCTTTTACTTTGCAGATTTCCTTGTGCTTCTGTACTAAAAGGCGGGCAGGGGGGATATGTACTGTGGACCCCTCCCTTTTTTTAAATACACATTCAAGTACAACACATATTAATCCATATCCTGCCTTACCCCACTGCCAGCAGCCCCAGCAGTCATCAGGCTCTTGCTTAAGCCTGTACCTTCCTGACCTCCTCCTCCCCTCAAAATAACAGCAACAGTGATAATAACCCTACTCTGTTGTCTGGTAAAACCCATATAGCCCTATTTACCCAGAAAATTGATTACAGACTTCTAAGTTAAAGGAAACAACATTATCACTCGGTTAGTAATAGACATTCAAATATTTCATATAGTTTTTTTTTTACCTGCCATCTTATTATATGTAACTTGTTAGGCACAAATCTGGCAAACCATCTTTTCTGAAGTTGGGCCACTTTAACTTAGTGGTGCCAATAAATATTTAGAATGTGTTATGAATAGGTTTAAGCCCATGATAGAAATGTACAAAATGTTAATAAAAGTCTCTTAAAATTTTATCTTAAACTTTATCTTTTTTTCTTTCTTTTGTTTTTTGAGAATGGATTTCCCTCTCTCATCAAGCCTGGAAGTACAGTGCCCAGTCACAAGCCTTATCGCAATACTGAATAGCACAGGAGTTTTGACTTCCATTTTTTCCAGCCTGGGGCAGTTCACCCCACCTGAGGCATCCTGGTGTGCCATACTTACTCCATCAGGTTTAGTTCTGCTACTACACAAAACTCTCAAATTCAAATGAGCCACCAGCCTCAGCCTCACCAGCTGCAGCTAATGTAGACTTGCACCAACATACCTGATTATCTTAAACTTTCTAAAAAATTATTAAACTTTCATATCACATAAAATTTTAAAGAAACTCTTACCATGACACAACATAAGACATCTGATTTTAAAATATGCCTTCAATTTCCTGTTAGTCATGGTAATAAGGGAATTAATATTATAGATACCCCTTTATCATTTTTATTGGGGGAGTACATTTTAAATTTGTGAGTGTTCTCTAGGTTATGAATCCCTAAAGTGAAGACCCAATCCAATAGCATTCCTCAAATTCAATTTTGTTTTACTGCTCAACTTCTCCCAACATCGTACCAAACTGGAATTGAAAAGCATTACTTTTTTTTAATGTCTCTGCCTAGATAATTAAGTATTTTACTTGAAAGCCCCTTCCTCGTGATTTTGCTTCATTGTAATTTTCTCGGCTTCCTGAAATTAAGGGTTGCCAATAGCAAACTTAAGATTTCCATAGATAGGCCTTTTCAACTTCTCCCAAGTTTTAGTACATTTCCAAAATGTGTGCAAATAGGAAATTGTTAGATTGAATTCATAGCAATGGCATTATGGATAATGGGATAATACCTTAGTTTCCAAAATGATTATATTAAAGGTTATAGGGTTGCCTGTCTATGGAAATCTGTCTATAGGTGTCTCTAGATTTTTATATGTGTCGCCTTCATTTTTTTGGTATTATTTCTTTATTTTGTCTTTGTATATTTGAATATCATAATGAAAATAAGAGGTAATAGAGAAATATTCCAGTATCTAGTGAAATGTATTTTCTATCTTATGTCAGTATGAGAAATGCAATTTTCTGGCATTATGGAAAATAAATGTATTGGTACATCAAGTCTTTTGATTAGTAGAGGGTTATTTATGTCACATGGGCTTAACAAATTTGCCCAGGCTCTGGTTTAAAAAAAAAAATGGTACTTTTTGCCAAGCTGAAAAGCCTTTGAGTATGTACTAGTCACATACTATCTGTCCAAGGACCAAACTAACTATGGGCACAGTGGCTTAATACCAAAAGGTTGGTCTCCAGAGTATAAATTTTTAGAAATAATGACCCATGGGGGGAAAAAACTTTAGAACTATGCAGAAAAGAATGTAATCTATGATAGCTCAAAAGGCAGCACTGATTCTTGTACTACCTTATATTCATTCTGAATATCACAAGCCTACTCTATAGAGTATCTCTATAAAAAGAGTCCTAAGTCATAGAGATAGTTAATGGCAAAGGATAAAAATAGGGGTGGGTTTGCCAGTAAATACCCTAATTTCAAAAAAAGTGTTTATTGTACTGTACTTTATTGTAAGAAAAACTGCCAACTCAAAATATTGACCTTTAGGAAAATGTCAGAATTTGTGGAGACCACCTTATAATTTTTACTTTCATGGAATGCCACCAGTCATTTACGCAGCATAGAATGAAGTTCTTCAAAATTTTCAACTCTTTTCTTCGCTGTAGTAGTTTATAACTGATTTTTATTCAATTAATTTCTATTTTTGTAATTACTTTTCCCTACTTTGATGACTGTTTATTTTATTTCAGAATTACTGGATCTGCAACCATTACCTGTGACAGCTTTGGGATGCCGGAAATATGAATCCCTATACAACTTTACCCACTTCAACCCTGTGCAAACACAGATATTTCACACACTCTATCACACAGACTGTAATGTACTACTTGGAGCACCCACTGGCTCAGGAAAGACTGTAGCTGCTGAATTAGCCATCTTCAGAGTCTTTAACAAGTATCCCTCATCAAAGGTTTGTTACAAAGTACTCAGTAACTTTCTTTTTTCCTTAATCAAAGAATGTAGAAATAAATTTCCAAAACTAAACCGAAAAGGTCATTGAGTATTTACTGATCTCCTGATATAAAAGAGAATTTGAATATAATAGTAAAAAGCTGGTTTCTTAGGGAATTAAGCAAACAGTGTTATTACCAAAAGTATACTTCAAAACTTGAGTGCCTTCGTGACCTCAGAGATGTGACTACATCTTTGTCAGAAGCAAGGTGGATGGGAAGGCTTGACACTCTTTCATCTCCACAGATGGAATAGAGTTGATAACTTCGGTCTTATTCAGACCAGGTGATCAGTTAAGTAAGGATGGTAGCTCTAATATGGGGAGAAGGTGAAGAGAAAGAACACTCCCCATTGTGGCAATGAATGTAATGAAATACACCACTTGGAGTTAACTGGCCCTGATAGAGGTAAATGAGGTGATATCTGCCTTTCTGATTATTAGTTAATGTCAGCAATTCCTGTGGTTGTTAGTATGTTAGTAGTGCTCCCTCCAGTTCCCTCTCTTCCAATTCAGTTCATTAGAAAGCTTCTTCCTCTAGGCATTTTAGCATTTGAGGAGTAGCTGTTCATCTGTAATTCCTCAGAAATCCTATGTGTCATTCTGACTACTTGGGTAGCCACCTCCTTTTTCCAGTCTTCTGTTTAGTAAATCATATCTTATGAGCAAATTTTTATACTAGAATCATCATTGGTAGTATTCTGTGCCATAAATCTATTCATCGTGATGTTCTATAGTTTGAAAATAGTATCATTTGGACATTATTTATGTTGAAAGGATAGTTTCTCATATCAGGAATTAGTTTAGGATCTTTGAAAGTACTATGCATTTCCCAAATACAGTCCAGAATCCAGACTAAAACCTTCTTCCTATACAATTCTGAATCATTTTCATTATTCATCTCCGCAACTTACATTCACAACGGAGTACCCATCCAAGTAATAGTCAGCGCAGTGAACATTCTTCATCCATTTGGTTTTTCCCATATGTATTGTCAAACTGATCTCTTTTGAGTAGCAGTGAATCTCCTTGAGGATACCTTAGAGTATTCAGGGCACTTAATTCATTCAGCACTAAATTTTATGAAAAAAGGATCCTTTGGAAGATCTTATAATTTCTAGGGACTTACTTTTCTTTTTAAATTTTGCACAGGTCGTAATACTAGCTAGGTCCATTGGAGAACATATACTTCCCTATTTTATGCTTCGCTTCCACGGTCATTCAGGTTATCTCTACCATTGCAAATGATGTATGGGTCTTTATTTATTGATGCTTGATTAGCATTTTTTAAAAATGTAAAAATACCAGCTGCAATTTCTTCTAGTCATTTGACATCTTCTGTTCTTTTACATATCTTGAAAATTAATCCCTTAATTCTTTCAAAATTATATTACTCCCAGCATAGATTCCTTCTGTATTTACTTTGTATGATCAAGTTTTTTTTACCCAATCTCATTTTCTTAAGTGCCCTTTCCTCATCTTTAATCCATCTTCTACTAAGATATTAGAGTGCAAATATGATAGATTTGCTATTATTAGTAATAAAAATAGATTATTGTAAAAAATGTTGATATATCCATTCCATTTTTTTTGCCTCATTGTTATATTCATTCCCATTTCATTTAATGTGCTTATGGTGATCTGACTTTGTTGGTTTCACACCAAGCTTTAGGTAGCCTCGTTTAACCCTTAAGAACTCTTTACTGTTTTATGAGGAAATTCTGCTTCCACCATCTTCCTTCATAAAATTTTGCAAATGAATTTATTTTCTACATTATTGTTGCCTTTAACTTTCCCACTACTTTTCTTGAAAGATCAAGAGTTGCTAGCCAAGTAGGTTTATAAGTCCCTTTGAAATGATTCTTTTTGCCTTAGGACACACTATAAAACTAACCACCAGCTCCTTTGTTGCTCTCTCTAAAGAGAATCTATGAATCATCCTTCCATTAACCTGTGAGTTCATATAGCCATTCAGATGTCTTTTGGTTCCATCTGTGATGATGATAATACTCACTTTGTTCACTTCTTCCAATAGTTTCAGTCAATCACCAAGCATTTATTAAGTGCCTGGTATGTGCCAGGTACTTTTCTAAGTCCTGGGATACAGAGACAAAAAAGAAAACACGTCACTTCTTCAAGGAATCTACATTCTGTAGGGGGGGACAAGCATGTATGTTGTTTAGATATATAAGAATATACAAAATAACAATACATCATTGTTGATTATTGGGGCAATATTGTTGATTCATTGTAGCAAGAACTTAACATTTTAAGTGATATTTATAGATGACCTAAACACCAAGATTAACATTGTCCTTTAACCTCTTTTCTATCACTATACTACTGTCACTGTAAAAATTAGACAGGACCACAAAGGACTTGAGGGGATCATATTCTTTGTTTTGTGATTTTTGGTAGCCAAGAAATACGTCACCTAATGACGAACCTACTGGTAAAGAGTAAGTCCATATTTAGGCTTTTCCTCAGAAAGGAGACATTATATCTTGGGAACAATAATTAAAGCTTTTCCAACTTTGAAGAATTTGCCGTACATTGTTCACTGTCAGCATGGTCTTTGAAAACTGGTCATTTCCTTGCTACAATGAGGCTTTGGAGTAGAACTTTTTTGAAGTGACAAAAGCATACAAATAGATATCCTTCTTTAAATTTAAAGAACTTTAAACGACTTTTAAGCTCACTTTTTTCCTTTGATTTGAAATTAACTCATTAATAAAAGAGAAAATCTCTTAAGTTGTTCAACCTCTAACATGTCCCAGAAAAACTTATAGGTATATTGATCTGTCTCATATGGAATATGACAGAAAGCACCAGAAATTTCAGGAAAATTTGGTTGCAGGACAAAACTACAGTAAACCTTAGACTGATAAAGATGAGTCTTCAAATAGTTCTTCCTAGCACACACTTCACATTCCCAACTAGTATAAACACTGCACAGAAAATTCAATATTATGTCAGAGCCACTTTGTAGTAGAGGAAACTCTACCACTGACAGCAAATTATAGCACTATTCCCAATTCTGTACCATACAAAAGAAATTCAGAGAGAATTTAGCATCCTGTGTATCTTCCTATGTTTGCATTATGATTCATGAATATTAGATTAGAAAGTAGTGTTGCTTTGGTTCTCAGCCTTCTTCAAAAATTTGAAACACTGGGGCAGCTAGGTGGCTCAGTGAATAGAGCACCAGCCCTGGAGTCAGGAGGACCTGAGTTCAAATGCAGCCTCAGACATTTGACACACTTTCTAGCGGTGTGACCTTGGGCAAGTCACTTAACCCCGATTGCCCTGCCTTCCCCCCCTCCAAAAAAACAAAACCAGAAACAAAAACAAAAAAATTTGAAACACTTTAGAATTCAAACTGAGACTATATCACTTTATATTTGAATATTTAGAAAATCCCTGGAATGCCATCCCTTCTCATCTCCGTCTCTTAGTTTCCCTGATTTGCTTCAGGTCTCAACTAAAGTCACACCTTCTACAAGAAATCTTTCCTGCTCCTCCTTAATCTTAGTGCCTTCCCTTTGAGATTACTCCCACTTTATCCTGTATATATCTTGTTTGTACATAGTTATTGCTTGTTGTCTCCTAGACTATGAATTCCTTGAGAGTAGGGACTGTATTATATTTTATCTTCTTTGTAGCCCCAGTGCTTAGCACCTGGTATATAGTAGATGTTTAATAAATGCTTATTGACTGACTAGAAAAGAAGTGGTGGTAGTAGTAGTAGTAATAGCAGTAACAGTATTAGTAGTCATAACTAACATTATTTTCTTTATTAAAAATATCCAAAGAAAATGTCTCAAGTGAAGCATTTAATTTCTTTAAAATATTTCTTTATTTAAAAGATAGATTTTTTTTTTATATTCCCTATCTTGGAATCATTCTCATTTGATGTAATTTAAATACTTTGTTAACTATCATTGTAGTCAAGGCACATTTATATTCCTGAACAGGAAAGATACATTCTATATCATTTTATGGAGATTTTTAACAGTTTAATTTAATTTACATGAGAGTCTTTCTGTTTTGTTCAGGCTGTGTACATTGCACCCTTGAAAGCTCTAGTACGTGAAAGAATGGAAGATTGGAAAGTTAGAATAGAAGAAAAACTTGGCAAAAGGTAAGTCATATATTTAACTTAAGATACATGTTTTCAATGGTATTAGAGGTAGAGCAAATGAAAGAGTTTGGAGAAAGAACATTTTCAGGATTATTTTAAGAATTCAAATTATTTTAATACTATTTAAAATTATCAATATTCTCATTTTATTAAGAAAAAATGGTACTGACATTTACCCCCCAAAAAGAAAAAAAACAAAATCTATTCCACAATAGATAATATACCCTATTATGCTAAAACAGAGGAAAAATATTTGTGCTTTATTTCTTGTATTTTCTCTCCTCTCCTGTAAAAATGGGAAAGAGATTGGATAGTACCCGAGTGGCAACGTGATGTGGAGATTTGTCATGGGGTCCTAGTTCTAGAAAGAGAAGGCAAAAGTTTGCTAATTAGTGTCAGAGGAGCTAGGGGTGAAGTCTATGGGAAGGAGATGAGGATGATAGAGCATAGGAAGCTTGATGAGGAGATGGATCAGGAAGTGACTAGAGCTTTGGAGAGATATTAGGGATATAAAGAGCTTCAGAAGTTACCTTTGCAGAAGTGATATTAAAACACAAAGGAGCTAATGGGGTCCTTAAGTATAAAGAGACAAGAGAGGAATACCCCAGAAAGAACTTTGGGGAAGTCACCAGCTGTTAGGGGACGTGATATGGGAGATGATCCAGCAAAGGAGATGGAAAAGGAATAGTTAAACAGGAGAAGCAAGAGAGTATTTTTTTTTAAACTAGAGAGATGAGGACATCCAAAACAATGTCAGATGCTACAAGGAGTTCAAGAATGATGAGGATGGAGAAAGACCAGCAGATAATGGTAATTAAGAGATCTTAGGTAAATTTTGGAGAAAGAAGTTTAAGTTGAATGGTAAAGTCAGAAACCAGATTTCAGAAGACTAGAAACTGAGTGAGAGGAGAGAAAGTAGAAGCAGCATGTTTAAGACTTTGACTATGGAATGAGAAGAGAAATATAAGACCTATGAAGAGATGTTAGAAGAAACTTAGGCATGTCCCAAGTCAATGGGGAAGGAATCAGTAGATAGAGATTGGAAGTTGCTAATTGTAGGGATAATCTGATAGAGGAGACTGAGGATTCAGGATTAAGGCATGGCCTTGATGGAGGGAAAGGCCACTTCTTCATCACAGTAGAATTAAAAAAGAGGTTAGGGCTAATGATGTCAAAAGATTTAGGGATGTATAAGAGATGAAAGGCCTTTCCAAAAGGAATAGCCTCTTATTTTCTCAGTAAAGTATGAGGTGAGATTCTCTGTTAAGACTGTAGGGAAGAAGTACAGGGAGATTAGAGTGGGAGGCTCAAAGACAAAAAAAGATTTGAAATAACCACTAGGGAATATGATAGGGAATCAGTTAAGAAAGAATAAAAGTTTCAATATCCTTTTGTATTCTGGTTTTGATTGATATTAAATATCAAGATTAATGTGATTCTGTTCCTTTTATGGGTCACTGAATAAATGGACCACATTTAGAGTGATAGCATTTAGGTTAACATTTATAAATAGTCTAAAAACTATAGTTCTTTGTGTAATTCTTTGTACTTTTCTCCTCCTCCATCTCCTAAATACTCTGTGATTGCAGAAACCAAAGTAGATTGCACAGGGGTGAGGGCCACTTTATGTTTTTCTTGGCTTCCTGAGGAGCCATGATCAAAAGATTCTTCTCAAAGTGGGCATCTTTTTTAGTCTCAGCATTGCCATTCTTCATTGGTCCTTGAAAAATAGATACAATCTGCGTCAGAGACTATGTTTGAGACCTTGACAACATGGTAGAATCTGTCAGAATTTTTACATTACTGTTAAAGTCTTTGAGAACTCAAGGTCATCTGTGTGCCACAGTGAGGCATCTGAATATGATTTTGTAGAGGGCATTTAGTAAATATTTAATGCAAACTCAGAATTTTAGAGTTGGAAAGAATATAGTTGACGTCTATAGATTATTGATACCCTTCCTAAAATATGACACTCAAAATATTCCAAATATAGTCTGACCAAGGCAGAGGACAATGAGACTATCTTCCCCCTAGTCCTAGACATTTTGTATCTATTAAGACAACCTGAGATTACTTTAGCTTTTTGGGGGTGCAGTATGACAATTTACTCAGTAAGCATTTTTTGAATACCTACTCTGTGGCAGGCACGGCACTAAGTGCTGAGGATATAAAGAAAGGCAAAAGACAGTCCCTGCTGTCAAGGAGATCATAGTCTTGTAGGGGAGACAACATGCAAACAGCTGCATACAAACAAGATATAGACAGAATAAATTGGAGATAATCAAATATGGAAGGCACTAGCATTAAGAGGCATGGAGAAAGACTTGAAGATAGGATTTTAGCTGGGATTTGGAGGAAGCCAGGAAGGCTAGGAGGCAGAGATAATGAGCGAGAGAATTCCAAGAATAGATATATTTGATCCTAGAGGAATTAGAGAGTTACTGGAGTTGATTTAATTGCAGGGGTGAGGATGGGGGTGCAGTAGGGAGAATAGGAAAATAGTAGGAAAATAGGTTTAATAGCTGAGTTGGATGGGCAAGAGACTTGAGACAGGGAGTCTAACCTGGAGGCATTAAAGTGATGATAGCCTTCATGAAGGTGGTGGCATTGTTAGAGAAGAGAAGATGTTTTATATGAGAGTATCAGAAAAGTAAAATCAATAGGACTTGGCAACTAATTGGATATGAGGGGTGAGAGGGAGTTAAGGGTAACACCTAGGTTGCAAGCCTGGGTGACTAGGAGAACAGTGATACTCTTGACAGAATGACACTTGTGTTCCAAGTCTGGCAGATTGGGAGGATGGTGGTTCCCTAAACAGTGATAGAAAAGTTAGGAAGGGGGGAGGATTTTAAGAGAAAGATAATGAGTTTGGTTTGGGGACTTGTTGAACTTACGATGTTTAGAGGGCATCCAGTTCAAGTTGTCCAATAAGCAGTTGAAGATGTAAGACTGAAAGTTAGGAGAGAGGTTAGGATTCAGTAGATTTGAAATCATTAGCATAATTGTTGAACATGTATAACCTGTGTCAAATTGCTTACTAACTCAGGGATGGGGGTTTGAGAAAGGGAGAGAGAAAAATTTGGAAATCATTTTTTTAAATGAATGTTAAAAATTGTCTTTACGTGTAAATTGGGGAAAAAAAATAAAATCTCATTAGCATCAACATTGAATCCAAGTGATGAGATCACCAAGTGAAATGATATAGAAGGAGAAGAGTAGAGGTCCCAGGAGAGTACCCTGGGGGACAGCCATGGTTAATGGGTATAATCTAAATGAAGATCCAGTAAAGGGGTCTGAGGAACAATCATACGTGTGGGAGAAGAATCAGTAGAGTGTAGTGGAACTGGAACCTAGATGGAAGAAATTATCAAGAATAGGATAATTAAGAATGGCACTATTGTAGAAAAGTAAAAAAAGGATGAGGATTAAGAAAAAGCCATTAGATTTGCAATTTAAGAGACATATATACATACTTTGGAGACAGCAGTTTCAGTTAGTTGAATGATGAGCCTGGAAGCCAGATTGCAAAGAATTAAGAGAGCGATAGGAAAGATAGTAAAGACACGTATTGTAAATGCCCTTCTAAAGGAGTTCAGGAAGGAGAAGAGGAGGAGGAGATATAGAATGATAGCAAGGCTAAAAGGATCAAATAAAGTTTTTTAAGGTTGGGGGTGATAATGGGCATGTTTGTAGGCAATAGGGAAGCATGCCACAGGTCCATACCACCTTTTCCACAAGTGGTAGTTTTGAAGATCTTGGCAAGCATCATCTGACCCAAAGCCAGTTCAAGCTGACCCAAGCCCAGAGAAGTATAGAAAAATTGTTCTCTTTCTTAGAAGACAGTATTCCTTTTTGTTGGATTGTAGGACCACTTTCCCCCTCTGAATATCCCTTCCCAGAGGTGATAACACTCCCTAAAGAAAAAACATCTTGAATTGTGATGTAGAATTATGCTGATATTTCCAAATTCCTGGCAAGCAGTCTTGTGCTAATTTATAATTAATAACTATACTCTAAATATTTTTCAAATTATCATAATAAAGTTGCATTGAAAATTTTAAAAAAATTATAGTGAAAGAGATTGGAGATTAGTTAGAGAATGAGGATTATAGAGGAGACAGTCTGCTAGCAAAGACTCAATGGTTTAGGATCACTTGTGCTTTTTAGAGGGGTTTGCCTTGGCAAGGACAAGAGCCACCTTTAAGGAAGAAATAGTGGCAGAAGTCATCTGAGTTATGGAAGATGAATGAGAAGGACACAAGAGAGAATTCTTGGAGAATTACCTCAATTTTTTAAGTAAAATTAGAGAGCTGTTAAATGGTAGTCTTGCCTCAGCAAGAGCCCGGTTGTGGTGATGTGTCATAACTTTGTAGTGAATCTGGTCAGTATGTTTTCATGATTTTCTATAGCTTTATGCAGTAGCATGTGCATAGGAATGAAGGCAGCAGATGATAGGAGTAATCTAAGGCTAAGGACTGTTAAGGCAAGATCTTTGATAGGATAAACGGGTAAGGAATTGGAGAGAAGATGACAGTGTAGAGTTAAACTCAGATAGTTCTTGCTTTATGTAAATTTGCACTAGACAGATTTGACTTCATGTAAAAAATTCTGAAAGAAATCTACATTCCAAAAAAAACCTCTGTTACTTTTACTGTACAGTACAGCTTGCTACTCCAAGGCCTCCCACTCCCACACCCCTACCAAAAAAAAAAATCTGGCAAGTGAAAGCATAGAGAACAGATAGGTGGAGAGACCACCACTGGAATACCACAAGAGGCAACCTTTCACGTGTTCTGCCCACCCACCCATGTCTGTCTTCTATCCATCCTTGCTCAGGTACCTTCACATCACCTGGCCTCCATATGTCTGCCTCCCATGTGTTCTTCCTTTCCATTCCACCCAGGCTCCTATGTGCCTGGTCCCAGACTATGTGTTCCTCTTCCTACTTGCTTCTGTGCAAATTGAGTAAACCACACTGATTCCATCTTGTGACTCAGTTCTGGATCTTGCTCAGTTCCCTTTCTAGTCAATTATGGGTCTAGTTCAATTTCTACCTTGTGAGAAAACTTATTCAATTATAGGAATTGTGAGAAAACTTTATTGCATTGTTTGAACCTAGCCCAGCATGGCTGGGAAGCTGGATCATCTCTACCCGTTACTCAGAGTCCCTTAACTAAGGACTTAGGTTATGCTGACCAGAGATCTGGTCAGATCTAAAGATTGATGCAAGGAGTTTTATAATTAGTTATCTCAAGCAACCCATATGTCTTAACCTGAAAATTGGTTCCATACTGATCAATCAGCTACCGTTTCCATGTTCCTCTGAATACAGACACTTAGAGAGTGGGGCACCTCTTATTTCTGATTTCAGAGAATTGCACTTTTTTGATTTTCCCCCTCCCAACAAAGAAAGCCACTAATCTTTCCTCCAATTAAAAATCATATCACCTAATCCTGTATCCTGGTTTATTTCCTGTTAATTGTTTTCTTTTAATGCATAAAAATCTGTCTCTCCTTTTATTTGGGGTCCACTGCCAAGCTGAAGAAGCCTGGTCCCAATATGTTAAGCAGTTGGCATGTGTTGCTTAATAAATCAGTGTGCTCAGAAGCATGAACCTTCGTTTCCTCAGTTATTTCAGATATCACCTGTCATATTTCTCTGTTCCTGGTCCCCACATCTCCTTGAACTGTGTGCCAATCCCCTCCATTCACAAGCATGTGACCCCTTCCTCCCTCCCACATAGAGGTTTGTGGGGAAGTCCACTTAAATTGAGGATGGTCTGTAGTTCACCAGAGTCAAAACTGTGAAGGAAGCAGAGTTTAAGCATACAGCTTCCAGCAGGTGGCACCAGGTGCAGTGGTGTTAGCTCCAGTGCAGCCTAGTGCCAGGGGTCTTCTACTTTAGGCACTGAAGCAGTTCTGGCTGCAGGAACCACCAAGCTGCAGAGGGGGCAGGGCCACACGGAGCCCCTTGAGTAGAGGGGGAGGTCTACAGAATGGTCTGCTTATGTTAAGCAAGAACCAGCAATATTTGTGTAATGGCAGGATGAGGTATATGACCCTATCTAAGTATTAGTGAAGGAGGAGTAGGTCATGGAAAATAAGTAAAGAACTAGGAGGTTAGGTGTTTGAGGTAGTATTAGTACATATGTTGAAATCCCCTAATATGAGGGTTGGAGTTAGAGAGAAGAGAAAGACTGTGAGCCATTCACTGCACTTACTGAGGAAAGAATAGTGCCCTGCAGGTCAGTACACCAGCTACCAATAAAAGTTGGATGGTAAATGTGGACTGAGTGAACCATAGATGAGGAGAGTTTACTGATTGTTGGTGGTAGAGGCTGAGCTTGGAAGTAGCAGTGATGAGCAAGAAGTAATCCACCTCCTCCATCTTGACCATTGAGTCAGGGGAAACGAGTCAAAATGCAACCAGCAATGGAAAGGTGTATGAGAGATCTTATGTAAACTACCAGTGTAGTAACCCTGTTAGAGAGAGAAACAAGGCTAGTCTGGCATGACCTGCTCTTGCTGAGTCAGTGTTGGCTTTGTTGTGATCACTGTTTCCTTTTCTAGATGTTTCTTAGCCATCTCTTTAATAATATATACTAAACTATGGCCAAGAATGAAATTTAAACTCACTGATCTTTTGTTTGCTTACTATCTTCTCCTTTTTTTGAAAATTTAGGACATTTGTCCTCCCATCAAACCTTCAGCATTTCTCTCCTTCTCTCATCTTTCAAATGTCACTAAGCAATCACAATTAATAGTTCTTTCAGTACTTGAAGATACAGTTCAGATAAGCCTGGTAACTTTAATTCATTAGGAACAGCTGGGTATTCTTTTGCCTTCTTAGTTATTTAGGGTATCAAATCTGTAATAGCTTTTTCTGTTTGTTTTCTTCTTTCTTGTCTGTGGAAGAGAAAACAAAAGCAAAATATCAGTGGTGTAGTTTTCCATCTTCTCTCTTTTTCAGGTATCACCATCCCATCTGGTCCAGGCAGTAGTTCTGTCCCTTCTTTTTCCTGACATAACTTTAAAAAATAAAAGCATTGTTGTTATCCTTAACTTTCTTCATTAACCTTAGCTTATTATGAACTTTAGCACCTCAACACTATTCCTTTTTTTTTAAATCTAATTTAATTTTTTGATAAGTTAATAAAAATCTATTTTCCACTCCCACTCACCACAATTGAAAAGGGGAAAAACCATACTAAAACATGCATAACAAATTCACACATCGTCCATGTCCAAAAAGCGTATGCCTCATTCTCTATCCTTCATATATCACCTTTCTATCAGTAGAAGTGGATAGCATACCAATCCCTTGGAATCATGGCTAGTCTTTGCATTGATCAGAGTTCTTAAGTCTTTCAAAGTTGTTTGTTTTTATGGTGTTGTTACTGTAGGGTTGTTCCATAAATCCTGGTCATGCTCCCTTCATCTGCAAAATTTTTATTTCTCTTTTTTGTTGACTTTGCCAATCTGACGGATGTGAAATAGGTCCTTACAGTTTATTTAATTTGCATTTCCCTAATTATTAGTTATTTAGTATTTATATGGGAAGAAGGCTGGGAAGGGAGGAAGGGACTAGGTTATGGAAACCTATAAATGCCAAACAGAAGGGGGCTATATTTGATTCTGAGAGTGATAGGGAGCTACTGGAACTTACTGAGAAAGAGGAGATGATGTGGTCAGACATTCATTTTAGAGAAAAATAACCTTGGTAGCTGAGTAGAAGACAGATTGGAGTAGGGAGAAATGTAGGATAGGTAAACCAGTTATAAGGCTTTTGCCTTAGGCCAGATGAAAGATGATTAGTGTCTAAACTAACATTAAGACTGTATGAATGGAGATAAGGGGATTTACACAACATATTGCGAAGGTAGAAATGACAAGATTTGATAATGCGTTAGATATGTGTGGTAGAAGTTTAGCGTCCAGGATATCAGCCTGGGTTCCTGGGAGTCAACAGTAATAAGCTAGTTTAGAAGAAGAGAGGATTGGGGAGGGATGTTTGTGAAGATAATAAGCTCTGTTTTACACTTGTTGATTCTTATAGGCTTACTAGAAAATTGTTTCTATAAGTTAGAGTTTTTAGGTAGTGGGAGATGTAAGGCCAGGGCTGTGTGTGTGTGTGTGTGTGTATACATCATATATGAGCTGAAGAGGTCACCAAGTGAGATAGTATTGAGTGAGAAAAGAAGGTTTCTTGTCCAAGACTTTTTAATATTTGGCAATGTTTTATAGTTTATTTCTGGTGGCATCATTTGTGTCCATTTGTTGCATCAGAATTGGGTAATCTGGCAATCCATTTTGACAAGTCCATGGAGGTTTTGTGTCACATTTTGGAAATATGTCAAGACAGCAGACCTCTCTGTTGATGCCATGTCAGCAAAAAATTCTTCCCCGCCCCCCCCTCCCCCCCCCCCCCCACCAAAATCAGCAGAAAATCACCAATCTCTCCTGCTCTTCTGTTCTTAACTCTAACCCTTACTGGAGGTTCACTCACTCAACAGCACCTGTCAGTCAGATTTAAGATTCCTTGAAGGATCAAGCAGCTGCTTCTTCCTCCTATCATCCAGCAGCCCCCTCTTAAGGGAAAACTTATTTTTGGCTGTTATCTAGAAGTGTTCAGTGGTCCTCCTTCTGTGTGACATTCTTCCAGCCTTTAGCTTATTAACATGTCAGAATTTACCTCTGCCTCTTAGAATCCTCTCTTTTCTTGTTTTCACACCAAAACTCCTCTCTATGTTTAAGGAACATTTAATTTTCCCAGATAAGCTGGAGTGTAGAAGGGTATTTCTTGTGCTCCTTTATCTTCTCTTCTAGGAGAAAAAGAAGCCTGACTCTGAACTTAGATATGAGTCATGTGACCATAGAAAATATACAAATATTACACTCATTGCAGATCTCCGTTTACTCTCCATGCTTAATGGAAATGAGATCCATAGCTCTTGCCTTTCTTGTTAGTATCTCTTTTATAGAACAGCCATGGTAAGCAGCTTTTGAGATATTACAACTCTATAACAACTCATTAACAGCCTCTTGAGCATTTCTTTTGCATCTCTTAACATGTTAATCAACAATTCTAACTTTTCCTTCTTTTACTGAAATTTCAGTTGTCTTCTGATTTATTTTATGTTTTCTCCAGTTATTCTGTCCTTAAAGTCTTTCTTCTATGCATCTTTCTCCTCCTTTCTCCTCTTGTGCTCAGGTCTTTCTTTTGTTGCTGCATCTTAATGCTTTTTACTTTCATCTCCAAGTCCGCTTTGAATCCTTCTCTTATTTTAGATCAGGCCTTTTCGTTTAGGTCTAGCTCTTCTCCTCAGGTCTTTTTCCTTGACTCTCCTCCCCCCACCCCACTCCCATCAAATTGAATCCTTTACCTCCAAGCTTGAAACTTCTCCAGTCCTCCCACATATCTCCTTCACGGATTTAATTTCTAGCCTTCAAACTCAACTTTACAATTCCTTATCACAATTTTTATGGCCTCAGCTCCTTTTCCTTCTGCCCTTTCTTCAACGCGATCTTTTCTTTGGGAAGACAAAAGTAACCTATTTGTTAAATTATATTCTATTCCAGTGCATCCTGTGGTGATCTGCTGTGCATTGTAAAGTTGGATAGTAATAATGAAGATAGAGCAGAAGCTTACATTTTCCCAGCACACAACAAAAAGAATAATCTGTAGAATCTTCTTATTTGATGTCATGACAAATGAGGCCTTCCACAGAAAGTAAAATAAGCCAGGTTAGGCCGAGGACGCTTATCATATACAAAAACAATGGTCATGTAAGCAAGGCTTGTAGATCTATGGATGGATCATCCAGTTTATAGAGTAGATCATACAAAACCACAAATAGCTAACTAGTAGAATGAAAACCTTGAGCCAGTGATCCAGATAGTTACCCAAGAAAAAATGGAAACTGAGAATAAGCTAATCATCTCAGTACTGTCAGACAATAACTTAGGTAGTATTTTGAAGGCCTAATATAAGTTCAGTTCTGTGATGTTGATGGGCAAAAAATAAATTCTGCTTAGGAAAATGAAAACTACTTATGTTTTAGTTTGAAAACTATGCTAAGTTAATTGAGAAAACTTTCTTCTTAATTGTAAAATAATTATCTTCCAAATCTTACCAAAACTAATTTCACAATTTTCAGATAGCTTATTAAGAGCATATCACTTTTTTTTCCAAATGAAACATATACTCCAAAATGAAGAGAAATATAGAAATGACTTTCATTTTGCTTGAGGTGTGCTTTTTACCCCTCTGCGTTTTTTGTATTTTTAATGATTTTTATTATACTCCAGAGTTATTGAGCTAACAGGAGATGTAACTCCTGATATGAAATCCATTGCCCAAGCTGACCTTATTGTCACTACACCAGAAAAGTGGGATGGAATCAGCAGAAGCTGGCAGAACAGGAGCTACGTTAAAAAAGTCGCCATTCTCATTATAGATGAGATCCATCTGCTAGGTGGGTGCCGTTTTATATAAAGCTGATTTAGAAACCCTGACTTTCATGCATAGAGCTGTCAGGGTCAGACCTTGTTAAATGATTAATGCACATTCCTCTTATTTCCTAGGGGATGAGAGAGGCCCAGTTCTAGAGGTTATTGTATCTCGAACTAACTTCATCTCTTCTCACACGGAAAAGCCTGTTAGAGTAGTTGGATTGTCTACTGCACTAGCTAATGCCAGAGACCTTGCTGACTGGCTCAATATTAATCAGGTATATGAAATACTTGCAAGTATGACATTTAACAGCTTTAGTTCTCCGAGGAGTTGACATAAAAGTAGCACCATGACATTATAACCCTTAGCATAAAAAAGAGTAACATTTTTCTTCACGTTTACTTTAGATGGGGTTGTTCAACTTCAGACCATCAGTTCGTCCGGTTCCCCTGGAAGTTCATATTCATGGTTTCCCAGGTCAACATTACTGTCCTCGTATGGCTAGTATGAATAAACCTGCATTTCAGGGTAAGCTGCAAGTAGTTGGTATGAGATACAACCAATTTAAATAGTAGACTTGAGGACATTTTCCTATTTTGTGGGTTTCCTTGAAGTGGGGGGGACTTCTTAAGCTTCTGAAAATGTTATAAAACCATTTGCTTAAACTGTTTGGGAACACAAACATTTGTCGAATTTATTAACTATCAAAATTAGAGAGCTTTCACAAATGATAATGTTCTTGCTGTTAACCATACATTAAAATTATATCTACAAAAATATTTGTAATTTTAAAAATAATAAAAATAGTTTAGAGTATTAATTTATCAAGATGTCTTCAGATATCGCTTTACAAATTGTTGAGCAGAAGTTACAAGTCAAGCAAACTTACATAATTGTGGTTTCAAAACACTACCATGAAATTTAGAATTTTCAGGGCTTCAAACATGCCACTAGTTTCTTTTTCCTTTCCTTTTTTAGCAAGGGAAGCAAGCCTGACATATTTGAGAAGAACCCTCTGATTTTTTTGAAACATGTTTTGTTTGCATAAGGAATATTTATTATATCAATTAAAAATAACTTCCAAAATAAATTCTGTAATGGGAACTGCTGTTGATTGTGAGGTGGCAGTTGTGAGGTGACTTTTTAGCTGCTGTAATTAGCCTTATGACAGAGGCAAAGTATTGATTGTGAACTAGAGACCAATCTTGGCAGTTCAGATTATTTACACCTCTGCAGAAGCATTGTACAAAATCACTAATGAACGATAAATTTGCCCTGAGCTGTTCAGCCACACCTGTTCTTGTCACAAGAAAAATCCATTAGATGTTGAATTTACAAGAGAGAGAGAGATGCAATCATGATTGTGTATAGACTACACATATTTTTCTCATGCACATACGATTTAAGATATTGTAACTATGGTGTTATTTGCCAAAATCTCACCATTTATAGTCTGTAGTGTATTAATACACAGTATTGGATACTGAACAGGGGAATGAATACATTTTCTTTTTATAATTTATTAGTCTGATTGGTTATGGATATCTAAAGGATGTCTGCAGAACAATAATTGGAGAGAAGTATTCCATGTAATATAAATCATTTGTAAATATCTGAAATATTTATACTGTGCTAGAGGTGGTTTCTGCATAGCAGTTAGACTTATAAACTGTTTATTATACCTGTAGTGGGTCATTGTATTTCATTAGGTCTAGAAATATGATTTTATGATGGCTTTATTTCTTGTGGGTTTCATATAAATATAGTCAAGGTCATGTCAGCATTTCCATTGTAAACCTTATTTCTTAGCTCATAAAAGAAATCTGCAGTCTACCATGTTTCAAACAAGAAAAAGGGGTCACTTTCTTTTTTGTATATTTAGAAAAATGAGTGACTGTTCTAAGAAAGCTACCCAAGACATAAAAATAATTCTTGTTTATACCATTTTAGTATGATTTTGAAGCACACACAGAGGTGGGGGAAATGATTTCCAGTTTGGGTAAATGATTTAATCATTCTTGAGTATAATTTTTAAATGTGATTAGACCTACAAAATTTTCATAGGTCTTAGCTAAATGACAAAAGTGTCTACCTCATTCTTTGTTGTTCTATACATAGGCCATCATGACATAGCCTCACTCACATACATTGAGTGCAGAGGCATATTCATACTTTTTAAAAATTCACCCTTATACACACTCTCACACAAAAACATTTACAGATTCTCAAATACTCCTCTCTTGTTTCTTCTCTGTGTTATACTTTGTATATGGGACAGGGCAGTTTGAAAAGGAACATTTAATAGTCCCTTTTCAATATCTGCCCTTATATCCTGTAAGGGTTCACCAGATCACACCCCACAGCGTTAATTCTATCCACCCTACAATCCAAGTGCCTCTAACGTATGACAGATCTCTCAGGCCAGGAATTGAAACCATAGGAATAGAATGGATCCCCTAATACAACTATGTGGACAGGCTCTAACCCTTTCCCTTTATATCTTCAGGTTAAAACTTAGGCTTGGAGCAAAAACAAACTGCCTAGTTCCTTCTCTACTCTCAGTTGTCCACAAATGTAAGGAATGTGCCTCCTATATATAGAAAGCCCCTCCTTGAACCACCAGTTTATGAAAATCATGGAGAATGTCAGCACTTCATTTTCTACCTAACCCTTATTTGATATGCAGACCATATAATGAGAAAATGAAGTTGGAGACTCCAGTAACATTGGAACCAAAGAGTAACGCAGGTTCATTTTGATGTCATTTCCATTATATCCTCAGGCATAAGGCTTAATTTCATTAAAAAAAAAAAACCACTGGACTAGGAGATCAGGACCCTCATTCTCATTCTTCCACTGTCAGCTGTATTGTGCAGATATGTCACCTCTCTAGACCTCAGTTTCCACACATGTAAAATGACAAGACTTAATCTCTTCCATAACTAATGCTCAGTAAATTTTACGATTAAAGTTATTGGTGTTTATTTATTTGAATTTGATTAAATGTGATATTATTGTCACTGTACTTTCATGAATGTTATATGACGAAATACATATTCTGACATAGTTTACTTAAATATAATAGAAATTATCCATAGAGATTGTCATAGAAAAATTGTGGGGTTTTTTCCCATGACTTTTCACAGCAATTAGAAGCCATTCACCAGCCAAACCTGTTCTGATATTTGTGTCATCCCGACGTCAAACTCGTCTTACAGCATTGGAATTGATTGCTTTTCTGGCTACTGAGGATGATCCTAAACAGTGGTTGAACATGGATGAAAGAGAGGTAGAAAATTTTTTCTTCTCTTCCTTATATATGTCAGTTTGTTTTTCATTTGATTTTTAGTTAACTGCCCATTTTCAAAATTGACTAAAATGGAAGTTTATTAATTCATTTCAGTGGATTTCAGTTGTGCTTATTTAAGTAGTTCTTTTGTCATATGTTAATAAGAAATAAACATAATTAATTTCATTAGTGGCAAAAGTAGGTTTCTTTTCATCTTTTTGCATAAACTTGAGATAAATCCATTACCATATAGCGTATGGGAGGTTTGCTATTCACCAGGAAATGTAAGCCTTCTGAGGTCAGGAACTATAATCTTTTGTCTTTATATTCTTAGTGCCTACTAGTCATCAGTCAAGAAGTCTTTATCAGGCATCCACTATGTGCCAATAAGTTTTTTTTTGGTATTAAAAGCAATTGTTAGATTCTAGAAGGCACATGTAATAGAATTATGAGAAGTCTCTGAAGAATATGATTTCATCCACATGGGGAATTTATTCCATCTCTCAGCACAGATCCCAGATCACAACCTCCTCTGTAACTATGCAATTCCTTAGCAATTGCATATTGAGGCACATGGAAGTTAAGTGGTTTGTAAAATCGTACTCCTGACATGTACTGTAGAGGCTAATTCATTCTTATGAAAAACTTTGCTTATCCCTGTAGTATTAGCAAAGGTAAAAATGCAGGAAAACTTATGACCAATTCGTGAATTATCTTGTTTTCTTCAAACACTCTTCATTCTATCTAGTAAACATCAAGTATATATAAGCTACTATATATGAGGCATGTTGGAGAAGATAACTATAAAGATAAACCTGTCTAGATTTTATATTTTGACTTTGTTATCAGTGTAGAAAACTAGCTGTAGACAGAGTTTTCTTTGAATATAAACATTTTTTTTTATCAGTCACTCTATGCTGAGCCCTGTACTAGATGCTAATGTGGATAAAAGATTAAATAAGTTATGGTTCCTGACCTCAAAGATTTTTTTACTTTAGTAAGACAATGACACACAATAAATATAATACAAAATTAACCATGGAAAGTACATGAGAGGCACAAAATGCTGTGGAAGATCCAAGTTTGGAAATACATAGCGTTTATCTGTATTTATGAGTCACATGGATGTTGGTTAAATCATTTGACTTCTTTGGGCCTCAGTTTTCTTATTTGCAAAGTGAGGTCATTGAAAAAGATAAGTTCTAAGTTCTCTTTTAGCTCTAGAATTCTGTGTTTCTGTGATATAGAAACAATTGTACACGACTACAGGAAATCTAGAGGGTCACTTTAAATTTCAGAAAGAAATATTGAGATTTTTAAGGCCAGATTTTTCTCAGTAGGTATCAGCTTATAGCAATGAATAAAATAGGTATTTAATTTTTCCCTCCCCTTTTATATTTGAATAAATACCCTATTTATTGACATAATTTCACATTTGCTTAAATCTTCAGAATCAGAAGTGTTCTAAAGACATGGCCTTCCAACTTTTTTATATGTATGTGTGTTTCACCTACAAATATATGATACTATAATGTGAATATTATAAAACACAAATATAGAATGAAAAGGATGAGTTATTAACAAAGGTAAAATTGACAGGACTTGGCAACTAACTTGATAAGGAGAATGAGAGAAAGTGAGGAATTGAAGATAACAATTCCAAGCCTGTGTAGCTAGGTGGATGATGGTTCCCTCAAAAGTAATAGGAATGTGAGGGAGATGAGAGGGTTTTTGGGGGGGGGGGCGGGGAAATAATAGTTTTGATTTTGGACATATTGAGTTTAAGATGTCTATGAGACATCCAATTCAAGATATCCAATAGGCAGTTGGAGATGTGAGACTGGAAGTCAGAAGAGAGATTAGAGCTGGACAAATAAATTTGAGAATCATCTATGTGGAGATTGATAGTTACATCCATGGGATCTGATGAGATCATCTAGTGAAGAAAGAAAAATAGGTCCCAGAACAGAGCCTTGTGAGTTACTGACAGTTAATGAGTGGGCCTGCATGAAGGTCCAGCAAAGAAAACTGAGAAAGAACAGTTAAAAGGGTAGAAGGATAATAAGGAAAGAGCAGTGTTGTGAAAATCTAGAGAAAATAAAGTATCAAAAGAAGAAGATGATCTACAATATCAGAGACTACAGAGAGGTCAAGTAGAATGAGGATTAAGAAAAGGCCATTAAATTTAGCAATTAAGAGGTCATTGATAATTTTGGAGAGAGCAATTTCAGCTGAATGATAAGTTGGAAACCATGTTAAGTAAAGAGTGAAAGGAAAGGAAATGGAGACACTGATTATAGAGGGCCTCAAGGAGTTCACCTAAAACACGTGAGAATACATATTAGAATGATAGTTAGCAATAAGGGAATGATCAGCTGAGTGTTTTTGAGGGTGGGAATGACATGGGCATGTTTGTAGGCAGTAGGGAAGCAGCCAGTAGAGGGAGGTTAGAAATAAATGAGAGTGGAGATGATTAAGGAACAAGATGGGATGGAATGGGGTCACATGTGCATATAGTGGGGTTAACCTTGACAAAGAGAAGAGCCACCTCTTCATGTAAGATAGAGTTGAAGGCAGTAGGGAGTAGGAAGATGGAATCTTAGTGATGTGAGATGAGGAAAGAAGAGGATTTTCATGGAAAAGGGCCTAAGTTTTTTCAATGAAAATATTCTCGGCTGAGAAAGAGCCATTGCAGGTTTGAGAAGGGATGAAAAAATTTGGAAAAGCCTCGGTGTTAAGTTGGGATAGTGAACCAATTAAGGAGGTAAAAGGATTGCATTGCCATAGTGAGGGCCAGGTTAAGATTATGTACCATAAATTTGTAGCGGACCTAATTGGTATGGTTTCATCATTTTCTCCACCTTTATTCAACAGCAAATTAATAAGGAGCAGATTGTGTGAGTAATCTAGTGATGAGGCTCAGCAGAGCAAAATCTTCAGCAGGATAAGGGGAAGGAACTGGAGAGAAGAGGACCATACAGAGATGCACTAGTTCATTAGAAGGTCAGGATAGAAAAGGGAGGTGAATGTAGCCAGTATTGGGTAATAAACCAGGATGAAGTGAGAGATGGAGCGATTGGAGATCACAGTAAAGAGAAAGAATAGAATTTGGGGGTTACCAGGCAGAGGGCAAGGTGGAATAACACCAGAGAGAATTTCAGAGTTTATGAATATTATAGTGATGGCAAAATCAAAGGATGACCATCTCTGTGTAGCTGAGATGGGATGGAAGAGTAGGTGCAGGTCCTTATCACCTCATGCCTGGACTATTTCTTTTTTTTAAATATTTTATTTTTCCCCAGTTATATGTAAAAACAACTTTAACATTCATTTTTAAAACTTTGACTTCCAAATTCTCTCCATTCCTCCCTCCCTACCCCACCCCCTTATTGAGAAGGAAAGTAATTCGATATAGGTTATATATGTGGTCATGCAAAACACTTCCATAATAGTCATGGTGTGAAAGACTAACTGTATTTCCCTCCATCCTATTCTCCCCCTCCCCCATTTATTCTATTCTGTCTCTCACCCTGTCCCTCCTCAAAAGTATTTTGCTCCTGACTCCCCCCTCCCCCAGTCTGCCCTCCCTTCTATCACCTCCCGCCCAGGCCTCTTCTCTTATCCCCTTCCTCTCCTACTTTCCTGTAGGATTAGATAGATTTCTATACCCGAAAGAGTGTATATGTTATCCCTCTTTGAGCCAATTTTGATGAGAATAAGTAAGGTTCACTCACTTCTCTTCTACTGTAAAATATTTTTCTTGCCTCTTTTATGGAAGATAATTTGCCTCATTCTACCTCTCTCTTTCTCTTTCTCCCAGTACATTTCTCTCACCTTTTAACTTTTTTTTAGATATCACCCCCTCATCTTCAATTCACACCTGTGCCCTTTGTCTGTTATATACTCCTTCTGCCTACCCTAATAATGAGAACAGTCTTATGAGTTATAAATATCATCTTTCCTTGTAGGAATGTAAACAATTTAACTTTAATAAGTTCCTTATGATTTCTCTTAACTGTTTACCTTGTCATGCTTCTCTTGAATCTTGTATTTGAAAGTCATATTTTCTATTTAGCTCTGGTCTTTTCTCAAAAATGCTTGAAATTCCTCTGTCTCATTGAGTATCCATGTTTTCCCCTGAACGACTATACTCAGTTTTGCAGGGTAGGTGATTCTTGGTTGTAATCCTAACTCCTTTGCCCTTCAGAATATCATATTCCAAGCCCTTCCATCCCTTAATGTAAAAGCTGCTAGATCTTGTGTTATCCTGATTGTGTTTCCACAATACTCAAATTGTTTCTTTCTGGCTGCTTGCAATATTTTCTCCTTGACCTGGTGTAATAGTAATTAAGGTGGGACTTTTTGGTTTTCTTAAGTGCCTTTAACACTGGCCTTTGTTTGAATGGGGCAGATAAAGTGGGATGTTTTTGTCTTGGAGTATTTCTCAACACTGAGACAATTGGGAGTCATTGATTTGTATATGATGTGATCTTGGGGATGGAGACCTTTCCCAGACCCAGCCTGTGTGAAGTCAGAGCCCTCAGGGCTCCAAACTGGATATAATTGAGAGCTTGGCATTTGATTTTTGGGGCATACTCTTGGAAGGAGTGTTGAGACTCTGAGCAAGCTGCAAACTGCCCCCCAGCTTTGCAACCCAGATGTTGGTACTGGTAACTATGTATTGTGATTTGAATCAGACCAGGTCTGTCTGTTGATGTTGTATTGTAATTTGTTCATATTTGCTCTGAAGTGCAGGGTGCTGGCTTTCTCCCCTGTGCTAAGTGAATGATATTTGTATCTTGGTTTGAAATAAGATTGTTAACCCCTTAAAGTAAAGCAGATCAAAGAACCTGTGTTGGAAGCTTTCTGGGTACTGGTTGTTGGTGGATCTTACACTCCCACAAAAGCTGCTAGCAAGATTGTTGGAACACCTGGGAACTCTGGAATTTAGCTATAATATTCCTAGGAGTTTTCATTTTGGGATCTCATTGAAGAGGTGTTTGGTGGATTCTTTCAATTTCTGTTTTTCCCTCTGCTTCTAGACTGTCAGGGCAGTTTTCCTTGATAATTTCTTGAAAGATGATGTCTAGGCTCTTTTTAAAAATTTTTTTTAAGATTTTTTTATTTTTAGTTTATAACACTCAGTTCCACAAGTTTTTGAGTTCCAAATTTTCTTCCCCTCTCCTCTGCCCCACAAGACGGCATGGAATCCAATATATGTTCTACGTATACCTTCACATTAAACTTACTTACACAATAGTCAAGTTGTAAAGAAGAATTATGATCAATGGAATGCATGAGAAAAGAAACAAAATGAAAAAAGAGGAGAAAAAAAGAGAGAGAGAGAGAGAGCAAATAGTTTGCCTCAACCTGCATTCAGACTCTGTAATTCTTTCTCTGGATGTAGATAGCTCTCTCCATCATGAGTCCTTTGGAACTGTTCAAACAGCTGAACCTTGTATTGCTGAGAAGAGCCAAGCCTATCAAAGTTAGTCATCACAGAAGCAATATGTCTAAGGTTGTATACAGTGTTCTCCTGGTTCTCCACCTTTCACTCAGCATCATATCCTGTAGGTCTTTCCAGGTTATTATGAAGTCTGTATGTTCCCCATTTCTTATAGCACAATAGTATTCCATTACATTCATATACCACAGCTTGTTTAGCCATTCCCCAGCTGATAGGCATCCCCTTGATCTCCAATTCTTTGCTACCACGGAAAGAGCTGCTATAAATATTTTGTACATATAGGTCCCTTTCCCACTTGTGTGATCTCTTTGAGATATAGACCTAGAAGTGGTATTGCTGGGTCAAAGGGTATGCACATTTTTATATAGGCTCTTTATTTTTATCATGGCTTTAGGTAATTCAATAATTTTTAATTATTTCTCCTGGATCTATTTTCCAGGTCAGTTGTTTTTTCAGTGAGATATTTCATATTGTCCTCTATTTTTTCATTCCTTTGGTTTTGTTTTATGATTTCTCATAAGGTCATTAGCTTCCATTTGCTCCATTCTAATTTTTAAGGAATTATTTTCTTCAGTGAACTTTTGGACCTCCTCTTCCATTTGGTCAATTCTGCTTTTTAAGGTATTATTTTCTTCAGTATTTTTTGTGCCTCCTTTACCAAGTTGTTGACTCATTTTTCATGATTCTCTTCCCAATTTTTCCGCTACTTCTGTTTTCAAAATCCCTTTTGAGGTCTTCCACGACCTAAGACCAATTCAGATTTTTCTCGGCAGCTTTGAATATAGGAACTTTGACTTTGTTGTCTTCTCAGTGTGTGTTTTGATCTTTGTTGTTGCCAAAGTAAGTTTCTATTGTCAGAGTTTTTTTTTCTTCCATTGTTTGCTCATTTTCTCACTCTTTGTTAAGGCTCTGTTTCCAAGGTAGAGGATGAACTGTCCCAAGCTTCAGGGATTTTGTGCAGCTGTTTTCCGGGACCTATAAGTTTTCAGTTTTTCCAAGGTAGTATGATCTAAGGAGAGGTGTTTACTACTCTCCTGGCCAGTGTTCTGGTCTGTGAGCAACCACAAGCATTCTTTTCTGCCCAGGAACTGTGAGGAGGGCCTCCCCTCTGCTGTGCTAGTACGCCTCCTTGCCCAGGGACTGCCACCCAGTACTGTGACCCAGATCTAAGTATGGGCAAAGCAATAGAGTCCTGCCTCACTGCTAGCAAAGAGACCCCTGTAATCTCCTTCTGACCAGTTGTTCAACCCCCTTCTGTAGGCTGAAACCTCTGGAAGCAGCTGCTGCCGCACTGATTTAGTCACTCCCAAGGCCTCCTCCTGGTTTGCTGAGACCTGGTCAGTGCTGGCATGGCCTGTGCAAGGCTGTGCTCTTTTCTCACCTTGGTGCAAAAAACCTTTACTGTCAACTTTCCAGATTGTCCTGGGCTGGAAATTTGTTTCACTCTGTCTTTTTATTTGTTTCACTCTGTCTAAAATTTGTTTAGAGTCATTTTTAAAAGGTATTTGGAAGGGTGTGTGGAAGAGCTCAGGAAAGTCCCAGCCTTTACTCCACCATCTTGGCTCCACCCTATGCCTGGACTATTTCATCAGCCTGCTGGTTGGTTTTCCTACTTCAAGTCTTTCCTCACTCCATTACCTCTTCCACTGAACTATCAAATTGATCTTCCCAAAACACAAGTCTGACCATGTCACCTCCCCATTCATTAGCTCCCTGTCACTTCCAGAATCAAGTATATAACCCTCTGTTTAGCGTTCAAAGCCCTTCATAACCTGGCCCCCTTCCAGTCATCTTATACCTTACCCTCCTACAGTGTCTCCTTGCTGTGCCTTGCATAATATAACTCCATCTCTCATTTCTAGCATTTCCACTGGCTGTAAATGTCCATCTCCAGGCATTTTCACTGGATTGAAACCCATGTCTGGAACATTTTCCTCCTCATCTAGAACTTAGCACAGTGTTTGGCCCATGGTAGATGCTTAATAAATACTATTGACTTGATTTGATGTTAATGTAGTCAAATGGATGAGGTAAATGGCTGACTTCAAAGAGTAGTTGTTTATTGGTTCTGTATCAGTTTGGTATTAAGTTACTAGTGGAACGTCAAAGGAATCTTTGACCTTATGTTTTTAAACGTTCTTATCAATGACTTGGTTAACCTTGTTGATAGGAAACTTATCAAATTTGTACATGACATTAAAGTTAGGAGAGAAAACTAATGTTTTAGATAACAGATTCTAGATCAAGAAAGACCTTTAACTGGCTAGTGCAGTGATATCATATTCAAGTAGAAACAGGAGCCACTAAGACATATGTAAAGATCCCTTAAAGGCACATATTAGCTTAGAAAACCACATATTAACATTATATTTTATTCTGTTTTTATTTATTTTGTAAAATATTTCCCAGTTTCTTTTTAATCTGGTTCAGACTGCATTTGAGAGTGTTGTGGTTCACATGCAGCCCACGGGCCATATGTTTGACACCCCTGGGCTAGAGCATTAACCTGAATCTAATAAAATCAAATTCTTTTTTTTTTAAAACCAGACTTATTATTTCGTTGGTTCAAGGAGTTCCTCTTGAGGAACTTCCACTACTAATGCAGAGAAGCCCTTTCTGTAACACCTAGAGTCTTAGAGAGTTGCTCCAAACACTAAGAAGTTAGTGACTTGACACATAGGAAGCGTGTGTCAGAGGAAGACTTAAACCCAACTCTTTCTCACTAGGGCCAGTTCTCTGTCTGTTAGGGCACATTGCCTCTCCAAGATCATATTTAAGAAGAATAAAAGGGGAATGGTTTGTTTCAGTAAGTAAAGTTTTCCCCATCAGTGGACATTCCTAATTGTTAAGAAGTTTTACTTTACAAAAAAGATAGATTTACTTCTTTAAATTTTACCCAGTGTTCTCTGTTCTGCCCGCTAGGAACACTTCACTCATGTCTTTATTTTTTTTTTAAATTACATAAATTTCTTTATTTATTTTTAGTTTACCACACACGGTTCTACATAGTTTTGAGTTCCAGTTTTTCTCCCCTCCCTCCCCCCTCCCTCCCCAAGACGGCATGAAGTCCCATATAACTGTCATGTATAACTTCGCATTGAATTAATTTATGCTCTAGTCAGGTCGTGGAGAAGAATTTTGACCAATGGAATGAATCATGAGAAAGAAGAAACAGAACCAAAAAAAAAAAAACCCAAAAACAAAAACAAAAGAGAAGCAGAAAAGGCGAGCATGTAGTGTGCCTCAGTCTGTATTCAAACTTCGCAGTTCTTTCTCTGAATGAAGATAGCATTCTCCATCGTGAGTCCCCTGGAGTTGTCCTTGCCCTTTAGGTTGCTGAGAAAAGCGCAGTATGTCAGGGTTGGTCCTCACGGAATCCACATATCTGTGGCTGTGCACAACGTTCTCCTGGCTCTGCTCCGCTCACTCAGCATTATGTCGTGTAGGTTTTTCCAGGTGGTTATGTAGTCTGCATCATCCCCATTTCTTATGGCACAATAGTATTCCATCACCTTCATATACCACAGCTTGTTCAGCCATTCCCCAATTGATGGGCATCCCTTTGCTTTCCAATTCTTGGCTACCACAAAGAGAGCTGCTATAAATATTCTTGTACATATGGGTCCTTTTCCCGCTTGCGTGATTTCTTTGGGATACAACCCTAGAAGTGGTATTACTGGGTCAAAGGGTATGAACATTTCTATAGCCCTTTGGGCATAGTTCCACACCGCCCTCCAAAATGGCTGGATCAACTCATGTCTTTATTTGTGCAACATACATTTTGTAGTTGTATTTGTATAGTTCCTGGGTGTGTTTTGCCCAACTTCCAAGTATTTTATACATGCTGTCATTATTGTAAATCTTGCTATTTCTTTGGGAATTGTTAACTTTTTCAAATTCAGGTTTCTTTAGTCGACTCTTTAGGATTTTCCAAGTATCAACATATCTCTGCAAAAAGTGATCTTTTTTTTCTTCTTTGCCTATGCTTAGTGCATCAGTTTCTTTTTCATGTCCTGTAGTTATACTAGGATTTCTGAAATTATTTCAAATAGTAATGATGATGATGAGTATCCTTGTTTTTCTCCTAATCTTATGGTAAGACCTCTAGATTATCCCCACAATATATAATAGTGACCCTTGGTTTAAATAGATACTACTTATATTAAAGCCAGATTTGATTATTCCTATATTTTCTGGTTTTGTAAGAGGAATCAGTGTGTTATCAAAGATTTTTTCAGTCTCTATTGATATAATTATATGATTTTAATTGTTCTGGTTATCAATATGGCCTCATGTAGATGATTTTCCTGATATTGAACCAACTGCATTTCTGATGTACATGCAGCATGCTTATATAATTTTGATATGATATTGCTGTGTCCTCATTACTGATGTTTCATTTGAAATGTTTTGTGCTGATTTCATTAGAGTTAGGCTATAGTTTTCTTTCTCTTTTGATTTTTTGTGTTTTAGGAATCAAAATCTGTGTTATAGAAGGAAATTGATAGAATCTTTTCTCTTTCAAACATCTTGAATAATATTGAAATTAATTGTTCTTTAAATGTTTGCTAGAATTTATTTGTAAATCTCTCTGATCCCAAGTGTTTGTTGGCTTGTTTTGTTTTGATTTTGGTGGAGACAAGGATCTCATATATGACTTGTTCAGTTTCTTTTTCTGAGATTGGGTTACATAAGTTGTCTCTTCTATTAATCTAAGCTTTTGTTTTCAAATATTCATTTATTTAATTAAGATTTCAAGTTTCATCGGAATATAGTTGAACAAAATATTTTCTAATAATTTCTTATTATGTATAGTCTCCTTTTTCATTTTTCATATTGGTAATTTGGTTTTCCTCTCTTACTAATCAAATTAACTAATGTCTTATTTATTTTATTATTTTTTTAACCTCCAATCTCATTTATTAAATCAATAGGTTTTTTGTTATGGTGGCTATGCTTGTTGTTGTTGTTTTGCTTTCAATTTGGGCTATCTCTATGATTTTGAGGATTTCTTTTTTTTAATTGTTGGTTGTATAGAGTTTTTGTTTTAGTTGCATCGCCATTTCTTTGATGAGTTCTTTTTCTCCCAGTGAAAAATGTGTTTAGAGATGTAAATTTTTTCTTGGGGACTTCTTTGGCTATATCCCCCTCAAATTTTGGTAAGGTAACTCATTATTGTCATTAACTTTAATGAAATTCTCTGGTTTTTATATGTTCTTTGACCTGTTCATTCCTGCACATTGTTATTTAGTCCCAAATTAATTTTTAATGTCTTTTACAAATTTTCAATAATTTTTTTACAGATTTCAGTTGCTTTTTACATCATCATAATTTCCCCCATTACCCTTCCTTCTCCCTTTCTGGAGAGCCCGGCCATGTAACAAATAATATTTTTAATGACAGAAGAAGAAGAGGCAAAAATTAGCACTACTGATCAGTACTTCAAAAAAGTTTGAAAATAGGTGCAATGTACCACAGGCGTGGATCTTCCACCTCTGAAAAGTCGTGAGGAAGAGAGGAATATTTTCTCATCTCTCTTTTTTTTTGAGCTATACTTCACCTTTGTAATTTTGACAGTCTAAAGAGTCAGTTCTGTGGCACTCAGCTTTCTTTATTGTCCAACTCTCACAGTCACATATTGCTACTGGAAAAACCATAGCTTTGACTGTAGGGACTTTTGTCAGCCAGGTGACGTCTCTGCTTTTCAGTATGCTGCCCGAATTGGCCGTGGCTTCCTTCCAAGGAGCAGGAGTCTTAATTTCATAGCTTTACTCACCATCTGCAGTGATCTTTGCGCCCAAGAATATAAATCTGATACTGCTTCGATTTCTTCTTTCTCTATTTGCCAGGAAGTGAGGAGGCCAGTTGCCAGGATCTTAGTTTTTTGGACGTTAAGTTTCAAACCAGCTTTTTACATTCTTTTCTTTCACCCTCATGGAGAAGCTTATTAATTCTTCTTTACCTTCTGCTATCAAATGATATCATTTGCATATCTGAGATTGTTCATATTTCTCCCAGCAACCTTAATTCCAGCTTTTGATTCATCCAGCCTGACATTTCGCATGATGTACTCTGCTTATTAGTTAAATAAGGTGACAAAATATAATTTTCCAATCTTAAACCAATCAGTTGTTCCATCTGCATTTCTAACTGTTGCTTCTTGGACTACACACAGGTTCCTCATAGACAAGTAAGATAATCTGGTACTCCCATCTCTGTGAGGACTTGCCATATTTAGTTGTGATCCACACAGTCAAAGACTTTAGTGTAGTCAGTGAAGCAGAAGTAAATATTTTTCTGGAACTTCCTTGCTTTTCCCATAATCCAGCAAATGTTGGAATTTGGTCTCTAGTTCCTCTGCCTCTTTGAAAACCAGCCTGTTCTTCTGGTAAGTCTCAGTTCACATGTTGCTGAAGCCTAACTTGCAGAATCTTAAGTATAGCTTTGCTGATGTGTGAAATGAGCACAGTTGTTTGGTAATTTGAACTTTTCTTGGCATTGTCCTTCTTTAGGATTGGGACATAAACTGGTCTTTTCCAATCCAGTGATCACTGTTGAGTTTTCCAAATTTGCTGACATGTTAAATGCAGCACTTTCACAATATCATCTTTTAGGATTTTAAATAGCACAGTTGGAATTCCATCACTTCCACTAGCCTGACTGTTAGCAATGCTTCCTAGGACCCACTTGACTTCATTCTCCAGGATGTCTGGCTCTAGATTAGTAACCATACCATTGTGTTGTCAGTGATGTTAAGATCTTTCTTGTAGTTCCTATGTGAATTTTTGCCACATCTTCTTTATCTCTTCTGCTTCTGTTAAGTCTCTCCCATTTTTGTTTTGACTTACATTTCTATTATTATTTGTGATTTGAAGCATTTTTCATATGGTTCTTAGCTTGCAACTTTTTTAGGGAACTATTTGTTCATACCTTTTGACCATTTATCTATTGGACAATAGCTTTTGGTCATTTGTGTACGTAAATATAGACTCAGCCACTCACTAGCTGTGTGACCCTGGACAAATCACTTAATTTCTATTTGCCTCAGTTTCCTCTTTTATAAAAAGAGGATAATAGCACCTACCTCCCAGGGTTGTTGTAAGGATCAAATGAAATAATAATTATAAAGTGCTTAACACAATGTCTGTTATAAATGTTAGCCATTACTATCATCATCATCATCATCATATTGATGAATAGGTGTATATGTATATGTAATATATATGTACACTTAATTGTTTATATAATCTTGACTACCAAATCCTTGCCAGAGAAATTTGATATTTTTTTTAAATCCTAGTTGAGCACTTCACTTCTTATCATGTATGCATTAATTTTGTTTGTATAAAAGCTTTTTAGTTTCATGTCATCAAAGTTACCTGTTTTAGCTTTTGCAATTGCCTTCATTACTTGTTTGCTTAAGAATGTGTGAAAAGTGTATGATCTGTTTCTTTTCCTATATTTTGTACAAGCTTTAATATAAAGGAAATGTATCCATTTAGAATGTAGTATGAAATATGTTGGCCCAAGAAGACTGTTTTCCAGTCTTCTCAACAATTTTTATCAAATGTGGATTATGTCCTAAGTATTTTATATTTTCCAGTTTATCAGATAAAGTTATTGACTTCTATTGTGTATGATTCTCCCTTGTCTTATCTGTTCCATTGATCTACTTCTGTATTTTTTTAAACTAATACCAAGGGGTTTCTGTGCCACTTTTTTAATATGGTTTGAGGTCTCAAAGTGTTATTTCCCTTTTGTCCTACCTCTTTTCATTATTTCCTTTGGTATTCTAGATCTTACATTTTCCCAAATGAACTGATATTATTTTATTGGGTTCTATAAAGTATCACTTTGGTAATTTCATTAGTATAATAATAAAATTGTAAATTAACTTTGGCAGTGTTGTTATTTTTGTTATATTGGCTCAGCCTAGCCATAATTACTAAATATTCTTCTAGCCATGTAAGTTTTTTTTTTTAAGGAATACTTTGGGTTTGGAACTATACAGGTGTTATTCTGTGCTGCGATAGTGACTCTAGATATTTTATGGATTTTTAGTTGTTTAGAATAAGATCCATTTAATTTTTAATCACTTCCTTTCTGGCTTTTTTATTTAACATAAATATCATCTCTAAGTATCATCTCTAAGATGATACTTAGTATCATCTCTAAGATGTGTTTAATATTTCTATTTTTCTGTATTTGTTCATAGGTTGTATGCATCCTAATACATGGTCAATTTTTGCAAAGCTTTTGTTCGTCACTGAAAAATATGTACATTCCTTTCTATTCCTATTGAGTAATCCCCAGACGTCTTTCATGTCTAACTTTTCTAAAATTCTATTCAGGTCTTTAACTTCTTGTTTATATTTTGGTCAGATTTATCAGATCTAAAAGGGGTACATTATCTAGGTCTAAAAGGGGGCACATTTCTCCCTGTCATAGTTTTATTATCTTTCTCCCTTTAACTCATTTAACTTTTGTTTATTTAGAAGCTATGTAATTCTTTTCATATTTCTTAAAATAACCTTTAGGTTTAGTAAGATGATTTTTCCAAAGTATATGTCTGAGCAGGTCAGTAAACTCCACAAGGTCTCTATTTCTCCCAGGCTGAAAGGTATACTCCTTTGTTTATCATTTAAAGCTCTTTATTATAACTTTGCCCCTTCCTATATTTCTGGTCTTCTTACATTTTCTTTCCTCTGCATGTTACATTCTAACAGTGCTGGCCTTATGATAGTTCCTCAGACACAGCACTCCATTCCCTTTCTCTGAGGGTGACTGCCTGACTGCCAGCCATGCCTGGAATGCTGTACCCTCTCATCTCCTCTCAGTTTCCCTGACTCCCTTCAAGGCACAACTCATTTCCGAGCTCTATCTGGCCTCATTTGCGGCCTTGCCTCCCCAAAAAGCCTCTTCTCTAAGATCATACTTTCTTAATTGATGATTCCCTCCTTGGAAGACAAAGAGAAACTATACTTTGCCTTAGTCATAGACTCTCTCTGGACTCCTCCTCACCTGTTACCTGTCCCCAATGCTAGTACTCTTTCCAAACCCCTCCCTACATTCTAGTTCTTTCTTATATGTATTATCTTTCCCTATTAGAATATAGAGAACTGTCATATTTATTCGTATACCCAGTATTTAGCATTGTACCTGGCATATAGTAAATGCTAAAAAAACGCTCTGTCAGTCTGTCTACCTATTTATAATCTGTCTCCAAGAATTACTTGAAGAGTTTGTCTTTATCAATGATAAGGAATTTGGTGGAAGCCACGAGTGGTCGGGAATAAAGTAAGAAGCATACTTTTTTATACAATCAGGAAATTCAGTGGAAATTGTTATGCAGATGGAAATTAAAGAAATTATATTTCAGAATTGTAGATGTAATTTAGGAATCATCTTCATGTATTCATCGAAACCATGCCACTTTCATATTTGTATTACATAATTTGCTTTCCTTTATCTGCATTTTTAATTGGAGAGCCATTTCTGCAGCATCTTCTCCAACCTTTTCCATTGGAATAGGAGTGTCAAATAGCTTGGCTATTGTATAGTGGAATAAAGCTAGAAATGTATGTAAAAAAAGACAACTTCTCCCTCTTAAATTCAATTAGATATGCAATTTAAGTTGGATTATAAGCTTCACAAAAATAGCAGCCATGTCTCATCTAAGTATCTAATGGTGGCGGTACTGGTCTTGGTGGTGGTGGTGGTTGTCCTTTGTTCTCAAAAGAGGTGGAAAGTGGCCTCACTGTGCTAGAGTCAAGTTTCAGTGTGTCCAACTGTGGCTGATCAGACCACTACAAACTTGGAATGCTCTACCACAGGTCGAGCACAAATAGTCCATGTGAACATTTGGGGTGAATACCCCAAAAAATTTGCACATCCTACATTTCCTTTGAGCTGTTTCAATTCTGCTTTGTTCATAGAGCATAGCACCTTCTCTGATGTGGGCATGCCATGCTGAGTGGTCCTGTGCCAGTATCTCCCATGTCACACAATCAGTTCCAAAGTTCTTGAGAGAGACCTTGAGAGTGTCCTTGCATTGCTTCTTCTGGGTCTGCACATAATAGTTTCTTAATGAATGCTTCTTGAATGAATTTGAATTTGAATTCTTATTCTAAAGCAGCAGTTCTCAATTTTTTTGTGTTAAGTATCTCTTCGTATCCTTTAAAATTATTGAGGACCACCCCGAAAGAGTTTTTGATTATATAGGTTGCATTTATCAGTATTAGGAATTAAAATGGGGCAGCTAGGTGGTGCAGTGAATAGAGCACCAGCCCTGGAGTCAGGAAGACCTGAGTTCAAATCCAGCCTCAGACAATTGACACTTACTAGCTGTGTGATCTCGGGCAAGTTGCTTAAACCCAATTGCCTTCTCCCCTCCAAAAGAAAAATTTAGAGGCATAAAAAAAGAAATTAAAATATCTTATTATTATTAAAATAGATTTTGCTCATAGCACCCTGAAGGGGTCGTGTCCCTAGATCATACTTTGAAATACACTGTTATAAAAATTTCAAGCCATGATGGGGAGAAAAACATAGAATACATTGCCCTGATTACCTGGAAAACATGACAACTATTTTGTTAAAGGTTTCCATCATTCTCTGGGTTTTATTCATAGTGTGTCTATTGTAGTACGTACATACTTACATACACAGTTACTCATAATTTAGAACAGCAAATATCACAGACACTTATTAAGTGTCCACTATGTAAAACATTCAGCTGTTCACTATGGCAGCTACAAAATTAACCATGACATTATCCCAGACCTAAAGGATATTATAGAGCAAAAATGATTCTACAGTGTAATAAAGTTTGATACGGGATTTTGAGTTTAGAATTAGGTGACTTAGGGGAATGGGATGGGAAGTTTGTTTTGAAGAGTCAAATAGAATGGGAAATAAAATATAAACTCCTTGAAGGCAGGAAATTTTCATTTTCTGTTTTTATCTCCCACACCTAGCCACCCACATATAGCAAGTGCCTAATAAATATTCATTGAATTAAATTTGGAATCTACCTTATTTCTAATTATATCTGTTTAGGTAATAGGGCTTTGTGTCTTGATGTTTCTCATAATTATTCAGGTACCAAAAGAATGTTCTAAAAGGTTTTTCTTTTTTTTTTTTTTTGTCGTTAAGCCTTTTCTTCTTCCTACAAGATGTCAATTTTATTACACAAAAGTGTATCTTAAAAAATTAACACTCAGTAGTAACTAGGAGATGTTTTAGCTTCATTTAACATCTGTACCAGATGTGATAGATGTAATTATTTTTGCAAAAAAACTTCATAACTTTCATGATTCTTTTGTGCGGCACATCTTTCTTTTATTGGGCATTTTAGACAATTGATAAGCATTATTCAGTGGCATATGGTCTGAGTCTGACGTGCTTTGAAAAGGGTACAGAGTACTAATAATGAGGATTCTGTGAAAATGGGAAAACCAGCACAACAGATATGCTTTGAGAAACTATGGGTTTTTAGCATCTTGAAACAATATATCACACTCAAAGGGACAGAATTGGGCTGCACAATCTGTTAGCTCATTCTTGTCCAATCTGGTCTCCTCCTTTCTTTTGGAGCCAGCATTGTCATCAACTCACTGAATTATATTCTGACTGGAATGTATTTCAGGCACAGGGTAATGTATCTACTTAAATGGAATCCTATATTTCTACAAAAGCTTTTTAAGTATAATAAATTTAAAATATAAAAAACAGTTCTATTAACTTAAAGTAAATGGTTCAACAGTTTACATATGTGCAGCTTAAAAAAAATGACTGCTACTTGGGAGAACCATAGAGCTTGTTCTGAGAACAGTTTATTTCTTTCATTTATAATATATTTACCTTTATAAGAATTTTTTTTTTTAAATTAAGAGATCCCAGGCATAGTTTCAAAGGTTGTTTACTAAATGGATTCCTATAAAAGTCTTCTTTTTTCTAGAAGAGTGTTTTGAATATTGGGTTTATTCTTTTAAAAAGTTATAGTTATTTGGTCAGGTTACTGAGTATGTTAATTAAAAAAATACTTGCTCCAATGTCTATGAGGAAAGTATATTCTAAATATGTTAGTTTTGTTATCCGGTGGCCTCTTTAGGAACTTGCCTATGTTTTAATGAAGAAGTTAGATCAATTTTAAGTTTGTTAATAATAGTTTCACTTTTTTATTTACAATTCATATAGGTATGCTCAAATGTTAATAGGTTGTCTCAGAAATGTCTTTACTTAATGATTTAACATTAACAATACTTTAGAATTTTTTATGATTTTAAAATAAGTCAGAATTCCTTTAGAGATATACCATAATAAAGGAAGGTAGAATAGTTGTGGGAGAGGGGAAGAAAGCTGTCATGGAGATTTTAGGGTTTGAGCAATTCAAATAGACAAATGTTCTCTTTATTTCATTGATTTATGTGAAAATGAGGGGTGACTGAGAAATGACTGTCCTTCCCAGCTGCTAGAATGACGGAAGAGTAGAGTGTAGCTCTCCCGCTAAGTGTCCCTAGTTTTCCTGTGGTAAATTAACTGCTTTCTAAGTATGACTAACACTAGCATGAAGCACCACTGTAATACCAGACGCAAAAAGAAAAAAGTCTCTGACATTGATTGTCAAAGTAAGACATCTCTGAATAAGTTCTCTGCAGTGTGAATTAGAGATATTGTATGCTAGAAATAATATGAATAACATGAATAACATAGGCTGTCACTTGAGAATGGTTAACATTATTATAATTACTAAAAGGCCCTTCTTATGGTATACATGTACAAGCATTCTAATCCCTGTTAATATTAAAAGAGGAAAATGAATATATGATAATATATTCTTAGGGTCTATGAATCTACTTAGGAAATGTTGTCACAGACAGAAAATTGTCAGAGTACATGATTATATGAGGTAATCATATCCTGAGAAATAAAATGAACTCTTTAATTCTATCACCCTTACATGAATGAAAGGTAGTAAACTTCAGTTGTTCATTTAGATTTTCATACAGCATAGGAATTAAACTTGTACCCAATATACTACCTTTGACTTAGAAGTTTATCTTGGTTTTTATCTCTCTAATTTGAATGACTACCAAATAAAACAATAAAAAATGTTAGCATGTTATAAATCATGATCATACTTCACTATTAAAGTTTAGCTTTATTAATAATTCTTAACTTGCAAATAGCATATTAAATATTTTAATAAAAACTCAAACCTTAAATACTATCCTACTACCTTTCATTCATAATAAACATGATGATAGTCCCTAAATCAATTTAGAGTTTTGATTTCATACCAGTCACACTACCAAAAGAGTCACTTACTAGAACTAGTTGTTGTTCAGTCATGTCTGACTCTTTGTGACCCCATTTGGGGTTTTCTTGGCAAAGATACTTCAGTGGTTTGCCATGTCCTTCTCCAGATGTGGAACTGATGCCAACAGGGTTAAGTGACTTGCCCACAGTCACACAGCTAGTAATTGTCTGAGGCAGATTTGAGCTTAGAAAGATGAGTCTTCCTGACTTTAGGCCCAGCACTCTATCCACTGTGCCACCTCATTGCTCCAAAAAAGAGGTTCTAGATTTGACACAGAGAAGCTTGACCTTGTGCAGGGAGCAGGAATAGGTTGTTGTTGTTGTTGTTGCTGCTTTTTAGTTATTTCAGTAATGGGAGACTCTTCATAATCTCATTTGGGGTTTTCTTGGTAAGAATACTAGAGTAGTTTGTCATTTCCTTCTCCAGCACATTTTTACAGAAGAGGAAACTGAGGCAAACCAAATTAAGTGTCCAGAGTCACACAGCTAGGAAGTGTCTGAGACCAGATTTGAATCCAAGAAGATGAGTGTTCCTGACTCCAGATCTGGCACACTATCCACTATGCCACCCAGCTGCCCCTTACAGAACTAGACAAGATCAAGAATTCAAAGAGCAATAACAACAAAAAATAACAGGACATTAAAGATCTCATATTATAAGTGGACAACCATGTAAACTACTTGGTACTAGTTTTAAAAAAAACAGAAAAATTGATCATTAGAATGAATTTAGTAGGCAAAACCCAAAAGCAGACAGAATGGCCTAGTAGTCTTCAGTAAATAACATAGCATAAGAGAACATATTTGTCAAATAAATATCAGTAGTAATGTGAAACTTTTAAAGCTGTGTATTGAAATTATACAATTATCTCTTTGTAGATGAATGACATCATTGGAACAATGAGAGATTCTAATCTAAAACTGACTCTTGCCTTTGGAATAGGAATGCATCATGCTGGACTGCATGAAAGAGATAGAAAAACAGTGGAAGAATTATTTGTAAATTGTAAAATCCAGGTATCTTATTTACTACCTATTAATATTTAAATAGACTTTTTAGAATTGGTTAGTAAGATTATATTAATTATCTTTTCTCTTTTAGGTCCTTATTGCTACAAGCACCTTAGCATGGGGTGTAAACTTTCCAGCTCATTTAGTAATTGTTAAGGGAACAGAATATTATGATGGAAAAACAAGACGCTATGTGGATTTTCCCATTACAGGTAATATTGCAAAAATTGGAAAAGATTTAATGAAGATTTTAATCACTAAGAACTATGTTAGCATACATCATATTTTAAGGCAGAGGTATCAAACTCATACATACGGACAAAGCTCTCTGGTGCATTGAGGACCAAATTAAAATGTAATTGGGAAATATTTAACAAAATAAAAAATATAATACAACATATATAATGTTATTTTGTGACTTTCTCAGTCAGTATGACAGGTCAGGGATCCCTTTCTAAATCTGAGTTTAGCACCACTGTCTTAGGGAATCATTTATGTTAACTTGTGGTAAGCAAATTTTGTTTGCTGAAAGAAAAATTAAGATGTATTTGTTACTTGTTCATCCAGTTTATTAGCTTGAAAAGATTTCTTATCGTGCCATGTTGATCACAAAGTACAGTGTGCTGCTCATTCATTATTGATGTTTTAAAATATTATTTTTTGTCTTAGCAAATATGAAAATAATAGCAGGTAGCAAGAACCACCAATGTGTGTTTTTTAAATTGATTTAATAGAAAATAATACTTACGCCTGACTTGAAGTACCAAAATGACACTCTACTTTTTACTCTCCTTTCCAGGATTATGTCCTATGACTTCCCTTTATACATTGCATGTTCCATAGCTCTTACTACACTTAAAACATATTCTGTGCTTTGTTTCTTCTGAGCCTTTGCTTAAGCTGTTCTTTCTCCCTAAAATGCTTTTACCCCTCTCAGTCCAATTCCTATAAACCCTTCATTTCAGGTATCATCTTTATAAAGTCTTCTGTTCCCCTTAGATATAATGAACTCTTTCTCTGAATTATCATGGTACTTTATATTTGTTCTACTATACTTTCACAGTGTGATTCATATTGATTATTTGGGTAGATTGCTTATATCCCATACTTAACCACAATATTGTTGTATACATGGATAAAATTGCTTTAATAGTTTGGACAAGAATAAACTCTTAAAATATATGAAAGTGGTGCTTTAATAGTTCTTCGATAATTTCCAGTGGCTACATACATTCTCTAGTGAAATATTCTTAATAGCCAGTTGTAAAATATGTGTACCAGTTAAATAATCAGTAAATTCTTGGTTTGCTGAACTATTCATGCCATAATTTTTTTTTTCATAACAAATAGTAAAAAGATTTTTTTTGTTGTTTTTTTGTGGGGGTTTTTGGGTGGGTGGGGGGTGAACAGCCTATTAATATGTGTAGGATAATTTTTGTGGGGAGGATGGGATGGAAATTATCTAATAGATTTTTGTCAAAAAGCTTCAGATTTTATTACCTAAATTTACTTTATACTATATATCATTGCTTTATTATATTAGACACATAGTACATACATCTTGTGTAATTCAGTTAGATCCAACAGACATTTACTAAATTTTCCGTATTGTGCCAGACATTGTGCTGATCACTGGGTATATAAAGACAAAAACAAAACAGCCCTTGACTTCAAAGAATTTATGCTTTACTAGGGGGCAGAAAACAACAATCTGTACAAGTATGTACACTGTAATTGAGGAGAATCATGAAAGGCCAAATGTAAGAAGGGGAACACGAACAGAGACTTTAAAGGAATATGAGATTCCAAGAGAAAGGAGAACATTCCTGGTATGGAGTACAGCCTGCAAAGAGGCAGACAAAGGAATTAATATTTGATGAACAAATAACTTATTCTATTAAAATTATAGCATCACATAAATAGCCATTTCTGGCATTTTATTAAGGAAATATTGAATCATATTTTTATATGCAATCTTAAGATTTTGTTAGAGCCTAATTTTTCATTGTGGTGGCTTATTGACATAAATATGAGTTCTGAATGCATGCTAACTTAGGAAACACAATAGTAAAGTAGCAGGAATAACATAACTACACTTTTAGTATTAACTATGTAAAGTAAGACTGCCTTTTTTAAGTGTAGCAGAATCAATAAATATACCTCATACCCTTTGTCATGTGAGACTTCTGTTTTCTCTATTATAGATGTACTTCAAATGATGGGACGTGCTGGTAGACCTCAATTTGACGACCAAGGCAAAGCTGTAATCTTGGTTCATGACATAAAGAAAGATTTCTACAAAAAATTTCTTTATGAACCATTCCCAGTAGAATCAAGGTGAATTTTACTAGAAAGAAAAAAAAGTTTAAATGAGTTACGATTTTGTGGCATATTTATATTTTCTTACATTTGCAAATAGAGTATAAGTTTTTAGTTCAACATAATTAGAAGATTTGAAATGGAATTTAATAAGCAAAATCCCATATTTCTGAAATACTAGTCTAACAGAAATAAAATGAAACAGACTGGCAATAAAAATTCAAGTTTTGTTATCAGTATTTTGTTTCAAAATTAACCTACCTAAAATATGGCAGGAGTTCTTATTGGAGCCAGTATTTAAAGCCAGTTGTACCTTTATACTTGCCATTCTGTTTTCACCCCACACTTAATTAGCCCCCTTGATTGGACCACCTTATTGTCACTTCACTGATAGCCAATTCTATATCATTTCACACTTTCACTTCCTGATCTGTCTGATCTGTTATACTCGGCTTCGCTGATATCCAGCATTTTTTTCCCACAAGTTTCCAACACCTTTACTCTCATGTTTTTGTCCCTCAGATAATTTTTTTCATGATCTTGATCTAAATTCAAATTAGAAAACTGTATTTGCTATACCTTTGAATTAATTGTCTTGTCTCTGACTGTACCTATTCTTCCTAAACATTTCTCTAGACTGATACTGGCAAATTTTTACCAGTCAACAAAACTTTTACTACCAAAATCCTCTCTTCTTAAAAGCCATAAATGTAAAGGGCTGACTTTCATCGGTTAGGTGAGTTTCAGCTTAATTCCAGGTGGCCAACGTGAAGATGCCTAATTCTCAGTTCTTGTGTATACACATGCAGTCCTCACATCTGTTTACAATCAGTAATCAATCAACAAGTGGTGGGAGATTATTTTAGTAATATAGGTATTTCTTTTATTATTGTTACATGGATCTGTGATTGCATCGAATTGGTTGTACCTTCAAATGATTCAGATCTCAACCTGTCTGTGCCTGCCCATCCTATGTGACTGTTGTACATGTCCTTCTACAAATTAGCTACAAGGGAATCCACCCAACAGCTCTTTGCTTTCTTCTGACATCTTATATTTGAAGCTTTATTCCATATATTCTTTTGATCAGTGTTAATACCAATGATATGCAAGAAGTGTTTTTTCATGAGCAGAAAAATACATAAAACATTGTTTCATTTTGATTACAAAAATAAGTTAATTTAGATGCTTCACTTTTACTGATATGTAATAATAAAAATTAAGCCTATCTTGATCACCCAAAAGTTAAAAAAAAAAAAGATTGTTTCATTCGGAGAAGTATAACATTGATCATTTTTTAAATGGATGTTTTCTTTGACCTGATTCAAAGGAGAATTCATTACAGCTACAGCTTATTTGTGAGAAAGACCTGAAACCAGCCAAGATCTCTGCATTTAAAGGAACAAACCTATCATTTTTCTGATGAAAATCTCTTAAAATGAAATGCTAAAGGAATTTTTAATAGCTCTTAGTTTTTAAAAAAAATCAATTCTGAAGGCTCCATTCAAGTGAGATTTTAAAATTAATTTTTTTAATTTAAATTTATTTATTTAACATATTTGGTTTTCAACATTGATTTTCACAACAGTTTGGATTACAAATTTTCTCCCCATTTCTACCCTCCACCCCACTCCAAGATGGCATATATTCTGGTTGCCCTGTTCCCCAGTCAGCCCTCCCCTCTATCACCCCCCTCCCCTCTCATCCCCTCTCCACTCTCATCCCCTTTTCCCTTCCTTTCTTGTAGGGCAAGATAAATTTCTACGCCCCATTGCCTGTGTATCTTATTTTTTAGTTGCATGCAAAAACTTTTTTTTTTGTTTTTGAACATCTGTTTTTAAAACTTTGAGTTCCAAATTATCTCCCCTCTTCCCTTCCCACCCACCCTCCTTAAGAAGTCGAGCCATTCAACCTAGGCCACACGTGTATCATTATGTATAACCCTTCCACAATACTCATGTTGTGAAAGGCTAACTACATTTTGTTCCTTCCCAACCCATCCCGCTTTATTGAATTTTCTCCCTTGACCCTGTCCCCTTTCCAAAGTGTTTGTTTTGATTACCTCCACCCCCACCTGCCCTCCCCTCCTTCATCCCCCCCCCTTTTATTTTTTTTTTATCTTCCTCCCTCTTCTTTCCTGTGGGGTAAGATACCCAACTGAGTATGTATGGTATTCCCTCTTCAGGCCAAATCTGATGAGAGCAAGGTTCACTCATTCCCCCCTCACCTGCCCTCTCCCCTCCTCCCACAGAGCTGCTTCCTCTTGCCACCTTTATGCGAGATAATCCAACCCATTCTATCTTTCCCTATCTCCCTCTCTCAGTATGTTGCTCTCTCATCCCTTAATTTCATTTTATTCCTTTTAGATATCTTCCCTTCATCTTCAACTCACCCTGTGTCTACTCTCTCTTTTACATATATATATATACACACACATATATATATATACACATACATACACATACATACATATACACATAGATTTATACATACATACACATTCACTTATATATATACATAAACATATATATACATATATATGCATATTCCCTTCAACTACCTTCAACTACTGAGGTCTCCTGAATCATACACATCATCTTTCAACTTTAGTAAGTCCCTTTGCAATTTCCGTTTCTTGATTACCTTTTCATGCTTCTCTTGATTCTTGTGTTTGAAAGTCAAATTTTCTATTCAGTTCTGGTCTTTTCACTGAGAAAGCTTGAAAGTCCTCTGTTTTATTGAAAGTCCATATTTTGCCTTGGAACATGATACTCAGTTTTGCTGGGTAGGTGATTCTAGGTGATTCTAAGCTCCATTGACCTCCGGAATATCGCATTCCAAGCCTTTTGATCTCTTAATGTAGAAGCTGCCAGATCTTGGGTTATTCTGATTGGGTTTCCACAGTACTCAAATTGTTTCTTTCTGCCTGCTTGCAGTATTTTCTCCTTGATCTGGGAGCTCTGGAATTTGGCAACAATATTCCTAGGAGATTTCTTTTTGGGATCTATTTGAGGAGGCGATCAATGGATTCTTTCAATTTCTATTTTGCCCTGTGGCTCTAGAATATCAGGGCAGTTCTCCTTGATAATTTCTTGAAAGATGGTATCTAGGCTCTTTTCTTGATCATGGCTTTCAGGTAGTCCAATAATTTTTAAATTATCTCTCCTGGATCTATTTTCCAGGTCAGTGGTTTTTCCAAGGAGATATTTCACATTGTCTTCCATTTTTTCATTCCTTTGGTTCTGTTTTATAATATCCTGATTTCTCATAAAGTCACTAGCTTCCACTTGCTCCAATCTAATTTTTAAGGTGGCATTTTCTTCAGTGGTCTTTTGGACCTCCTTTTCCATTTGGCTAATTCTGCCTTTCGAGGCATTCTTCTCCTCATTGGCTTTTTGGAGCTCTTTAGCCATTTGAGTTAGTCTGTTTTTTAAGGTGTTGTTTTCTTCAGTGTATTTTTCAGTATTTTTTTGGGTCTCCTTTAGCAAGTCATTGACTTGTTTTTCATGGTTTTCTCACATCCTTCTCATTTCTCTTCCCAATTTTTCCTCTACTTCTCTAACTTGCTTTTCCAAATCTTTTTTGAGCTCTTCCATGGCCTGGGACCAGTTCATGTTTTTCTTGGAGGCTTTTGGTGTAGGCTCTTGCACTTTATTGACTTCTTTAGGCTGTATGTTTTGGTCTTCTTTGTCAGCAAAGAAAGAATGCAAAGTCTGAGACTGAATCTCGGTGCGTTTTCACTGCCTGGCCATATTCCCAGCCAACTAACTTGACCTTTGAGTTTTTCAGTGGGGTATGCCTGCTTGTAGGCTACAGAGTTCTATGTTCCACGTTTGGGGGGGAGGTGCCAGCTCTGCCACACCAGCACTGCTCCTTCCCCAACCCCCAACCCGAACTGGGCTTAGATCTTCGGCAGGCTGTGCACCCCTGCTCTGATCCGCCACTTAATTCCTCCCACCAGGTGGGCCTGGAGCCTGAAGTAACAACTGCTGTAGCTGCCCCACCTCCGCTGCCCCCGGGGCTGAAAGTGGAACCGTGAACTCCTTCTACTCCCGCAGCTTTTCCCACTAACCTTCTCCGCAGTCTTTGGTGTTTGTGGGTCTAGGAGTCTGGTAACTGCCGCAGCTCACTGATCCAGGGCGCTAGGGCCCCCTCCGCCTGGCTTCTGGTCTGGATGTTCTACGCCGCTCAGGCTGGGCTCTGCTCCTCTCTGTTCCCAGCTCCCAGCTCCGTGTGGGATAGACCTCACCCAGAGACCATCCAGGCTGTCCTGGACTGGAGCCCTGCTTCCCTCTGCTGTTCTGTGGGTTCTGCCGTTCTAGAATTGGTTCAGAGACATTTTTTATAGGTTTTTGGAGGGGCTCCGTACGGAGCTCACTCTAGTCCCTGCTTACCAGCCGCCATCTTGGCTCCACCCCCCTAAATTAATTTTTTTTAAATTAACAAGCATTTTTTTTTCCTCTCCCACCTTTCTTTCTTCCCCCAAACTGAGGGAGGCAGGGGGCAAAATCTTTGTAACAAATATTCATGGTCAAGCAAAAAAACAATTTACTCCATTGGCCATGATCAAAAAGCTGGGTAGAATTCGTCATCATCTGTCATGTGAAATTGTGGTTGCTCATGGAGTTGATTAGCTAATTCTTAATTCTTTTGAGTTGTTCATGTTTACAATGTTTTGAATTGTTTGTGTTTACAATGTTGTTACCTTTTAAATTGTTCTCATAGTTCCTATCATTTTACATTACTTTATACAAGCCTTCCTAGGTTTCTCTGAAATTGTCTCTTCATTTCTTATAGCAAGATAATATTCCATTACGTTCAGGTACCATAATTTGTTTCCTGTTACCGAATTTATTGGCACTCCCTTTCTTTTTTAGTTCTTTGCCACCTCAAAAACTTGCTAGGAACATTTTGGTAACTATAGGATTTTTTATACTTTCTTTGATCCTTTTGGGGCATGGCATTAGAGTGACACCACTGGATCAAATGTTATATACACAATTTAGTAACTTTTGGGATGTACTTCAAAATTGCTTTCTAGAATACTTGGACCAGTTAATTCATAGTTCCACTATCAGTGCATTAATATACCTTTTTACTTGCATTCCACTTCCTACCAGTCTTCTCTCCATCCCCCAGCATTTGTCACCTATGTCAACTTTGCTAATCTGATGGGTATGAGGTAGAATTTCAGAGTTGCTTTAATTTGCATCAATCTAATAATGATTTGAAGCAATTTTTTTTTTCACGTGGCTTTGATGGCTTGGACTTCTTTCCTTGAGAACAGCCAGTTCCTATCCTTTAGACATTTAATAATTGGTAAATTCCTCTTATTCTCATAAATTTTAATCAGTTTTTATTTTTCCCTAGTTAACTGTTTCTTCAATTACCTTTTAAAATTACTATCAAGAACCCTTTTGACAAGAGTAAAGCCAAACAAAAAAATTAGGCACTTCATCATGACCTAGAATTATATATAACCCCAAATATAAAAAATTAATAAGGAAAAAGAAAAAAATTAACACTGATTATCTTAATTTCTTTAATTTTTATATTATATACTTTAATGTAAAATGGTATGATAGACATTTACTTCTTTAGTGATTAAAGTTAATTAGAATTTTTATTCTACTTATCGAGTACAACATGTAGTACAGATCTAGGGAAGATATATAACTAAGAATACAGATATTTTATTAGTTTATAACATAGTTTGGATTTGGAAATACTAGATTACTTTTTGCTCACATCCACATGAAAAATTATGGTATATATTTCTGTTAAAAAGAACAATAGTTGACAGAATAGTTATTGAGTTTTATGTAAGTGACATAACTTAGTGTCAAATGGAACTTAAATCAAATATATATGGTCACTCATTTATATATTTGTTTATTTAATTGAAAGCACAATCCTAAAGAAATTGAAGACAACTTAAGTTTCTTTGAAAAAAATTTTAATAAAAATGCACATTTATTTTGTTTCTTCAATCAATCAATAATCATTTATTAATGCTTCTTTGTAACTATATGACTGGCACTAGGCTAGGAAATAAGAATTCAGAAAGAAATGAAGCAGTCATGCCTTCAACGAATCTATATTTTATCATAGGAAACAACATGCCCCATATAAGTATCCATAAAATGTGCAAAATAAACACAAGATAATTTGGTGGGGAGGGATACTGGTAGTTAATGAGATCCGGAAATGCCTCATATTGAAGGCGCTTAAACCAATCTTTAGAGCACAGTTTATTAGAATTTTAATGGGCAGAAACAAGGAAGGTAGCCTTATGTAAAGACAATAAGGCCAGACTGACTAGATGTAGTGTGTGTGAAGGCGAGTAGTATCTCAGAAAACAAACTGTTGTATACAAAGTGGTGTTAAATCTGGTTTAGTGTTTGTTTTATATTTATATTTGTTTCCTGTTTTTCATTCACATTTAGCTTACTAGACGTACTTTCTGATCATTTGAATGCTGAGATTGCTGCTGGTACAATAACATCTAAGCAGGATGCAATGGATTACATTACCTGGACCTATTTTTTCCGTCGGCTTATCATGAACCCCAGGTAAGTAAAGTGACCACAGTTTATAAAAGTTAACTTATCTGTTTCTCCTCCACATTCAAGAAGGTAACATTTAAAAAATAACAGTTGCATTTTCAATTTTTAAAAAATTGAAGAAATGTCAGAATAAAGTGTTCTATATAGCTCTGAAAATTGTAGTTGTTTGAATTCTGCCATAGAGTAATATAAAATGTAAATTTGGCCCACTAGTGTTAATATATTTCTAAAATATGACATCAATAAATTTAAAATCTGACTGGGTCCAAATACTGTTATTTGTTCTTTCATTATTTAATTTGCTTTAATTGTCATATGTTATATCAGTCAATAGTTGGAGGACATAGAAGCACAAATACGTGGTTCCTGCCCTCAAGGTGCTTACAGAAAACTACTAGTCTTTGGAAATTGAATAGGTCATAATGGACTGGAATAGACAGGAAAGATTTCATGGAGTAGTTGGACTTGTGCTTCTTCTTGAAGAACTTCTCTTAAAGAAATTTAGCCAGAGAATCTTAGGGAAGTCATAAATAATATTTAGAAGTACTATTATGTATTATCTTTGACTCCCCTAAGATTTTTCCAAAAGGCTTTCCTTTCTAGATCAATGTCATCCTGTCTTGGTATTGCTCAAACACATAAACATTTTTAATCTATTTTTTGATAATTAATTAATTTATTTTTAGTTTTCAGCATTCACTTCCATAAGATTTTGAGTTTTAAATTTTCTCCCCTTTCCTGTCTTCCCCCCTTCCCAGGATAGTGTGCAATCTGATATAGGCTCTACTTAGACATTCATATTAAACATATTTTCACATTAGTAATGATGTAAAGAGGAATTAGAACTATAGGGAGGAACCAAGAAGAAACAAAACAAAACAAGAAAAGGAGAGCAAATAGTATGCTTCCATCTTTATTCAAACTCCAAAATTCTTTCTCTGGATGTGGATAGCATTTTCCATCATGAGTCTTTTGGAATTGTCTTAGGTACTTGCATTGCTGAGAAGAGCTAAGTCTACCAAAGTCAGTCATCACACAATGTGGCTGTTACTGTGTACAATGTTCTCCTGGTTCTGCTCCCCTCACTCAGCATCAGATCATACAAGTCTTTCCAGGTTTTTCTGAAGTCGGCCTGCTCTTCGTTTCTTATAGCACAATAGTATTCCATTACATTCATATATCACAACTTGTTCACCCATTCCCCAATTAATGGATATCCCCTCAATTTCCAGTTCTTGGCCACCATAAAAAGAGCTGCTATAAATATTTTTTGTACATGTGGGTCCTTTTCCTCTTTGGGATACAGGCCTAGAAGTGGTGGGTCAAAGGGTATGCACAGTTTTATAGCCCTTTGGGCATAGTTCCCAATTGCTCTCCAGAATTGTTGAATCAGTTCACAACTCCACATGCATTAGTGTTCCAGTTTTCCCACATCTTCTCCAACATTTATCATTTTCCTGTTAGCCAGTCTGATAGGTGTGGTGTGGTACCTCAGAGTTGTTTTGATTTGTGTTTCTCTAATCAATAGTGATTTAGATCATTTTTTCATATGACTATAGATAGCTTTAATTTCTTCCTTTGAAAACTGCCTGTTCATATCCTTTGACCATTGATCATTTGGGGGATGACTTGTATTCCTATAAATTTGATTCAGTTCTCTATGTATTTTAGAAATGAGGCCTTTATCAGAGACACTGGCTATAAAAATTGTTTCTCAGCTTTCTGCTTGCCTTCTAATCTTGGTTGCATTGGCTTTGTGCAAAAACTTTTCAATTTAATGTAATCAGAATCATCCATTTTACATTTCATAATGTTCTATGTTGTTTGGGCATAAATTCTTCCCTTCTCCATAGATCTGACAGGTAAACTATTCCTTGCTCTCCTAGTTTGCTTATAATATCAGTCTCCATATCTAAATCATGTACCCATTTTGACTTTATCTTGGTATAGGGTGTAAGATGTTGATCTCTGCCTAGTTTCTGCCATACTATTTTCCAGTTTTCCCAGCAGTTTTTGTTAAATAGTGAGTTCTTATCCCAGAAGCTGGAATCTTTGGATTTATCAAATAGTAGATTACTATAGTCATTGACTACTGTGTCTTGTGTACTTAATCTATTCCACTGATCCACCACTCATTTCTTAGCCGGTACCAAGATGAATGCTGCTTCATAATACAATTTAAGATCCGGTACCACTAGGCCACCTTCCCTAGCATCTTTTCATTAATTCCCTTGATATTCTGGACCTTTTGTTCTTCCAGATGAATTTTGTATTTGTTTTTTCTAACTGTATAAAAATAATTTTTTGGTAGTTCGATTGGTATGGCACTGAGTAAGTAATTTAATTTAGGTAGAATTGTCATTTTTATTATATTAGCTAGGCATGACCAACTGATATTTTTCTAGTTATTTAGATCTGACTTTATTTGTGTGAAAAATGTTTTGTAATTGTGTTCATATAGTTCCTGGGTTTGTTTTGGCAGGTAGATTCCCAAATATTTTGTACTAATATATAGAAATGCCAGTGATTTAGGAAGGTTTAGTTTATGTCCTGCAACTTTGCAATTGGACTACTATCAGTAGACCAACAGTCTTGCGTTGTTTTCTAAATGGTTTTCTGGAAATATACTTTGTGGTTTGTGTTTGTTTGTCAGCTGTTACAACATACTGTATGATCCAAAAAATTTAGCATGGACCACAGCAAGCCACAAAATTTTCTCTTTGTGGTTTATTATTTAAGCTCAGTGACCTAAGGAAATTATATTTGTTGCCATGGTCTTTAAAGAGAAGGCGTGTTCTCTAGATGGCATAATTATCATACCTTATAGCACTTTTAACTTTGTAAAATACTTTAATACTGTTCATTTGTATGATAGGGATGAAACTGTCATCATTAGTACTCCCATGGAGCCTAAAATGTCCATGGTTTTCAGGCTGTTCAGTCTAGGAACCCAATAGCGTTTGTCATAAAGTGAAGCTAGGATACCACCATTCCTGTTATAAAGTAAGACCTGGATTCAACCCACCATCTGCTTTTGCAGACAGGGCCCTGTTTGCCTCAAATCCCCTCTGCTCCTAGGAATCCTAAAGTGGACATAGTATGTGACCTGTATATAGAACTACAGCAGCAATGGTCATTATTTCATGAAGGACAAAAATATTACTTTGCATGAACAGTTATAGTAGTTAATAATTATTAAACACAAAGACTGTGAGTTAATTAGCTTCTATTTTTTGCTCTTTTTTTAAAGTTACAGAATCATAGATTTTTAGATGGAAAAAACCTCAGTGATTAATTCCAACCCCTAACTGCAGTAAGAGTCCTATTAACAATATCCCTGACAAATAATCATCTACCCAACTTTAAGACTGTCAATGACATATCCTTCTAGGGCCATGCAAAATAATTCTTATATATCTTCTATGCAGTGATCCTTAATTTATTTGAAGATAGCATATCCCCCTAAATCATCTCTTCTGCAGGCTAAATATCCTCACTTAAAATCTGCCTATGGTATTGTTTCATCACTATCCTCCCTCTAGACAATTTAAGTTCAGCAGTGTCCCTTCAGAAATGTGACACCTAAAACTGGACACAATATTCCAGTAGTTCACTGGAATTGTTGCTACCTTTTTTGAATAATCTATTTATGCAGCTTTTTTAGCCTGAAAATTATACTGCTACTTTCTGTTGGGCTTACAGCTCTCTGAAATCCCTATAGCTTTTTCATATGAATTTCTTTATAGCCATGCCATTCTCATCCAAGCAGCATGATGTGTCAGAAGAGATTTGTCATCAAGTCCTACCCATACATTTACTAATGCCTATACTTACTATCAGTATGACCATGGACAAATCACGTAATTTCTCTCAACATCAGTTTCCTTATATGTAAAATATGTATCATGATACCTATGATTTGACTCCATCTCAGAGGGTTATTGTAAGAATCAAATGAGATTATTTGTGTAAAGCACTTTGCAATCTTTAAACCACTATATAAATGCCATAAGAGTATAATTATTAAGAGTCAGTGTATACTAGTGATTGCAATGCTGAGCTTGGAGCCAGGAAGCCTTGCATTCAAATTCTGCCCCAGATATCTACTAGTCAGCCACTATGTTGGTGAAATTACTCATTATCTTTTCCCTGAACCTACTCATTTTCAATTTGAGATTCAGCTTATCTGCAACTCAAAGGATTGAAAGTCAACTTTGAATATCATAGACTGTCTGGCAGACTTTTTTCGTCTATTTATTTTTCCTGAATGTTTTCCTTTTTTTTTTTTTAAAGTAAATATGGGAATTCATTTTGGGCCTTGATGAAGTTAGTACAGTAACATAACTTTATTCTATATCAGTACTCCCCATTCCATTTCGTGCTGGGCTTCCTAAATGGCAGGGGCAAACATCTCTTATCAAGGATTTTTGTACAATTTTAGCATGCACCTGAGAGATCTGGGTTTTGTTCTATAGATTCAAATGCTTTTTGTAGTTAGTAAACACAATGGGATTTTGTTTTCGCTGTACCTTTCAGCTAATTATGTAGCTATAGAAAATATTTTGAGAACTATTTGGCTATTCCGTCACATTTTTATCAAAGGTAACTTTATATATATGTATGTATACATATATATATGTATATATACATATGTATGTATACATACACATGTGTGTATGTATACATACATGTATATACATATATAGAGATCATTTCATAATTATTTTATAAAAATAAAAAAATTAGACCTCTGGGTCAGTAATTATTGATATTCTCTTAATCATCTTTTTTGCTTAAAAATATCTGGTGTGATATTTCCCTTCTTCTGGTTTCTTTCCTTTCTAGAAAATATCTTGTATAATAATCCCTCACTTCTTTTAAAATTATGTTATCATCTTTCCCAATAATTTTAGGTGATTTTGAGACTTGTTTTGACATTTCTTTGGATTATTTGAAGCAGCATTCTCTCATCGGAGACAAAATGTGCTTTTGTACTTAAAAGATAAGTTTCAACAAGAAATATAAAGTCCATCTTTATTGTAAGAATAAAATTAACAACCTGAAATGCTAATATTAGCACTAGTTCCAAAAAAAAAAACTTTTTCAAGTGTATCCTAATTGACAATCATAATCACATGAAATGTACTTAATGAATTATGACTCACTCACCCTCATTTCTTCTATTTATCACTAAAAAGGTACATGGCAAGGGCCCATAGTTATACTTTAAAAGTCTTTTATGTTCATTTACTGAAAACCCCAATTATCAGGAAGAAGTTTACAGTGCTCTCTGGGACCCCCACAGTTAGTAAGTATGATTTGGATAAAAATCCAGCAAAGGAGATTGAGAAGGAGCAGTCAGCTAGATAGGAGAACCAGGGGAGAGCAGCAGCATGAAAACACAGAAGAGAATATCAGAGTTTGAAGAAGCTGCAAAGAAGTCAAGAAATATGGAGGATTGAGAAAAGACTATTAAATCAGGCAATGAAAGGTCATTGGTAACTTTGAAGAGAGTAGTTTCAGTTGAATGATGAGGTCAGAAGCTTTACTATAGTAGAGGCATCAATTGTAAATAGCCTTCTCAAAGAGTTTAGCCGCTAAGGGAGAGAGAGATTGGAGGATACCAAGCAGGGATGGATGTGGGTTGTTGAGGATAGGAGAGATTTGGGTGTATTTGTAGGCAGTAGGGAAGTAGCCAGTAGATAGGGAGAGACTGAGGATTAAGAGTAGGGATGGTGGAGGGGGCAATATGTTAGGAAAAAAACTCAGTTGGGGCAGCTAGATGGCGCACTGAGTGGAGCACCGGCCCTGGAGTTAGGAGTACCTGAGTTCAAATGCGGCCTCAGACACTTGACACATTTACTAGCTGTGTGACCTTGGGCAAGTCACTTAACCCCAATTGCCCTGTCTTCCCCCTAGCAAAAACAAAACAAAACAAAACAAAAACAGTGCATGTGATTAGCTGTGCTTGTTAGAGGAGTTTGCTTTGGCAAAGAAAAAGAGCACTTCTACATATGAAACAAGTGTGAAGGAAGAAATGGTAGAAGAAAACATCTTAGCGATATGCCATGATGGAAGAAGAGGTAGCTCTTGAAAAATGGTCTCAATTTTTTCAACGAAATATAAAGCAAGACTCTCAAATGAGAGGGTGGGATGAAGGGGAGCCACGAGACCATGAATGCAGCTGGAGCAGGCGATGTTGAGCTCTAAAGCTTGGTCAGACATTGGAAAGGCCAAGGTAATCCCACTGCCTCCCTGGCCATCACCAGTTATCCTGACTTTTGTTTTGCCACTGGACTTCAGTGACTCTGGAAGAGAGAGTGAGGCTGATAACTTTGTGAAACTCCTCCTCACTCAAGTCCAATTCACACCTGAGTCAAGACATCACCCTATGAGTCATTAGTTTTCTTCAAAAAGTGAAGGACAGAATAGTTTAAGGATCAAGAAATTAGAAGAGGACAATGTAGAATTTTGAAGTATTTATCAAGGAATCAAGATGAGGAAAAGAGGAGAGTATAACCAGTTCAAGAAGATGTCTGGGAAAGAACTGAGGAGGTCAAGATGAAGACAAAATGCATGATTTCTGGGTTGCAAGGTAGAGTAATAATAGATTGCTGAGAAGAGCAAAGTCTATCAAAGTTAGTCATCACAGAATCAATATGTATGTGATTGTATACAGTGTTCTCCTGGTTCTGCTCCCCTCACTCAGCCTTATATCATGTAGGTCTTTCCAGGTTGTTTTGAAGTCAGTATCTTCCCCATTTCTTATAGCACAGTAGTATTCCATTATTTTCACATTACCACAACTTGTTTAGCCATTCCTCAATTAATGGGAATTCCCTTGATTTCTAATTCTTTGTTACCACAAAAAGAGCTGCTATAAGTGTTTTTTGTACATATCGATCCCTTTTCCCTTCTGTGATCTCTTTAGGATACAGCCCTAGAAGTGGTATTGCTGGGTCAAAGGATATGCACATTTTTATAGCCCTTTGGGCATAGTTCCAAATTACTCTCCAGAATGGCTGGATCTGTTCACAACTCCACCAACAATGTAACAGTGTTCCAAAGTTCCCACATCCTCTCCAGCATTTCTCATTTTCCTGTTTTGTCATGTTAGCCAGTCTGACAGGAGAGATGTGGTACCTAAGAGTTGTTTTGATCTGCATTTCTCTGGTCGATAGTGATTTAGAGCATTTTTTTCATATGCCTTATAGATATCTTTAATTTCTTCCTCTGAAAACTGCCAGTTCATACATATCCTTTGACCATTTCTCAATTGGGGAATGACTTGTATTCCTATAAATTTGGCTCAGGTCCCTGTATATTTTAGATATGAGGCCTTTATCAGAGACACTAGCTGTAAAGATTTTCTCACAATTTTTGCTTCCCACCTAATCTTTGTTGCATCGACTTTGTTTATACAAAAACTTTTCAATTTAACATAATCAAAATTATCCATTTTGCATTTTGTGATGCTCACTATGCCTTGTTGGGTCATGAATTCTTCCCTTTCCCATAAATCTGACAGGTAAACTATTCCTTGCTCTCCCAAATTGCTGATAGTATCAGCCTTTATTCCTAAGTCATGAACCCATTTTGACTTTATTTTGGTATACAGTGTAAGATATTGGTCTATGCCCAGTTTCTGCCCTACCATTTTCCAATTTTCCCAGCAGTTTTTGTGAAATAGTGAGTTCTTAACCCAGAAGCTGAATTTTTTGGGGTTTATCAAAGATTAGATTGCTATAGTCGTTGACTGCTGCAACTTGTGTACCTAACCTATTCCACTGATCCAGCACTCTGTTTCTTAGCCAGTACCAGGTAGTTTTGAGGACTGCTGCTTTATAGTACAGTTTAATATCTGGTATGGCTAGGCCACCTTCCCTAGCATTTGTCATCAATTCCCTTGATATTCTGGACCTCTTGTTCTTCCAGATGAATTTTGTTATTATTTTATTCAGCTCTGTAAAATAATTTTTTGGTAGTTCCATTGGTATGGCACTGAATAAGTAAATTAATTTAGGTAAAATTGTCATTTTTATTATATTACCTCAGCCAAACCATGAGCAACTTATGTTTTCCATTTGTTTAGGTTTGACTTTATTTGTGTGAAAAGTGTTCCGTAATTGTGTTCATATAGGCCCTGGGTTTGTCTTGGCAGGTGGACTCCCAAATATTTTATAGTGTGTACAGTAACTTTAAATGGAATTTCTCTTTCTATTTCTTGCTGTTAGGCTTTGTTAGTAATATATAGGAATGCCAAGGATTTATGTGGGTTTATTTTATATCCTGCAACTTTGCTAATGTTTTTTTTATTATTTCACGTAGTTTTTTACTTGATTCTCTAGGATTCTCTAAGTAAATCATCATATCATCTGCAAAGAGTGATAACTTAGCTCTTCTCAGCAATACAAGGTTCAAAGACAGTCCCAAAGGTCTCATGATGGAAAGAAAAGAACTATGGAGTATGAATGCAGATTGAAGGAAACTATCTGCTCTTTTTTTATATATTTTTTTTGGTTTTGTGTCTTCTTTCTCATGATTCACTCCATTGATCATGGTTCTTTATGACTTGACTATTGTGTAAATATGTTTAATGCAAAGGTATATGTAGAACATATATCGGATTCCATGCCGTCTTGGGGGGAGGGAGAAGGGAAGGGAGGGGAAGAAAATTTGGAACTCAAAAACCTGTGTAACTGAGTGTTGTAAACTAAAAATAAAAAAATAAAAATTTAAAGAATAATAATAGATTGTGTTCAGATAGTGGATTTTCAGAGTTCATGAAAATGAAAGTGGGAGATGTGTGGGTGATGACGCGATTAAGGATATCACCATCTCTGTGTAGCTGAGCGGATATGGGATGGAGGTGTAGGTCATTGGAAATGAGTTACTTGAAGAACTGGGAGGTTAGGGTATTTGAAGGAGCATCACTATGTATGTTAAAGTCCCCCTAATATGAAGGCAGGAGTTGGGGAAGAGAGAAAGACTAAGCTTAGCCCTGAACTCATTGAGAAAAGAAGAGGAATGGCCTTGAGGCCAGTAAACAACAGCTGCTGGAATTTTCATTGGGTGGTAAATATGAATTGAGTGAACCTTAGATGAGGAGAGGTTACTGAGAAGAGGGTGAGCATCAAAGTGACATTAGGGAGCAAGAAGTATTCTAATACACCACCTCAAACCAGGAATTGGGGGATGAGTGAAAGTGCAGCTGGAAAGGGTGGCCAGAGAGACTGTGTTATCAGGAGAGTCAAGTCTCAGTGAGAACCAGCAGATGGAAAGAGTGGGTGAAGAAAAGATTTTGAATGAAAGCAGGTCTGTTACTTATGGAGAAAGCATTTCAGAGAACACAGTAAGGGGTGAAAAGCTTAAGAGTGTAACTTTAGTGAGGGGGAGAAGGGTTATGTTGAGGGGATTAGCAATAGGGGACCCCAATGAGGTTCAGGTTTGAATAATGACAGCAGAGGTTCAGAATCACTGGGATTGAGAGGGCTTGACTGGGAGATATTTTGTTAATCATTGACAAATGTGTTCCCTTGAGTTATCAGCATCCCTAAGAGGTTAAAGAGTCTTCTCAGGGTAAGCAGCTCAGGCATGGGTCCACTGTGGGGAACTGATGCTATATGATGTTTCAGTTCTTCCCCTGCAGACAGGCCAGACTAGGAGAGCACTGGAGGGAATGTGATGGAATGGCTTTTCTCTCCATCTGGGCAAGAAGGAACAGACTAGGCTAAGAGATCAACAGAGAGCAGGACCTTTCTCCATTGCTTGCAGTCAGGAAAAGGCCAGGCAAGGGAACGTAGTTTCTCTCTGTCCTTTATACACAGAAAGGGTCCCATGCAAGCAGGAAGAGTCTAGCTGATAGTACTGGCACACAAAGAAATGATTAAAACTAAGGGACATTTCATATTTTTTCTTGTTTTGTGGATAGCCATGATCAAAAAATTAATAACCTAGTGGCCATACCACTAATGATACTTAACTATGTTGATTCTCACACAGCAGATTCAGTTCTATTGCTAGGAATTTGATAAGAAATCTGTATCCAGCTCCTGAGCCTATGGCTTTAAATAGCTACCTTCTCGTTTTAAAATCAGGACAGTTATCTCTCTCCAACGCTATGGTGCCTCTGCTGTTCACTGTGCTTCTTCAAATATATAGTACCCTCAGGGATGTAGATAGGTAGATAATACATATGTGTGTGTATATATATTATATATATATATATATATATATATATATTTATCAGTCACTTGAACTCAGTAAAACTAGGTGTTGTCTTAGCAACTTAGCATTTATCTTTGATTTCAACCATGTTAACTATTTTTGTTCAATTCTTCCTAGTCCATTTTACAAAATAGAAACAAAATAGGACTTAAATATTTCTACATTCTTTTCATGATCCATTATTACTATCCCTTCTGTTCCTAGCAATGTTATCTCTTCTTTGAGCTTCCTTTTACCTACTACTTAGCTTAAAACATTTTTTTAAATTTAGCATTTATCGCAAAACTCAGCTAATGAAACACTATTCTCATACCTTGTAGATACAATTCATACGTCTTTCAGCATATACCGTCTTTTCAGTATCCCAAATAGGGACTGTGCACATAGCTATTTCATTGAACTTGTTAGACTATTACATGAGGGGAAAAGCTGCTGTTTGAGGTAATTTTGCAAATTAACTTATGGCATATTGTAGTTAGTGAATCAAAGATACAATTATGTGCTCATTAGAGTAGCAGATTATCCAGTTCTTGAACTCTTAATACTCTTTATTTCTGGTTTTCCTCCACACCATGTCAAAACCACTAAAATCTACTATGCCAGATGATCCAGGAAAAGAAAACAAGTAATAAAAAAGTCATTTGATTTTGAAAGTGTTTAAAGGCAGTGACTAGTGTGATTTAGAATTATCTATTAATCCCTTTTATTCAGAATCTGACATATAATTCAAGAAGATTGAAGATCTTAAGATCTTCAAGATCACGTAACAGCTTGCTAAAGATTATATCAGTTTACCTTGTTGATAACCTTCCTTTAATATTAAGAAAATGCCTTCCTTGTTTTCTACTCCTGTTGTTCATATTTATTTGCTGTACTTTAATCTTTTGAAGACGATTCAGGCCATTCTTAAGCAATAAAACTGATTGATATAGTTGCATGATAATGCATTTTCATTTGGCAAACGTTTTTGAGCTCTTACTATGTGCAACACAGAGGTGAGGTCAGCATCCTGATACCAGCTTATGCTCCAACATTGGGATTCAGAAATTACTTTTTTTCCTCATTCTCTTTATTTTCTAATTTTCAGTAAGACTAGCCTTTTCATGTTGTTTGATTTTGAAAGCAGAAGGAAAAAGGCAAAGTAATAGGCCATGAAATAATAATTATTGAAAAATCCTACTTTCCTTAAGAAAAATTATCAAAATTACTCTCCTTGGAAGAAAGCTCTAAGTACTCACTTTGGTAGATCTGTGATTTCATTGGTGTAGGTCTCTTGCCCTCCCAGTGGATTTTTCCCCCTCACAACTTCTCATTCTCTTCATTTCTTTTTCTTTTTCAGCCAAATTAAAACAAACTTGATTAAAGATTCGCCATAATGGGTAGAGTCCTGGGGAGCCTGAGCATTTGTGATGTGAGCAGAGCTAGAGAAAGACTGTGGGAAGGAGTTAGGGGTGGTCAAGTCCTCTGGGGTGATGGGATGAGGGGCTTAGGGAGAGTCTTGATGGGACTGGAGTGACTAGAGGTCAGACTCCAGGAAAAAAGAGAATGGGATTTTGATGGGATTCAGGGTGGAAGTAGCCAGAGGCCATGCAGAGGTAATGAGATTTGGCCTATGGCCTCAGGGGAAGGCCAGATCTAGTTGGAAGATTCAAAGAGAACTCAAGGGGGTTCCCAGAGACTGTGCCCCATCATTCTCCCCTCAAACAAATGGGACCCAAATTCCTTTGGGGCAAGGGGTCTTGGCTTCTGAAACTGCTTCCTCCCTGCCTTGATGGATCCCATTCAAGGGGTACACGGTCTGAGCAGTCATCTGGAAGTTAATGGCTTGGAGCCTGGAGGAGACAAACCTGGCAAGGAGGTTTAGCAAAAAAGGATCAAAGAGGCAGTATCAGAGTATAGAGAAAAGACAATTCCCTGGAGGGAATTAAAGATGAGTATGGCAAGGCCAAAACATAAAAGGAAGAGGGTATGTTTGATGGAGAGTTTTTTGCTCTCAGATATTCCCTTTCTTTCCGAATTGCTCCATGGGCATGTAGAACACGGAAAGAATATTTTGAGTCAGTAAAAACTTTTACTCTTTTATTTTTCCTTAGCTCTAGGCTCTAGTGGGTGCTATTAATTCTGCCTTCTGAGCAGGGATCCCAGGGGGCAAAGATTTGACCTCTGTGATGTGGTGGAGACCAACTACTCTGTACCTAGCTCTTCTAACCCCTTGTTCTGTGTACCACACTGATTCAGGAGTGTGTGGCATGCCCAAAGAATTAGGTCAGGGGTATCTAAGAGCAAGGCTTGATATTTGTTGAACTTGTGGTTAGCCAGCCACTGGTGGCCCTCTGCTTCCAGAATGCCCTGAACTCTATGGGGAGTCAGATCTTCCAAGGGCTGGTCAACTAGAGGTTTAGAAGCTTCCTCAATTAGAATAGCTGTAGAAGCCAATGAGTCTAATTGTTTTGAAAAATAGGCAACTGGCATGGGGTCAGGACTCCCAAATCCTGTCCTCTTCTAAATGAAAGGTTTTTCTAGATTGGGTAAAGCTAATGCTGGAGTGGTGGTCAATTTAGTTTTCAAATTACCAAAAGCTTTAGCCTGGTTGGGGCCCCACTCTAGAGAGAGTGAGTCAGGGCCTTGAGTAGCATTAAATGGTTGTGGCCCCTCCCAGACCTTGGGCTTCATTGGATATTGAAGGAGATAGGGGAACACTTTAGAATCTCACAGGAGAACTGTGGCTGGGGTGGCACAGTAGGAATTCCCTGATCCCAAACAATTGGCTCAACTGTCTCCCACACCTCTCGGGGTACATGGGGAGGTCTGGTAAACAGAGGGAGAATGGAGATGTGAGGTTTAACTAGAGAAAATTGGCGCCCCAATGTCACCATCAGGTCATCTCCCAACAAGGGGATAGGGCCAGAGAAGAACATAAGGAGGGAGTGTTCAAACAACAGATCCTCAAGTAGGCAGGGGACGGGGTATGTCTGGAAACATCCCTTAATTTTCCTGTCGATACCCATGACCCGATGGGTTGAGGGGGAGGTGGGGCCAGAGTAATTAGTTAAAACAAGAGAATGTAGCCATGATAAAGTGGGTAACCTTACCTTCAGCCTCAATTTTGCCCAGGGCTCGGCAAGAGAGGTGAAGAAAGAAGGAGCACTGCTAAGTCCCAGGCTTTCCTGTCTTTTGGAAATCTTGAGAAGCCTGGAGGACAGGGTACTAGGAGGTGGCTCTACCACTTTTCCAACCTTGGGGACATTCCTTCCTCCTGTGTTCCTCCTGGCCACATGTTGGGCATGGTCCTGGAGGCATTGATCCTGGGGGCTTCCAGGGGGGTTGCCCTAGAGGGGCACTCCTTGGACCAGTGACCCTCCTTGTGGCATTGAAAGCAGGTTTCCCCACTGCCCAAGTTGCTGGGCTTCCTCCAAGGGGTTCCCTGGAGGGGGCATGCCTCAGGTCTTTTCCTAGCCATGGCAGCAGCTAAGAATTGAGCATGTTCTCTGTCTCTAGCTCTTTCCCTGCATTCTCTTTCCTTTGCTACAACTAGGTCTCTGTTGTTAAAGACTCCAAAGGCCATCTCCAGTAATTGGGCCTGAGGCGTTTGGGGTCCCATTGCCGATTTATGCAGTTTCCTCCTGATATCTGGGGCACACTGATTAATAATATATGTGCTAAGGGATTGCTACCCCTTCAACAGAATTAGGATCCAAGTTCATATACTTTTGAATAATTTCCCTAATTTTTTGAAAATTTATTTGCTTTTGAAATGCCATTCTTAGGCCTTCTAACAGGCAAATTACCATATGGTCTCTCTTTCCCCTGTCCTCACTCTTCATTCTCTTCATTTCTTATTCATGTTTTCCCTTAAATTTTCTATATACGATTTATTAATGCACTACTTTAGCTTTCCATATGTTGTCACTCATTTTTACTATTTAACCAACCCACCTCCCTTTCCAGATATTTATATCCACAGTATGTTTTATACTGCCTGAGGTCCTGCCAAGCATCTTTCCATTTCTGTTATTTATAATTTTAATTTTTCTCTGATTACAGCATTCCATAATATGCAAATGTAGCATCACTGAGACTATTGCAGAGGTTGGGGGAGGGAGGATCATGCATGTAAAACATTGCATATCTTGTCATATTTAATTAGTATATTGGTTAGTTTTGCTAAACTGTTTTTTGAGCTTGATTGCAAAAAAGAAACAGATTGGTATAACTACACTGGAAGAGTAAAGATGTTGAAAAAATTTATTTAACAAATATGATGGATGGGCAGTCTATCAGATTAATTCATCAATATGTTTACATTGGTTGAGCAATCTGTCAAGTTAATGTATTGATATGTTTACCTTGGACAGTTATAACTTTTCCCAGTAATTTCTAATTTATCTCTTTTCTCATCACTACTAAACTTTTAGCGTTAATAGAAATTACAGATTACTACATTACTACAAGCACTTAAAATGGGCCTAGGAAAATACTACCCCATTAATTAGACGGTAATGACAAGAGCAATTTATTAGATACCAATAATAGCATCTTTAAATCACAGCTCATCATCTATGTCATGGCAGGTAGAGGGAAGGAATGGCAAAGTAAGAGAACACCAGTCTGAGTGATGTATAACGAGACTTCCTTTGTGTGTCCTAAGACCCGGCTGTGGAAGCTGTAAAGGCCTATCAGGATCCCCGAAACATTCACCACTTGGGCCCTGGTGATACTACTGATTAGGATAACGGATTAGTCTTCTCTGCTATTAGTGCATCAAGTTGCTACCTCATTGAGGTTTGTGTTTTATTAGCCTATAGAGACAGCTGCAATTCCTTTCTTAATCTCATGCGCATAATTCTTAGTTTGGAGAGGTCTGAAAGGTCTTGAAGGTGAGAAATAATGTCTAGTCCACCATCTTTTTGGCCACATGATTTGGGAGTATAATTTCATTCCTAAACCTACATTAAATGAAATAAGATAAATTTGAGGAGCTATTAAAATCCAAAGAAGGAAAAGTTAAAGTCTCTGAGGTCACTGAAAATTTTCACTGAATGAAAATTAATAGTAAGACAAATGACATAATCAGCACCACTGTCTCAAATGATTCTGAAAAAGAGATGGGCATACTGAGACTGGAATTTAAGTTGCAGACCACTTCTACCAAAAAAGAATAAGAAAAAATGAAACATGAAGAAAGAAGCTAGGCAATCAAAAGCAGATCAGAAATTCTAGGTTCTTTTAACAATCACAAGCAAAAGTAACTATCCGTATAAGGCATCAAAATGGTATAAAGAACAAAAATGATAATTCAACATCAGTTAACAACAGTCATGAGAACTGAAGAAATCATGAGCAAGACTTGAACCTTCAAAGAAGGCTGTGGAAATGTTCTGACCATTTCTATGGTCATAAGAAGTCAAAATCAACAAAAACAGGAGTTGTATGAGATGAGAAACAGAAAGCTTGTGTACATTAACATGATGAACAATTGGCGAAGTGAATGAAAATAGGCAAGTGGTGAGGTTGGATAAGTTCTGCAATTATTGGCTTAAATATTTCATAGTGATACTTGAATTACTAGCAGAGTACTTTGTCAGCTTCTTCTCAGACACAAGCCTTACCCTCACCTTTCTTAATAGGCATTACATAGCAAATTATTGAAACAGTGCTTCTCTAAATATGGGTCAATTATCTTTCTATATAAAATAGTCACAGCTTGTTTGAATAAAAAAAATGTAGATACACATATAAACATACAATATTGGCTTGAGTTGTGCAAGAAAGTCCCACGAGTATAGATAGTGATTTGTTAATTCAGTAATTATTAAACTGGATTAAACTGGATGCCCCCTCGTGCCATATAGCACTTTTGATATATCTCGGGTTGGCATAAGAAATTAGTATAAATGGGAATTTTGGGAGAGCTTTGCAAAAGCCATAGACAACACAGGATGGCCAGCAGACAGACAACAGAAAAAAGTTTAGAAACTCAGAAATGCTTAACCCAGATTTTACAAGAAGGTACTGTAAACACCCCATAAAAGAAAAAGAAAAAATTCAGACTTCTTCTCTGATCTGAAGGTACAGCCAAAAAATTTTACGTGGATTTTCCAGATTATGGGGGTGCCACACCCCTAACCCCCATGATGTGGAAGGGATAACTGTATTTTCATTGCTTTTCACAAGTCCTGTGACTCAATTCTTCAGTTATAGCTTATTCGCTTACTGCAAATATATAAAACATACCAAAGTGCAATAAGAGCACTAGAGTATTTGATGTCCAGGTAGGAAACTATTATCTTAAGTAGAAAAAAAAAACCTGCTTTCTGTTTATAACATCTCACCAACATGATTATGTCAAGAATAGTTGATATAAATGTTGCCTTTTTCAAAGAGGTAGTAAGCCCATTATGGTTCTGTCTAGCCTTAAATCAGTTATCATCTCACCTAAATATGGCTTCTGAACTTAAGAAGTGGAGCCAATGTACCTTATTAATCACTTGATAGATGTGGATGATCTCAAGCTATATGGGTCCACCCAAAAAAAAATCTTCATCTCATGAAATCTCCAACAGTATCATTGAATTTTTTGGATTCAGTGAGTATAAAATTTGTAATATATAACAAAGAAAGAGATCCACACTTGAATACAGATGTCATATGATACCTACAAATACTTTGACCACCTCTAGACAAGAAACATTCAGCATAAAGTCGTCAAAGAAAAAGCTATGGTTAAATATGTTAAGAAACTTACCAGGATCCAGAAATCTAAGGTGGATGGGAAGAACACATTTGCCCTTCAAAAAAAACAAACAAACAAACAAAAAACAGTTAACACCTATGCAATACTGAGCTTCATATGTGCAAAAGGATCATCCTTAATGATCAATATAGATTATGCAAGGAAATGGTTAAAACTGTACAACACATCACAACAGGCTGCAAAATCTTAGCACTTACCTGATACCTGGCAAGACACAAATCAGTGGCTATAAGTTAAATATCAAATGCCTGCTATCTTTCATGCTCTGACAGATGACAAATTGCATTGGTACAAATAGTGACCTGAAAATATCCTGGAGGATACCAACCGGAACCAACCTCTTATCATGGACTGAACTGTTTACTCACAACTGTTTAGAGGAAACATTGACCCACAAAAATTAAGAACTGTTTTTAATAGAGATCATCTTGCCAAATACTCATAATCCTCAGGTTATGTGTAACAAAGAACTTTCAAAATATAGAGACATAGCAAAGATCAAAATTGTATGGAAACAGTTCTAGGTGCATATCATTCCTGTTATGCTGTATGCTACTAGAATTGTGCTGAGGATGCACAACAGTGAGCCTAAGAGGAAATGTTTACATTTTAATACTTGTATTCAGTAATAGGTACCTTTGCAATTGTCCATAAAACATTAAATATAAAAGCAATAATTATGATCATCCCCAGACCATCAAAATAGATATGAATGAGGTAGCAATGACAATAACCCTAACAAGAGCATATTTTTATACTATCTTAAGGTTTTCAGAAGAACAGTTTTGTGAGGAAGGGAGAGACAATGTGTGACTATGTTACAGTGGAATGGACACTAACTCTGTAGTTAGGGAACCCAGGTTCAAATCCCGTCTTTGACACTACCTGTGTGACTTTGGAAAAATTATTTAGGTCTCAATTTCCTCACTTATAAGATGAGGAGACTAGATAAGATGACCTCTGAGGGTCCTTCTAGCTTTAAATCTATGATACTGTGATCCTGTAAAGTGGATTTTCTTGTCCTGGGGTCTGTCAACTCTTTTTTCTTTTTAACATTTTGACAACTGTGTTTCAGTATAATTAGTTTCCTTTGTAATGCCATGCATTTTGTATTAAGCATTTAACAACATTATTCTAAGAGGTCCATAGATCTCACCAGAGTACAAGAGAAGTCTCTGACACAAAGAAAATTAAGATTCCCTTCAAAAGAACCCTTTCATATACATTCTTCTAATCATTTTACTTAGGAAAGCTATAACTCTGGAAAGCTGTCACTTGCTCAAGATTACATAGCTAATTAGTTTAGAATCAAGTCTGGAATCTAGTTCATCTGATTCCAGTCAGTCAGTGAACATTTATTAAGTACATGCTATGTGCCAAGCATAAAAAGAGGCAAAAGACTGTCCCTGCCCTTAAGGAGCTTACAATCTAATGAAGGAGACAGCATGCAAATAAATATATACAATGCAAGCTATTTATAGCATACATAGGAAATCATTAACAGCGGGAAGATTCAGGAATTGAGGGGTTGGGGAAGGCTTCCAGTAGAGGGTGGGATTTTACATGGGGGGAAAGGGGGGAGCACTTGATTATACCAATTGTCAGGATTGTGCATTAGGAGGATAACAGGCAGGAAGATCAGTTGGAAAGCTATTTCTTTAGTCCCAGTGAGAAATTACAAAAGCCTAAAATAACGTGATAACAATGAGTGGAAAGAAGAGCACTAACACTAGAGGTAATGTCATTGCTGTGAATACTCTGATACAAATCACAACCCATTCAGGACTTCTCATTCTATGCAACTCTTGACCTCGTCCTTCCTCAAATCTTCCACAACAGAGTCTACACAGTGTGTCAGGCCTCTTAATATTTCGTGTATTCCACTGGAACACATGGTTTGTCTTTCCTTTATCCCTTCTTCTTACTGCATAGCTGGCTTACATCCTTTCCTAGTTATACATCTCTCTGAAAACATCATTCTTATCTCTTCCTGCACAATTCTTGACTAGTAATATCTTACAGCCTATTTACGTTCACCATGCTCTTCCCGTAGACCCTTGGATGACTCGTGAATTAATTTGAGGGATGGGGGGGGAAGAATTAGATCTCCCCATGTTGCCCAGGCTAGAAGGGCATCCATCAGCTTCTCCCAGGCCCAGTCCCACTGCTAATCACCACAGAAGCTTTAACCTGCTCCATTTTCCACGTGAAACAGTTTGCCCCTCCTTAGGCAGCATAATGGCCCCCCACTTCTAGGGCTTACCATGTTGGTGTCTGGCTTGATGCTTTAGCCTTACTGCAGCACCGAACTCCCAAATCCCAAGATCAACAGTTCTACCAGTCTCATCCTCCCCAGTACAGGGACTATAGCAGTGTATCACCATATCTAGCAACTTAAAATTTTCAAATCTTGATAGTCCCTGATTCCCAGCCATTCAGCATTTGTGGAAGAATACAATATGAGTATTATAAATTGATATGGAAATTTAAAGCAAATTCAAGCCTGGTACACAGCACAAATAAGTTGTATATGGGGATGATGTTTATTTTTATTTTCAGTTGTCTTTGATATGTAATTCAAAATAATTATTATAATAACTAAGTGACACTCTGATTGCCTCCCAAAAATTGCATCTGTTTTTGTTACATTCTAAATACTTCTAAATAAATGCAACTTGTTATATTTTATATTACATATAGAAATATGAGATAAATATGTGTAGTTTTGATATAATTTGCAATATGTCCATATGCAAATAGATATATGTACGTACAGATAGTATGTATATTTTATATTTAAATATAGCTAGATCTATGAGCTACTGTTTTCAGAAAATATAAAATCCTCCAAATTGAGTTCTGGATTCAATTTGAGTAGGTCAGTTTTACTTTCTTTATTCTCCTGAGATAGCCTTTTAAATAATACTAGGACAAAAATGTTGTGGTAGTTTCAGCTGTCCTTACAACCTACTTTCATTATTTGTGTCATTATTACTGCTGCATAATCTGAACATAAAAAAACATGGTGTTGTAACAAATGACTTCCCAGTCCTGACAGTTATAGCAGCAGCATTTCAAGACTGATGAAAAATTTCCCGGAGAGATCTTTGGCCAGGTTTACATAAACTAAACAGGAAACGATTGGCACTATCTGCATTAAATCCAAACTGTTTGGAGTAACTTTATCTGTGTTTTATGTTGCTGCAAAAGACTCTTTATCTTTTTTAACTGGTAAAATTTCCATCCTTTCACAGATTAGAAAAATAATTTCAGGTTTCATGTGTTGTAGTTCTTACATGATTTCTCCTTTGATAACAAATTTTAAGGATAATAAAAAAAAAGTTAGTTTCAGTTTTTGATTGTTTAAATTTTATGTACTTTGTGAATTTTTATGATAGGTAGGGGGTGTGTTATTACTTTTTCCCAATGGACTACTAATGGAAGTTAGCTTGTCTAGTCCATGTGCTAGATGCTGTCAGTATAAAACTGCCTTTGACTTTCACACCTCTCAGGGGACGAGTAATTGTTGTGTTCAAACAGCCTGTAATTGTGATCCCGCTGGCTTTCTCAGTACGCTTCTGGCTATTAGAATCATTAAACAACTCAGCACCTGTTAACAGCATTGTAAATATTCAACCCTGCTTGTGTGCAGGTTGAGTCCAATATAGAGAAGGCTTACAGAGCCCAGCCTCATAAATTAGAGCTTCTGACAAGTCAATTATTGTGAAACTGGGTTTCACTGTGAAATAAATGAAATAGCATGCTGATAAAAAGGTAGGCTGTCTGTTTATGGCAAAGGGAAAATAATGATTAGATGATTTCAATGCAGTGAGCATGAAACTGCATTGTGTTTATTCTTTATCTGTAATTAAACAGTTGTAGAATATAACAGCTTAAGATAACCCATAAATTATATTTTTCCACTGTGAAGAGTATACAATGAAAACATGCCTTTTTTACTTACATGCTACTTGCTTTTTAAATTACTGAATAATTTCAATAGTTGTCCTTATTGAAAAAATGATATATAATCCCTTCCAAGTGACTACATAAATAAATACAGACATATATATATATATGTGTGTGTGTGTGTGTGTGTGTGTGTGTATGTAAGTATAAATTGTTCAGCCAGCCTTCAGTAAGTAGAAGCTTACTATATTAGTCTACCGCAAGAGGGTATATGAATCTAAAAAATTGTTCTAAGTTCCCCAAAACACTGTAATACATTTGTTTCAAAATTATATTTTCAGCTAGGAAAAAAGGAATTTCCATCTGTATCGGCTTCAATTACTTTTGTTAAAATGTATACTTCCAATGTAACTTTTATAAAATCTGCATTTCAAATGTCTGATTTCTTTTGTAAGATGTGAAAATAGTTTAAGTGGATCTAGAACCCCAGCCCAAGTAGTGAGAAAAACTACACTTTTTCCTGTAGATTGGTTAAAATAAATCACTAATACGTCGCTATAAGAAGTTTCACATTTTTTTGTTCAAAAGGGACAAGGTTTAAAATAATTGCCTTTATTAATTATTACATCATAGATTATAACTTTGAAAGTCTACTGTTCTGAAATTTATCAATTACACATTTCTAAATTACTGTCATTAAAAATATAAGTATTTTAGTATAAGCGTCCTTAGACATGATATACTGATATGTTATTTAATTCTACTTCTTTCCTCATCACACATGTTTCTACATATACATAATTAAGCAAATTTTGAAAAAAAAAATGATCTTTATTGAAAGGAAGCTTCTCAGTAAGAAAATAAAATGATATGTTGCTTGGAAAAAATGTGGTAACAGTTTTCTAGCAAGTCAGTCTATTTCAGTGCAGTTCTCCGATAATGTGTTACCTCCTCTGAGACATAAGTTTTCAGTTAATTATCCTTTTTTTTTTTTTGGCAACAGCTTATTTTAAAAATGTAAGAAATGTAAGCTATGATCTATTTTACCTATTTTAAAGATAATACTTAAAACCACAAAATCATTCTCATTTTTATAATAGACTAGACATAAACATACTTCATCTGTAACATGTATATCGTTAAAGCATATTATGTGAAAGACAAAATCCAGAAGGTATAAATTTTTTAAAATACAAATGCTGAATTACTGATGAACAATAACTACTGGAGACACTGATGATTTTAGAAATCTTTTTGGCCTCAAAATGACACCATTAAAGCAAGAATAGTCAGGACATTTCAGTGTTTTTATAGGCTAATTGTGTATTGAAATCTTCTAAATCAGTAGCAATTTGATGACTCAATATGTTGCAAATCCTTCTCATACTGTTTTCTCTTTTTAATTGCATCAAATTCAAAAATGTTTTTTTTAAATACTTTAACTGGCATGGGTGTTTTCCCAAATAGTTTCTCCCTTTTAGCTTGTTTAAATAGTACAGCAGAATAATTTCTTTGCTATACAACTTTTACTAGCAAGAATATCATAATGCTACATATGCAGCAATTCAATTACATTTTCACCAATGTTTTCAATTTAGAAGTAACTTCTTAAATGCATATTAGTTCAGACAGCTGATAAATACAGCATTAAAAAGTTTATAGGAACAGCAAAGCCAAAAGAATGTGGTGAGCTGTCATTGCCAAAAGTTTGGCTGATGAATTTCATTTTTCCGTAAAAAAATGAAAGAGAAAAATGTTTTTAATAACTCCAAGTAGCTTGGGATATTGTGTCTTTCAAGAGACTTTACATGACCTGTATTTTTATTTTTACTTCCAGAACAGAAAAACATTTTTCTCACTAAAGACTTTTTTCAGTTGTTTACCAGGACAGGAACTAATTTCTCTCATGCTTAACTAATTTTAGTCTTTTACTTTTTTCTACCTGACTGTAACAAAATCCATTTGGTTTAAATTATCTGCAGAACTAGCTTGATGTTTAATTGGTCATCATTACATTGATAAATGTTTGTTTTAGGACAAGACTAAAGATTTTTCAGGAAAGACTTTTAATTTTTCAAGTGATTCTAAAAGTTTAAGAAAAAATTTACTTAATTTTTATCAAAATTAAAATTAAAATGAGACTTTTTGTATTACTTTGCTATTGCTTTTGGGGGAGGGGTTTAAATAATTAACATATGATTGTACTCTGCATAGATAAATATTGAATTACAGTATATTTTGCCTTTCTCTTAAACATTGTAACAACCATCTCAGTTATTTCTTCGCCTTGCTACTTTTCATTATAATGCATATCTGTCAAGGGACTAATGACAAATGCACAATTTAGAATTTCAGAAAAGAGATTGTTATCAGGCTTAAACAATGGCAAAACCTCATATTTAGAGATATTTTTACCAAATTCACAAATTATTTCTAATTTAAGTATCTCTATAATCTGAGTCCAAGTATGTTTATTTTTAGCATTTGTTTATAGAGTATTAGTGAGCCCATTTTCCTCCTCTTTGAGGGGAAAAAAAGGAGACATGACTGATGACAGTAATACTGCTACTCAGCATTTCTAAATCCTGTGAATATTTATGTTGTGAAGTATCTAGTCCCTTTGCGGGCCCACTGTCTTTATTTGAAAGTCACCTTTTTTTTTTTTAACCAACTATGAGTATGATGTCCTTTTTCTACAATAGGTTTAAAGTCCTCTGTCTATGTTCCAGCTTTGGGAATAACTAAATTCCACTACCCTAATCCCAAATCTCTTTTCCATTTACTTTTTCTTGGGGTGGTGGGATGTGGAGACAAATTTTCACCTTGCATAGTATAGAGTAGCAATCAGAGGATTGCTATAACTGTATAGAGATAGCCACTCTGCTTTTGGACCTTTGCCAGAACACACATTCTTCCCAATCATAGGGATTTATAAAGGGTGATGATATTCTCTAGAGGGTGTAGAAAGGTGAAAAAAGGTCAAATACATGCCCTTATGATTATTTTACATGCATAACATGCAGCCAGCCCTGTGAGCTTTGTGTGTACTCTACAGAACCAAGTTGGATTTTTTTTAAGCCTGATGAAGCACCTTCTAGGCCCAGGATGACATTTATTCATTTAATGCCATTGGAATAGTAATTTACCAAATGACTCCCTTGGGCCCTAAATGGTTTATCCACCTCAAAAAGTGAGCAGTTTATTCTCAGTGATTAATTCACCTATGAGAAGTTCACTCTTGTCAATTAATATAACAGTTTTATTATATGATAATAGCTCACTCTGATCAGAGGTTTAGATACACAATTTTAAAAATAAATTATTACTTTCCCACTGATAACATTATAATATCTTTTAAATATGAACTATATACCTAATTTAGTAGTCCTCAAATGTATTTACCACTTATTAAGTGCTTACTATGTTCCATAAAGCTACCTGGGTAAGTTCTTTCAGGGCAGGGATTAAGTTTACTCTAAAGTTTCTGTATCCATTAGGCCTAGCAGTATCTTTATAGAGTGGGTAATTAACTAATTATCTCTTTTTGTATTCAGAATTTTGTCTGCTTCATGTAGTAAAATCTATATCAGTAATTGAGTGAATGGGTGATGGTGGTAGTGGTGGTGGTGATGGTCATTGTCATCATCAGATGACAGGAGTGGGGGGTGGTAACCTTAAAACAATGTCAACCACTTAGTTACCCCTAGGGCAGTGACTTTAACCAACTTACCAACCAAATCAGTTGATGTTATTTTACAGTATAAGTTTGCTCATCTGTAAAATGGGGATAATGATTTCTGGCTTTGTTTCTATAAGTTTCTATGAAATAAAACACATGTTTTTAAATCTTCAGAAAAACACTACATAAAGTTAAAATATTTTTATTTAAGATTATTATTAAGATTAATTTTAATTATGATAATGTAATATAAAATGCCTTAAAGCTGTTAGTTGTAATGATTTTGTTCTTTTCTAGTTACTATAACCTGGATGATGTGAGCCATGAGTCCATGAACAAGTTCCTTTCAAACCTTGTGGAGAAGGCCCTCATTGAATTGGAATACTCCTATTGTCTTGAAATTGGAGAGGTATGTATCATGTTGACTAATATGACAGAAAGGGAAAATGACAAGTATTTGAAGGGATGTGGGAAAATTAGGATGCTAATATGTTATTGGTGGAGTTGTGAACTGATCCAACCAGTCTGGAAAGTAATTTAGAACTACGTCCAAAGGACTGTAAAACTGTGCATAGCCTTTGAGCCAGTGATACCACTACTAGGTCTGTATCCCAAAGAGATCAATTTAAAAAAAGAAAAGGAAAAAGACCTATATGTACAAAAATATTTATAGCAGCTCTTTTTCTGGTGGCAAAGAATTGGAAATTGAGGAAATGTCCATCATTTGGAGAATGGCTAAACAAGTTGTGATATATAATTGTGATAGAATACTATTATTCTGTAAGAAATGACAAGCAGGATGCTTTCAGAAAAACCTGGAAACACTTACATGAATTGACGCAAAGTGAAGTGAACACAACCAGGAGAATATTGTACATGGTAATAACAATATTGCATGATGATCAACTGTGAATGACTTAGCTATTTTTAGCAATACAGTGATCCAAGACAAATCTGAAGGATTTATGATGAAAAATGCTATCCACCTTTAGAAAAAGAACTGATGGAGTCTGAATGCAATTGAAGCATACTTTCTTTTGCTTTATTTTTCTTGCTTTTTTTGGGGGGGGGGTATCTGTGTTTTCTTTTACAACATGACTAATATGAAAATATATTTTGTATGACTGTACACATATAATCCATATCAAATTGCTTACCATCTCAGGGAATGGGGAGGTCAGGGAGAGAGAGAATTTGGAACTCAAAATTTTTTTAAATAAATGTTTTTTAAAAAATTGCTTTTATGCATAATTGGAAAAAATGCTTGAAAATTTTTTAAAAATTGGAGCGGTACGGCTGCAAGTCAACATCAATTTAAATTTTAAAAGTTTCCTTCTCCCTTTGGAGAAAGGGCTTCTGTATTGCCTTCCTAAAATTCAGCCATGTTTAAGAGACTGCTCGGCAACAAACATGATTCAAAGTGAACTTCTACCCCCAAGCATACATTAAGACTTGTCACCAGGATAGTTTACCAAGAGAACGTCAATTAGGTATTATTATGTTTTAGATACTTTTTGTAAATATAAAAATAGAAGTCTTCTTTTTTTTTAAGTGCACTCCATATCATTTACAGTTTTACATATATATAGTACTTCAGCTATATTTTGGTGAAATTGAGTTGGTGAGCTGGTCTACGAACCTAACCACAAATAATAATAACATTGTTTCTATAAGGAAAAAAATATGTTCTTACTGTAAAACATCTGATTTTCAAGTAAGCTTTTGGAACACACTCATTTTGAAATAAAAACTACCTGTGTTTTCTTTATGCTGCATTTTAAAATCTGCTTTTTATTCGTGGAATGTTTCATGTGTCTTAAAACAGGATAATCGTAGTATTGAGCCACTTACATTTGGCCGAATTGCATCCTATTATTATTTGAAACACCCAACTGTCAGGATGTTCAAGGATCGTTTGAAACCTGAATGCAGTGTGGAGGATTTGCTTTCAGTTCTGACTGTGAGTTTCAAATTTCCTTCATGATATCATTGTGTGTTGGATATAAAGTGTATATTTTAAATGTAGTAATTCTTAGTTGTGTATAGCTTTGACTAGGTTAATGCCTCCCATGTAAGAAGCATTCAATGTTCATCAAATTAGATTTTTAAAAATTAAATTGCTTACTATACTCAGATCTTAAATTCTTAACTTTTAAGACTATGACCAAAACTAGTTGTATTCCTCATTAATATATCACCTACGATGTGTTTTGATTCTTCTTTAATCTGGTGATGTGGTGAAGTAGAACGAGCCCTAGACTGGGATTTAGAGAACAGATTTTAGAGACTGCCACTAACTGCCTTTGCAGCCATGAGTTAGTCATCTGTACCTCTGAATCTCAGTTTCTTTATCTGAGCAATGAAGTAACACTTTCCAACTCCAAAATCTTTTGATTCTAAGATACTTTACATTGTTACTGGTGCAAATTACTTTACATCATTACTAAACTCATCCTATGTTACTTTTACCATTGAGTTAGAATTTTTACCCAGCGCCAAATAATTTTGCAGAAATGCTATTTTCTAAAATAGCATTTTAAGGAGAGATGACATTTTTCTTTGTATTTTTAGATCACTATAAACAACTTTCTTTCCTCCTGCCTTTATCTATGTTTTAAAAATGGGGAATTGAGGCTGTTTAAACAGGAAAAAAAAGAGAGGAGAATGTTTTCTATGGTCTGTCTTCTCACTGGCTAGATTATTTCTTAGTATACTGTCTTCCCCATGCCTCTACCTCTCTGTATATGCTCTGAGATCCTATTCAAGTCTTAGAATTTCTTTAGTGCTCCATTTGCCAGTGTGATAACACTTTCTTTTATCTTTTTTTGTATAAACACAATGCCTAGCACAGTGCCTGATGACCAATAAATGCTTGTTTGATGTATTAATTTATGGATACCACATTGATCTATTCTCAGTTTACTACATGTATGAAACTAATATTATGGATAATCAACAATATCAGATGAAAAACAATTTCTCTTCTGGAGAATGGCTTTACCATTATTTTACAGAATATTTTCTTAATTATATTTTTCTCAGGATAATACTGAAATTAGTGTAACCTCCTCATGTAGGGTAAGCTATCTGATGACCATAGGAATCAGTTCAGAATTGTGATAAGTAGAAGGAACCCAACATAGGATTTAAAATTGAAAACAAGTAACAAACACAGTGAATTTGTAGAATCAGCATGCCGATTTTGGAGTACATTATATGCCAGAGAAAATTTCAAGGAATTTTGTAAACTACAAAGGCAGCCATTTATTTATGTCTTGTCCTTCAGCTATCTCTGCATAAAAGTATCCATCAAAAAAGAGGGTACATCCTGATCATGATGGTAGGTCATTTCAGTCCATCATTTCAGAGGCTTTGTTTAAAAACAGTTACCTCAATCTGAGGATCTGTTTTTATCAAAATAAACTTAGACCCTCTATGAGTAACCAAAAAGTGCATGCCCTTTGCAGATACACATATAAGGCACATTTGTCAACATACACTACTTTTAAAAAACTTCATAATCAAAGCTAACACAATCTGGAATTTATATAGCATATTTCACCAAGAAATTCAATCTTTATCACCGAAAATAGCTAATCCTAAGATATCACCGTTTGGATTATTTTACTTCTTTTGAAAAGAGAAAGCCAAGCAGCTAAAATACTGCATGATTCACCCAACTTACACCTTGGTATTTCAGAGGAATTAATTCATTAATTAGGAGCTTGCAATGTGCTAAGCATTGTGCTAAGCACTGGAGGAATTAAAACAAAAGTGATGATAGTCCATTCTAAGGAGAGTTAGGAGGATGGTGAGTGGAACCATAGGGAAGTAGATTAACAGATACACTCTTCCTAGTAGTAGTGGTAGTATTGATTTGATGATAGTCCCAGAATTTTGGGAGGCTTGTGAAAGACACGGCTAATGGAGAGTGGGGTGAGGGAATTGAGAAATAGCATAACTGGAGCATCCAACTTGGCATAGTAACCCACACATAAATTACCTCAAACCAGGACCTCAGGGTAGGAGTTCCAGAGCTGAAAGGTCTAAAATATCCAGGGTGTGATTTCTAGTCCAGGCCATGAGGTGGCTGGTGAGAAGATGGTAGAGGAGTAGACAACTCTTGTCAGCTCATCAATGTAGGTACTTTCTTCAAAGACAGAGATTTTAACCCATCCGTACCTTCTTATTTTATGTTAGTCTTGTCCATGGGTTTCCACAAATCCTCTAGAAGATCTGCATACTAAAAGCCTTCTTCTATATCTCTTCACATTACATGAATATTAGTGGAGCACATTTCCTATCCTTCACACCACATGACCAACTCATCTCATTTTCCATTAATCTCTTTAGTGGTTTTTTTGTATGTGTTCAGCATTAGTGGTTTTTTTGTATGTGTTCAGCATTAATAATACATTACAGCCTATTTACAACCACCATGTGTCTCTCCATGGTCTTTTGGGCAACCTGTAGTTTTGATTGATTCATCAAAGACTATGGTATTCCATAATTTATAGTCATATAGCATTATTGGAAGAATACTTTTGTTTAAAAAATGGATTCCTATTTCAGAGAGTTTTGGAATCATTTGTGTGTTGTCTTTCCCTTTATATTGTAAGCTTGTTGAGGGCAGGGATTGACTTTTTAGTTAATTGTATCTTCTTTGCACAACATACGCACTTAATAAATGTTTGTTGGATTGAATTGGATTGAAAGTACCATATGAGTTCCATTCTCTAATATAAGGCAGTCTACTCTCTTCCTTCTATTCAATTATAGCCAATTTTGTTGTCCAGCTTCAGGAACTTTGTTGATTGATGTACTGATAGACTAGCTCTGTGTACTATCCATTCAACTGTATCAGGTAGTCTGGTCAAGAGGTATATTTCATCTGCTTGGTTTTTACAAATGGATAGTTAGCTGAACTCTTGAGAGATTAGGAGGCAGCTATATAGCACAGTGGATAGGGTGCTGGACTTGAAATCAGAAAGACTTGAGCCAAAATCCTGCTCCAGGCATTTACTAGTTGTATAACCCTGGCAAGTCACTTAAATTCTCTGTCTTTTCATCCTTATTTAATAGTAACATCCACCTCACCAGGGTTGTTGTAAGGATCAAATGAGATAATGTATGTAGAGCACTTTTCAAAATTTAAAGGTCTGAAAAAAATGTTAGCTTAAAAATGATTATGGATCTTATTTAAGAGGTTTTCAGTATTCTAGATCTTAATGCATACTGCACAATGTCATCTGCAAAAAGCATTTTAAGGACCCCCTCTTCCATTTGGATTCTGTAATAGTGACAAGAACCTTTGTTGAGCACGTATCTCCCTGTTTCATTTCTCATTTGATATTACTCATCGGGGCACTATCAAGCAAAGTTAATTCTGTTGCTAATTCTATCAAGAAATCTGTTATGACCTTAACGTGGTCATTGCAAACATCTTGTTTGGAGAATGCATCTTCCACTGCCAAATTGAATCAAACACTAAGCACACTGGAATCTCATCTTTGCTAAATTTCTCTGTAAGTTATTTGATTGTAAATATATCCTACTATAGAAAATCATTTAGGAAAAGTTGCTTGTTTCCTTCTCATATTAACATCTATTGTGCCTATGTTAGGACGTATAAATTGTTCTCATAAAGATTTTATAGAAATGAAGAGAGGCATCATGGCATACTGGCTTAAGATCTCGCCTTGAAGCTGGGAAGACCCGAGTTCAAATCCTACTTTTGACATATGTTTGCTATATGACCTTGGGCAGATTACTTAGCCTCTCAGTACTCTAGACAATTTTCTAAGACTGTAGGTTGAAAGCACGTATTGACCTGCATTGGTAGAATGAGTATTTTCACTTGAGAATGAATTGATGAATCATCCAATTTCTTATTCCTACAGATAAGACAGTTGGCTTGTGGGCCACTAGTTATTATATTTTTAGCCTTTTTTTTTTAGCAGTAATAACATCCATGATTACTTCTAAGTATCTGGTATGCTTCCCTTTTCAACTTGAGAACTGATCCCTAAATTTCATCCAAAATTGTATTGGCTGCATTCTAGCTGATTATCCTGACTTTGTTTTCCTTAATACCATTTCTCCTTCTTTATGTTTTGGAAACTGTTTTCAGAGCCCAGCTGTGGTTATCCCACTGTCATTGATGAAGAAAACAATTAAATTTTTTCCATTTTTTGTCCGTTTGTTTTTCCCTCAAATTTTATCCTCTCTGATCAACTGTGAATGACTTAGCTGTTCTCAGCAATGCAGTGATCCAAAACAACTCTGAAGGACTTAAGATGAAAAATGCCCAGAGAGAGAAAGAACTGATGCAGTCTGAATAAAGATTGAACAATACTTTTTTTTTATTTTTCTTGGGCCTTTTTTTTGGGGGGGGGGTCTATGTTTTCTTTTACAACATGACTAATGTGGAAATATGTTTTGCATGACTGCACATGTATAACCTATATCAAATTGCTTGCCTTCGCAATGAGGGAGTGGGGAGGGAAAGAGAGAATTTGAAAAACTCAAAATTTTAAAAACAAATATTAAAAATTATTTTTACATATAATTGGGGAAAAATAAAATGGTAAAATTTTGAAAACAAATTCATCCCCTCAGGATCATATAGCTTAAGCTTTCTATAAAACTCAAGGTTTTTATGAACTCATTTTTTCCCAACACCACTTCTTACTATTTTATGAGGTAATATTGCTCATTATTTTAAAACCTCTTCCATAACATTTAACGAATGAGTTCTAACCTCATGTTACCCTTAGTTGCTGTATTTCTCTGCTTGTCAAGTAGATCAGGATTTTGCTGGCTGATCCATTTTCTATTTTCCTTTGGCCTACTGGTAATGACAATTGATTTTTATCAGTTCAAACCTCCATGGAAAAATAATAAGCAAGTATTCTGTATCTTCTGTGTGCAAAGCATTGTGCCAGGTGCTGGGGATCTTACTGAGTTCTTTGTAGAATTTCTCTACTTTATCATCTTTTGCATTTGATAGTGGCTCATAAGTAGCAGTTACCATCATGATGATCTTTTGCCTTATCCTTATGAGCGCTGCAATACAACATGAGCAATATCCCACAAAATGTTTCTTCTTGCCTTTTCAGAAGCAATGAAACTAACTGACAGTTGCTTTATTTGCCTTTAAAGAGAACTTATGAGTCACCTTTCCATTTAGTGGAAACTTTTGTTTTCTGGTTTCATTTAAAGTGAGAATGGCAATATTGATGTAATATTATTTTCTTAGTCTTAGGTATTGTTTGTTTATGGGATAGGTAAGGATCTCACATTCAGAGTACTGACCGTTAAGTAAATGTTTTTAGGTGATAAATTTATAATTCTTAGATACCATCAACACATATACAGAATGGGGCTACATAAGACTGAGGGCTATTTGGTATTTTTATTTTGTTATGAACTTCTATTTCCAAAGATTCATAAACTACTAGTGAAAAGCTTCTTTGTCCTTAGAAGAGGCTGATACTCTTTGTCCCTAAAGACTTTGTAGCATGAGGGTGCCTACTAGAGTTTGACTTTGGAACAATCTTTCATAGCCTAGAAGCCACTTTACACATAGAGAGGCAATAAAATAGAACTTTGGGGAAGGGAATGGAAATGTCCCAAGATGGAAAGTAACTTATTCTACACCATTTGCCAGGCAGGCTTATGAATAGAACATTACTTTTCTTAATTTTTTTGCGTAGGATTTTTTTTTAATTTTTTACTAGGCGACTGTTCTTTTAAAGAGTGATAATTTTGATGGCTAGACATAGTAATCAGCGTAAAGCAAGCTTATAATGGAGAAATTCTAGATTTACATTACTCCTCTGTATTGTAGTAAAGTTGCTAGAAATAATTAATATTCTATGTTAAAATGGTTCTTGAGACTTTTTGCCATGACCTCTCTGAGGATTCCTAAAGCATACCTATCCCTCACTTAGGCAGCTGCCTCTATAATGTTAATTCCAAGCTGTGAGGGTATACTAACCTCTGATCTGTCACTATGGATCACCAGAATTTATTCAGCTGATATAGTTTGCTGTTATTAGTATCTTTTTATACTTTATGCCAAATTATGATATCTTTTATCAAGTTCAAGCATAATAGTTTTTTATTTAGTTTTCAGTAGGAGAGATGAGAGGTTAGCATGAGACCCTGACGAATGACATGTTGGATTGAAAACTGCCCACTGATATACATATACATGTGAATATATATGTGTGTATATGTGTGTGTGTGTGTGTGTGTGTACACACACAACATAATCCTTATCTTTCCCTCTGCACTACAGAATCCACATTCCAAGTGCACACAAGGAAACAAATCCCATTTGAATCTCTTCCTACACACTTTAGGACTGGCTCTAGGTTCCAAGTTAGCAGATAAATCATTAATCACCAACTCCTTTAACATTGGCCACCTTCAATTCATTTCCACCCTAGAAAAATTTTAACTGACAAATGTAGTGCCCTTAGTGGCATTCAGGAATGTCGATTTGAGACATTATAGAGTAGGAAGATAAGTTTTCCCTTATTGGCATAAACATAGTAAGGGAGAATTAAGAATTTTTAGAAGCAAAGGAACAATCAGCAAAGAGAAGCCTGCTTTATCATATAGTAAGCTTAGCAATAGAAAGTGAATGAGGTTTGAAAAATAAGTTCCTTAATAATTAGAGCTAGCATCTATCAACATCTTTATCAGTGATCTGTGGGAGGAAGTATATGGTGTATTATCCATATTTCAGGACAACAGTAAATTCTTTGGAGGCAGAGAAGAAAGGTGATGGGAATAAACTTCAGTAAGACCGTAGGAATGTTTTCAAGTGTACCTAAAAGTGAGAGATAAGTTATAATGTGAACAACAAAGTAAGAATTCATTTAACAATATGACATCCAAATTATAAAAAATACAGGACGCTTAGCCCTTTCTTGTTCACTATGGGTACAACCTAGGAAAAAAGGACCTAAGAGTTATTATAGATTGTACCCAATGGTCCAGTAAGCCAAGAAAATGCTAGAGTATCAACTAGAAAGATAGAAAAAATAAGATATTACATAACAATAGTCTAACTATCTAAATTGCAATAGTTAATTCTTCTTGTCGTACTCAAGAAGGATATAATAGAACTTTTATAAAAGTCAAAGCAGTTCAGCTGATTGAAGGGTTGGGGAGAACCACTACAGGAGAATAGTCTGAAAAAAAAAAGTGAAGACTCTTTAGTTTTGAATGATGAAGGCCAAGAGGATGGAAATGACTAAATTTACAAAATCATGAATGGTATAATGAGATGAACAACAAGTTCTGAAATACCATCCTGTACAAGTTCAGACTAGATATTTTCAAAAATATCTTCTATCTCCAAAATTGTTCTGTGATTCTGAGATAAGTGTAGGATAAATCAAATAATATGTCACAACAGGTTATAATGGTAGATGACTCATTCCCTCAAGTGGTAGGACAGGCAAAAAAAAATAGAGATTAAGAGAGCTTTTAACAGATAGAGAGATAGAGAGATAGATATTTCTAAGTAACTGCCAAATTGTTTATTAAGCCCTTATCACTTGGTGAGGGGTCAACCATATTCTCTCATGACAAAACCTTTTGGGCTTCTCTTCTCCTAGCAGCAGAGTATTGGGCAATATAGGGATCTGTTATAGCATGGTAATTGCCATGTTCCATGTACATTTTCTTGATGAGACTTGTTTTTATGAAAAGAGGCAACATAGCATGATGGGTAGAGAACACTGGACTTAGAGTGAGGAAGACCTCTGTTCAAATCCTGCCTCTGAACTTACCATGTAACCATGCATAAATCATTTGACCCCTTTGAATCTTAGTTTCCTCATTTGTAAGATGGAAGTATAAATTTACTTCCAGTTTATTATGAGATTCAAATGAGATGATTGATGTAAAGTGCTTTGAAAAGTTTAAATCCAACAATTGACAGTTGCTGTCGATGTGTTTTATCGTCTTTCTGCTTTAAAAATATTTTGTCCTTCAGAATTTGTTTTAAAAATTAAACTTTTAAAAATTTGACTGTGTAAAACATCTTCATGCAGAAATTCCTGTAGAATATGAGTCTATAGAAACATGCTCATATTTATAAATATTTAATGCTATTTTGGGGATCTGTTTCAAAACACAAAAGGTGGAAAGTATGTTCTCATTAAGAATGACTTTACTGTTAAAATGGACTATTTCTTAAATTTTAGGAGTCAGATTTACCCTTTAAACACAGGCAAACACTAACTCTTACTGAGTTCTGTTGTGAATAATCCAGTTTGCTTATCTTTATAAGTAGGATAAAAATTCACTCATAAATTTTGATATTCCACTGGATTCATTTTTATTAAGTAAATTATTTCAGTAATATGTGCTTTCTAGTTTAAATTACTTAAAATTTTGTAATATGAAACTGTAATCTTGAAAAGGTGAAACTTAAAGCAAAATTTTCTTATAAATGGTTACTAATCTTAAAGCCTAAAATTATATTCATTTAAATGCAGATGTCAAATACTAACCAAATAGTTGTTCCATCAAGTCATATTAAACGCATAAAAATAAAGTTTTTAGCAATCTGATGCTATTTTGAAAAGATTAGGCATTTTAAAAGAATTTTTGCCAAGTTTTTTTTTTCAAACACTGTGAATTAATGAGCTTCATAATTAAGGCAGCCGTTTCACACCTCTATTGTTAACCAACGACATTACATCTGTCTTGCTCCATTGATGCCCTCCTCCTACTTATTGAAGCATTTAGCAGTTTTGGCAACAGGGAATTACATGGCATGGGGTAAGTAGCCTAATTAGATATAAGTGAAAATCCTGAGGGAAAAGGACATTTAAAAAGTAATTTGAAGAATCTCTTAATGATGTTGGCACTGAAAGCCAAAAGCCTATTTTTGAAAATCCATGTCAGCATTACAAACATGATTATAATTTGATTTGTTCAGTGAACTTCTAAAAGTTGTCTGTTTTAAGACAATAATGGAAATGAAAACTCAGTCTGCTCACATTTGTTTGAACAAATCTTTGAAAATTTCTTCTTAAAATATTAATAACTTAGAAAGAAGTCAAAATATGCCAAAACATATGGTCTTTCTAGAATCCCAATAAATTTTTAGAAGATATACCCTCTTGTCATAGTTGCTATGCATAAACAGAAACTGGAGATTGTATTATTTATGTCTCAAATGCCTAGTCTGAAATTGGTGAAATTCTTGCTTCTTCTTAGAACTTTGCATCTTGCCTAAAAGTATCAGTTTCATGTGTTTATAAAAAAAAAATGGAACTATTCCAAATATAAAAATAGCATCAAAGCAATAAGATTTTTATACAGCAGTAAATTTCCTAGGTTTGGGCATTAGTCTGTGCTGCTTATTTTAAAAGCAGACTGATTGCTAGCTCTGTCTCTGTAAGAAGAACATTCAATAATTTAGCATTTGTGATAGGAAGGATGATGATTGAATGCATGAATTTTCCCCAGTTTTCAGCCATTCAGCCAATTTTGTGGGAAACAGTATAAGTTCATTTCTTAAAGAAGTAAGTTAGGAAAAATAAGAAAGACATAAAAAGATTTAAAACAATGAATAATTGGAAAGAGAAATTCAAGAAAAAAAAAAACAATAAGGAAGGTGGTGGGGAGAGGAGCTGACACAGCATGTAAAAATGAAGAGTTCAGTAGGGGAAAAATGAAGTGAAGGAAAGGTTAACTGAATATCACCAGAGCGCATGACCTTCCATTTCCAAATAAGCCTCCTAACAGTCCCAAGATCCTCCACCCATCTGCTGCTTTTTGTTATCTTCTTAGTGGGGAAACCTAATGGGATATCTTCCAGGGCTTGCAAGATGAGCCATCCTGACTTACAGGCAATATAGTTCTTTGGCATCTTCAGACAAGCACAGATGGTAAATGTCCTGAAAAAAAGTGTCTCTCTACTTCCCTGCTTCTCTTTTTCCTTGAGATGTTCTCCACCTTCTCTGCTTTATTCTTCTTCTTAAGATCTCTTTGGTTTGCATTTTTTCTGTTTATACAAAGAAATTATTTCCATTCTAAAGACTTGTAATCCCAAATATGTTTACTAATATGATTTAGGGAATTCCTAAGTATTTTTGAAGCTACTGATGAGTATAAAATTCATAGAATTAATAACAAATATGTTATCATGATATAACTGTTAGATATTATGTATATTCAAAATATTGTATATATTCAATATATCATATATTTACATAGTATAGTTTACACACAGCTCTATATACATTATATCATTTTATCCTCACAACAACCCTTATAATGCATTTTTCCTAATCTGTACGATTAACATATACGTGTTGTTTCCCCCATTAGAATGTAAGCTTCTTCAGGGCGAGGAATCATACCCTGCAGACTGACAAAAATAACCCAAAAATTAGCAATGGCTGATGTTGGAGGAGTTGTAGAAGGATAGGCACAGTAGTATATTGTCAGTAGAGCCATGAAATAGTATCATGACTTTGAAAACCAATTTGGAATTATGAAAATAAAGTGACTAAAATGTCCATCTTCTTTGAATTAAAAGTATATTGTCCATTTTTGGAAAATTGGTTGTTGTACATTAACCAGTATACCCTTCCTTGTATGGGCCCCTTCCAGGGATGCCCAATGTGGACATTTATGTCTATCTAGTTATAAAACTGCTTATAGGAATTGTTGACATCTATTCATGGTACTCAGAGCAAAGCAGATCTTTTGCCCTGCCCTACCCAAAGGTCATAGTTAACAGCTCAGTGGAGAAATATTGATCACTATACCTTTACATGTATTCCCAGTAACTGTACAACACTACTGTTTAAGAGAAACTGGTATGACCATTCTACCCATTTAATGTGTGTACTTCACCCTACATACAAAAATGCATTTATTCCTACTTACATTTACTATACTATTATTTAGTTAAATTAAATAATTTATATTTTAGATATCTTTCTCTTTAAAGGAACTCTGTGGTCAGCTGTTTAGTAAAGAAAAAACTCTTGTAATGAAAATATAATTCCCCACCTTATCTCTTCCCCACCAACCCCCCATTGATCGGTTTTGTGAATTCAGCTTTTTTGTTTGAATCAATTACTTCTTCTTTGTAGAAATCAGGTATTTGTTGAATACTTGGCATTTTGCTAGGTGCTGCTATCCTGGCATGGGGAGGGGGCCAGAGAAGTCTGTGGTCCCAGACCAGTATACAAGGAGTTCACAGTTTATTTGAGACAAGCTATGGACAAATCATACAGAAAACAATATATAAATTGCCAAGGTATGTGGTACAATTAACAGATAGAGTAATATATAATAAATTATTAATCGTGTACTGTGGCTTAATGCAAAAGGAGCTACAGCTTTCTTAAAATGAGGTGTACCTGTTGTTGTCAGACACTTGTCCCTTCTTCCCTGATGGTTAACTCTTTATGAAGAAGGGAAACCTTTGGAAGGAGCCTCACTTGACTGACTCACACCCAGTATGTAATTAAAGTTATCATTTAGGTGAATAGTGAATAACTAGTGGCTATTTTTATAGTTCTTCCTATGTAGTGACTCCTACAGATTTCAGTAAGATTCCTAGAAAAAAATAGAAATTAGATATCAAAAGGCTTATTATATGTCTTCTTGGTAAAGAGCAGTATTATATGAAAGCTTTGCCAGCTAAAATGGAAAATTTAGAAGTCACTTACTATTTTGTCATCTATTGAAAAGAGTAATAGACTAAGGGCCAATAAAGCCAGATCCTGATTCCACTCCTACAGCAGGCAGCAGCTAGACCTCAGACAAGTCCCTTCCCTTCTCTGTGTCTGTTTTTGGATCACCAGGAGGGTTAAGCTTATAGCATTTCTGGCAACCCATACAGCTCTGAATTCTGTCTTTATGACATTTCCATTCAAGGAGAGATTGTTTTAAGGAGAGAGAAAAAAAAAGAAAAATGCATAAGTTTCAAAATTACTGAGCAAGAAATACTTGTAAATGTCCTTAGAGTCATCTTTTAGAATTATAAAACTATAATATAGGGGGCAGCTAGGGGGTGTAATAGATAGAGCACTGGCCCTGGAGTCAGGAGGACCTGGGTTCGAATCCAGCCTTAGACATTTACTAGCTGTGTCACCCTGGGCAAGCCACTTAACCCCTATTGCCTCCCCCACCCCCATCCCCCAAATAAATGAACTAAGTCTGATCATATTACCTTCCCTACTACTGACAAATCCCAGTGGATTTAATATTTTTAAAAAAAACTATAAAAGAGACTTGATATAACAGTGATGATCTATCTGTACGGGGGTTATCACCTCCCTCTTTGGAAACCAAAATAATTTACAAGAAATTATTGGAACCAATAGTTCCCAGTGAATAGGTGGGTCCTAGACCACTTAGTGAGGAGCTGCAGGGGGTTCACATTCATATTTGGATCCATAATTGTGCAAACATGTCTTCTGTAGACTGAATAAATAACACCTTGTTACATATAGATGTGTTACTGTTCTTTAAATGTGCATAAGCTTCTGTTATAATTAATAAGCTACAAGTTAATTATAAAGCATTATTGAATTCATGGTAGCTGTGCATCTTCTTAATTAGATGCAGAAGCCCTTGGAATTTTTGTATATTAAATATTGCTCCTTGTACTCACAAAAAGTTGGAAGCTACTGCTAAGGAATATTAAAAATAATATTTTACATTTATGTAGTGCTTGACAGTTTTCAGATGCTTCCAGCTACATAAAGTTCATCAGATAAACATCTGGAAGGAACTCAAGAAAATAATAATGGTAATTCACTTCCATAGCACTTTAGGTCTTACAAAACTTTCCTTACAACCCCTACTGAAGTGAAATAAGTTGTACAAGAATTACTATCCCCATTTTACAGAAAAGAAAACTGAGTTTAAGTAAATGTCAGAGCCAGTACTCAAACCCAGATTTTCAGATTCTAAGACCAAGACCAATAAATAGTACAGTATTTAATCTGGTGATTGAAAGAAGTTGAGCACTATGAAATATACACATTTGTAAATATTAGGGAAAAATTTGTTTTTTAAAAGTTAAAAAGTTCTTAAAAACTTTTTAATAGGAGAGGAATGTCCCTAGTGTCAAAATAAACCATTCTAATTTTACCTCAAATCTAACTTCATTCCACCATACTAAACCACTTCTCCTTGAGATCATCTAACTTCATTTCATAGATAAAGAAACTGAGACCAAGAGAAGTTAAGTAACTTACCCAGAGTCACACATATAGTAAGGGTTGAGATTTGAACCCAGGAGCCCTGATTACAAATCCTTTGCTCTTTCTGCCTTCACATATTATCTTGTCTAATCTTTACAACAGCCCTGTCAGATAAGTAGATTAGATATTAGCATAATATCCATTTTACAGGTGAAAAAACTAAGGCTTGGAGAGTTTAAGCAATTTGTACAAAAGCACACAGCTAGTAAGTGATAGAGACAAGTCTTCGGAGTCATAGTACAACAATCTTTACAGCACATCACAATATGGAACATCATTTTCAGCTTTATCAGCACTTTCATGTCACTGGTAGTTAATATACTTTTTTTTTCTTTCAAGAACCAGATACTTATAGTTATCTCCATGGCTTAGAAGAATTAATTCATTTTCAAAAGATTCTAATTACAAGTTAAAAGTATCTCATTATGCAGAGAGAATCAGTTTCATTATATATAATCAAAGTTTTTTTTTTTAATATAAAAGTATTGCTGGCATCTCTCAAAAATTCCTGGAAATAGGCTAATGATAATAAGCAGGCATTATTTCTTTCCCACTTTTTTTGTTGGTGATGCATAGTCGAGTGCAAAGAAGTGAGAGAATTAGTGCCAAGGGTAAAACTTTTGAAAGCTTAGATGTGCATGTAGTAGAAATCTCTTTTTCTTTTACTTTGAAAACTGCAAGAGTTAAAATTTCTTGTCATTTCAGTCGTTTGATTTTTCACTAGGCCAGCAGATGGAGCAACTTCAAAATCTATTCCTTTTGAAGAATCTGTGTTAAGTATGGCTCTTAAAAATGGAGATTATGAATGCTGGGCCATATTTCTTGCCTCTATTCTGAGTGGATTCCCAGGTGCAATTTCGCCATCAGTGTTGGATATTTAGTTCTAAAGCAATGTTTAAAATAAATCAACTGGTCTTAACTCACAACGCAGCAAAACAGTAGGTAAATTTGGATGACAATACTTAGTACTTGAAACATATTGAACTGAATGTAGTACATTGTGTTTTTATGTAAGAGGGGAAAATGAAAGTCCAAAAGAAGAGTCATTTGGCTACTCCTCAAAAAGCAAAGTGCTGCAGTAACCAGGTCTTTATGTTATTTATCTTAAAGCAGATTCATAGAATGATAGAACCAGAGGCAGAAGGGACCTCAAAGGTTTTCAGCCCCAACCTTTTCATTTTACAAATAAGGAAACCGAAATTTAGTGAATTTAAGTGAAATTGCTCTTGGTCACATGGTAAAGGTAAATGTCATGTGAGGAATATGAACCTACGTCATCCTAATTCCAAAGCCAGAAAGTTCTTCACTGTGCTACTAATTGTATTATGTTTTTAGGAAAGAAAAATAAAAACATTCAGGAGAATGGAGAGAGGACTATAATTTTAGTTTATTTTTTAAATAAGAAAATTACAAAAGAACAAAAACTTCAGAGGAATCTCTGTGCCAGTGAAGCCTGCACACTTTAGGTTAAAACATATTTAGATTTTAGATTTTGATATATAGTTGTTTGAAGAACTTACTACTATGTGTGACACAAAAAGGATACCTTGCCCTGGAGGAACATACATTCTAATTGAGAAAACAACATTTTAAGAAATAGATATATACATAGTACATAAAATGTCATATGTGAAGGGAAGACACTAGCTACTGGGTAGACTGGGAGAGGCATAGGCAAACGGTGGAATGTGAGGCAGAGGCAGAGAGGTAGAAATAGAACATTCCAGGCATGGGGCACAGCCATCGCAAAAGCACACAGTTTGGAGATGTACCAGGTTGGAGGAAATAACAAGCAGGGCGGTGTAGTAGATCACAGAGTGCAGGAAAGGGAGTAATTATAAAAGAAAGGTGGGATGGGCCAGGTTGTGAAAAGCTTTAAATTCTAAACAGAGATTTTCTATTTGATACTGGAAGTAGTAGGGAGCCACTAGAGATTACTTAGTGCGTATATTAGGGAATGGTGACATGATCAGACCTTCACGTCAGAAGAATCACCTTGGCAGCTAAATTGTTAGACATGTTAAATTGGAGTGGAGAGAGAAACTTGAGGCAGAAAGATTAGGTAGAAAGCTATTGCAGTGATCTGGACAAGAGGTGGTAAGGGCCTGACTTTGAGGCTGTGGCTGTATGAGTGGAGAAAAGGGGAGGTATGCTAGAGATTTTGTGAAGGTAGAAATGAAAAGATGTGACAATAGATTGGATATATATGGTGTGTGAAAATGAAGAATTGAAGATGGCACCAAAGTTGTGTGCCTGGGAGGATGGTAGTACAGTTGACAGTAATAAGGGAAATTCAGCACGGGGGTGGAGGAGGATAATGAGCTCTTTTCTGTGCAAGTTGAGTATGAGATACCTATAGAACCTCCATTTCAAGTTGTCCAGAAGGCCATTGGTGATATGTGATTATAGCTCAGGTTAAGGATTATGGACATATAAATACATCTAGGAATTATCTTCTTAGACATGATAATTGAATATATTGGAGCTGATAAGATCATTGAGTGAGATGTAGAATGATAAAGAGAGTCCAGACAGAGTCCCTTCCTTACCTTAAATGAGAAAAGGGACTACAGAGAAAAGCAGTCATAATGATACAAAGATAAGGAATTGATCTATGAGAAAATATTAGAAAATAGCAATCTCTGTGCACTAAAAAATGGTTAATGTTAAATAACAGAAACACTGAGAAATGAATTAGAGCTAATGTGCTTTGTAAATCTTAAAGTGCTGTATAAATCTTAGCTATTATTACTGTTATTGTCATTAATAATGGAATTTAATTTTGTGAATTTCCTTGCCAGTGAGACACTATTCAATATATCCTAAATTTTTAAAACTATTAAGAAGGTTCATTGCCATATTTCTTTGGGAAATTATTCTTCATTATAAACTTTTGTGGATTTGTTTTAATGTAAACAACATTCATCTTTTCTTAATTGTAGCCTTGTTGTTAATTATCTTTACACTATCAAAAATAATTCTTCCCTGATCTCAATGTTTCTGTTATTAGTGTAGGGTCTTTTTTAACCATTTTTAGCCCTCAAATAGAAACTTATCTTTTTTCATAAATCAATTCCTTTTCTTTGTATCATTCTGTTTTCTCTTCTAGGTAATTCATTCTATATTTCATTTAAAATAAGGAAAGAGTTATCCAAGTACACGCTTGCTAGACTAGCAAAGGAAATTTCTCTTTACATTTGCAACACCCAGTCACATCAAGGTACTGTTATGTTGCAGCAGTTTCTGGCTATGTCTCTCTGATATGAATGGATTGAACTGACTCCAAAATTTTGGTTACCATACATATGGTGCCAATTCTCAAGATTCTCAATCACTAGATCCTCTTGAGTAAATGAACATGTGTATCTATAAGTTCAGTACAGTCAGTTTGTTAAGCAATGACCCTTGCCTTTCAAGGCTGTATCATAAGTTCCTCTACCTCACTGACAGCTTTTTAAAAGATACCATCATAAAAAATAAATGCCAGGATTTTGGATTGTCCCAAGTGACCTAAGAGGGATAGGTTAGAGCCTTTGAGTAGGTTTTTGCTTGGCAGAAGCTTCTCCCCCTAGAAACAACTTTTAAGAGTTTCAAAGACACAAAGTTATTTCAGCTCCTCTTACATATCCAAGGGGATCATAAAGTCATAGAGAGCTAGAAGGCATCTAAAAAAAATCTAGTCCAACTCCTTCATCTTACAGATAAAGAAACTGAGGCCTGGAGATTTTAAGTGATTTGCCCAAAGTCTCACAGTAGCAGACCTAGAATCAAATGCTAATCTCTAATGGCAGATCCACCATTATCTCCACAATGCCATACTACCTCCCAAAGGTCTGGCCTTTGGGACTGATTGAGGGAAACTTACCATTTCATTACCTGTTTTGGAGGGGCAGATTGCAAAGAGAATATGTGGTCTCATCCTTCTTACATAAGCTTGCCTGGCTTTCAGTGTGTCCCTTTAGGGAAGTATTGGAAATTTGTTGGAAATTTGAAGCTTATAGGATAGCCTAAGGAGTTCTAATTTGAAATGTTAGGGGCCATAGTTATAGGTTGCTAGACTGTAAACTCCACAAAGTCAAGAAATGTTTATCTTCCCAGCATCTAGCACTGTGCTGTACAAAGTGGGCACTGTGTACTCCAAGTGTTTATTGAATTGAACAGAAGAGGGAGATGTCCTTCTTCCCAATTCCATATAGAGTGGAAACCTAATGATTCTTAAACCAATCTTCTGGGTCTCCTTTGTTTCTCAGCACCAAATGAAAGAACTTAAAGTTACCCAATTGAAAGAGCACTGGGTTTCAGAACCAGTGTCCCTGCTTATGAGAAGTGCTCATCTATTTGCATTTGCAAGAAGCACTTAGCAATTAGAAGAAATCATAAAGTAATTATAATTAGTAGTAGTGATTAGGACAGGGTGATTACTTCTTCACTAAAATGCTTTGCAAATGGATTAACCCTCAGAATTAGGAATAAGGTCTTGGAAGCTATCAGGAAAGCTTGTTTCAGGTAGAGAAAATGTTCTTTTTTTTTTAATGGCCAGTAGTCGATCATCTGTGAAACAGTGAGGCAACTGCTAAGAACCTAAAGGAAAGAAAATTCAGTCAAATCAAGTTGACCAGTCTGCCTCCATCTAATTTAAGCTAGAGATTCACTCAATTCTATAGTGCTTGAAATCTCCTGGATAATTTTTTTTTTTTTTTGCAGGAGGGAAGGCAGAGCATTTGGGGTTAAGTGACTTGCCCAAGGTTACACAGCTAGTAAGTGTGTCAAGTGTCTGAGGCTGGATTTGAACTCAGGTCCTCCTGACTTCAGGGCCACTCACTGTGCCACCTAGCTGCCCCTCTCTTGGACAATTTAATGTGGACTTTAAGATGACCACCATTTAATTTATTGCATTGAGCAACCTTCAAGTTTCTTTTTTTATTATTTTTTTTTTATTTTTAGTTTACAACACTCAGTTCTACATAATTTTGAGTTCCAGATTTTCTTCCCCCCTCCCTCCCCAAGATGGCATGGAATCCAATACATCTTCTACATATAACTTCTTTTTAAGCATAACATCTAGGTTAGGGAATGACTGTTTCGTATCCTCATATAGCATGCCTGTATATATGAATTACATTGCTCTCTGTGTAACTCAGCCATTCATTTTTCCATATCTCTAAACTCTATTCATAATAGGCTTAGATATCTTTCCTTCCTATTATTTTTAACTTTGATGTATACCTCACACTTTTTAACCTGATTCTAGAGACTGTGGATAAATATTTTAGTTTGTTTAAACTTTTTTATGACCTCTAAACACCCTTTTCTCCAGCAGTTAATATCCAACCATTTATTGGGACTGCAATTATCTAGCAAAAAACTGAAATCCAAAGTTTCCATGTCTGTACACATATACTTATATCAGTTTTAATCGGCATAGTCACTAAAGTACTTAAATAATTATATTTATAATTCATTGAAAGTTCAATCAAACATTTAGTCCTTATTTATTTTAAAGAATAAACAATTTTATGTTCTGTGATATTAAGTTGTTTCTCTTTTCCACTGTTTAGGTAAATATAACATTATTTAATAGTTAAAAAAATTGAGTACTATGAAACATATGTATTTACAAAACCTAGATTTTCACAAGTAAATAAATACCTTTGCTAACTCAAAGGGGAAAACCTGTGAAATTATTGAATTTGTTTAATAGGAGAGGAATGTCCCTAATGTCAAAATAAGCAATTCTAACTTTATCTCAAATCTTTTCCCTTTGTTCCTTTGGTAATCCTACTTTCAAGTTTCTCTGTTGAGTAGTGGGTGGTTAAGAGTTAATCACCAACCTTTGTGATCTGAGGACCAGAGTTAGAGGCCAATGAGTCCAGATTTGAAGTAGAGAACAGGACAGATGAGAGTGAGTGTCGAAAGTTGCTGGAGCAGAGGAGCCAAAACACAGAACAAAGATTTGGAATGAAAGCAGGGGTGTGTATTGGAGTCGGGTCAAACTAGCTTGTGAAAGCTGATTGTTATATTTTCAGAGTGAACATTTGAACCTCAGAAATCAGCAAATGCTACAAATCAGGGTTGGATTTTGGTATGGTTTTGTTGATTGTCCAGACTTAAGAAAGTGATAGAGAAAATGTTAATAATCAGTTAAACTTAAAAGTTTGTTATATATACTTTTTTTTTTTTTCAGAGAGCTAGTTGTTAAACATTTACCAACAAACACTTGGATGAAAGTCAGTAGTTGGGAAACCAGGAAACAGCCAGAAGTAGGGTAATAGAATGAAGTGCTGGGAATACAAATGGAAAGGCAAGACAATCCCTTGTCTCAGGGTGCTCAGGAGAGTTGGGCTTGGAAAGCCTGGTGATGCCTAGAGTACAGCAGCATGACAGTACGTAAGGCCCAGTTGTCTAAATGGCAAGTATTCCAGTTCGGCTAAAATAGAGGGTAAATAAAGCCAATTGATATACAAACACATCTTCTTTAGTGTTGTCTTGATTGATAAGACCACTTCCATTTCTGACAGTGAATCATTTGTCAGTGCCAAGGATTTTGGTGTCAAGAACATTCATTCCTAGGCCCTTAGTAGATGTGGCTACTGAAGAGGCAGGGGCTGCAGTACCAGCAGAAATGGATCTGACCAGGTCTCAAAAGAGTATACTCCCTTGAATGATGCAGACAGGCAGGCTGCAAGCAGGCCTTAGGAATGCAGCTAGTCTGAGGGCACCTCCACCAGCGTCTGAAGAGAAGTGGTGATAATGGTGGCAGTGGTTTTAACCATACTTCCTCTTGTCTCTCAGTACCTTACCAGTGCTTTTGGCTGACCCTCAGCTTGGAAAGTGCACTAGATAAGCAGGATCTAGGTTTAGACCTGTAAGAATTCTTAGAGGTCATCTAGTCCAGTCTCATTTTAAAGATGAGGAGAAGTTGTGGTCAGAGGTCAGAGAAGTTGTGATTTGCCCTTTGCCACTCAGGTAGAAAGTGGCAATGGGCAGCTAGGTAGTGCAGTGGACAAAGTGCCTATCCTAGAGTCAGGAAGATCTGAGTTCCAGTTTGTCCTCAGACAATAGCTATGTGACCTTGGGCAAGTCATTTAAACCTGTTTGCCTCCATTTCCACATCTGTAAAATGATCTGGAGAAGGAAATGGCAAACTACTCCATTATCTTTGCCAAGAAAATCCCAGTTAGGGTTGAAGAATTGGACACAACTGAAATGACTGAGCAGCAACAAAGTGACAGAGCCAGGATTTGAACTGGTCTGCTTAGCCTCTAAAGCTGTCATTCACTGCACTTTGCTGGGCTGCCTTCTGATTTCAAATCCTTTCTCCAGCCCAGTATATCCTGAAGCTTTACCTCTCTAAGCTTCAGTTTCCTCATCTACAGAACACAGATATTTCTACCTATTTCAGATTAGCATTATAAATCTAGAGCTAAAGGGATCTCAGTTCTAATCCAACTTTACAGATCAGGAAATTAAAGCACATAAAGGTTAAATGACATGTACAAGCTGACACAGGTATTAAGTGGCAGACTCAAGGTTCCAACCTAGGATCTCTGACTTCAGATCTAGTACTCTTCACTAACCTTTTCTTCTTGTGATGAAAGTGTCTTAAATTTTAAAGTGCCAAGAGATATGAGTTGTTATTAAGGGTACAGAACTTCTATAGGGGTCATGAGAAGGAAGAAAGATTGTTATATGACATGAAACTTTCAATTGTTTCCCTCTGGTTTGCCTTCCATTTACATGGCCTATATTTTGTACGTACATAGTTGTTTGCATATTTTCTGTCCCCATTAGAATATGAGCTCCTTAAAGGACCATTTTTTTGCCTTTCTTTGTTGGCAGTCTGTGGCACATAATCAGTTCTTAATAAATGTTTATTGACTCCTAGAGATTTAGTTGTGCTCTCACCAACTTTGCTTACCATCTGAAAGATAGTAAATTTCAGGGAAAGAGTAGCTACATCATCCTGGTTGTCACTGTGTTTTTCAAGATGCTCCTTCCTCACCTTTTTTATTTCCTTTACTTTTTCCTACCCTTTAGAAATGGTCATCAAGACTTAGCACTCTTCTCTCTGCTTTTCTCCCTGTGCACTCTGTCCCTCAGAGTTTTCTTCTACTTTCACAGATTCAGCTGTAATCACTACATTTCTAGCCTTGACATCTTTGCTTTAATAGAAAACCAAATTGGACCGTGCCAACATGATAAAAGTGGCAGTACTACCTAGCAGTTACAAAGAGCTAGACAAAATAATTTTCAAATGATTTGAAAAAATAAAAGACCTGGTATCTCAAAGGGAATGGTGAAAAAACTACCAGTGACAGATCTCAGACTACAAAGTATATGATCACATAAAGCAATTATTGCTAAAACTGTTTCATATTTATTTTTTAAAAAGAAATAACAGGGTTCCATAAAGAGTGCTGAGCTTGGGAGACTTGAAGTAAGTCACTTAAATTCTCTGGTCCTCAATTTCTTTAACAGTAAAATGTGCTGATTGGATTAGATGATCTCTAAGTTATCTTCTTGTTTTAAACCAGTGATCTTACTATATGAAACTAAAAAAGAAAAAAGTGAAACAGGCTAGATAAATAAAACCAGAAGCAAATGAACATAGTGTCCCAAGTATTCATTAAACTCAAGAACACAAACTACTTGCAAAAAGACTCCCTACTGAACAAGACCCACTGGAAATCTGGAAGGAAAGGAAGATTGGAAGAAATGGTAGAACCAAGTCTATGGAATGTTGCAGATATCATGAGATGCCATATATCATTGGATTTTTCTTGGTTACAAGGAAAGGTTCTCTATTGGATTATTATATTGTAAAATGACTATGATCTAAAAACAACAGACGTCATAACTTTAACATTTTTTAGTTTTAAAAAACTTAAGGATACTTATTATACCTTAAACTTCTCCAAAGAACTATTGCTGTTTAATACATGTTATGTTAAAGCTGTGGATAAGTAAAAATGGGAGTATATTAAACATCTTTAGTTTCTTGAAAAATGGTGTCTAGGCTCTTTGATTGTGGTTTTCAGGAAGTCTGGTTCTTAAATTATCTCTCCTCAATCTATTTTTCCAGGTCAGTCATTTTTCTGATGAGATATTTCACATTTTCTTCTATTTTCTCATTCTTTTGACTTTGTTTTATTGTTTCTTAATGTCTCATGGAGAGATTAGCTTCCACTTGCCCAATTTAATTTTTAAGGAATTATTTTCTTGAGTGAGCTTTTGTATCTCTTAACATTTGGCCATTTCTGCTTTTTAAGAAGTTGTTTTCATCAGTGATGTTTTTTACCTCTCTTACCAGCTGCTATGCAATATTATGTCTACCACTTTTTTATTTTGAAAATAATTTTTAGCTCTTCCAGGAATTTTTGTTGAACTTGTGTCCACTTCACAATTTTTTTTTCCTTCGAAGCTTTGCTTGGGACTGTTTTGACATCATTGTCATCTTCTGAATTCGTGTCTTTATCTTCCCTGTCACATATAGTAGCTGATATGGCAGGTTGTTTTTGTTGTTGTTGTTTGCCTGTTTTTCCAATCTATTTCTTTACTTTTAACTTCATATTAATTTTGGACTCTGTTTCCAGGAAGGGGGTGGGGGACTGTTCCAAGCTTCAGGTTTTTTTGCACTGCTGTTTTCAAAGCTAGTTCTGGGGGTTTGGAATTCTTCAGTGCTTCCAAGGTGGTGTGATCTTGGGAGAGGTGTGATCACTGCTCTCCTGGTCTACACTCTGGTCTTTACCCAGGAAGGGCCCCTGATTCCTTATCAGTACAAGTGATACTACTCCTCAGGGCCCCTGCTCCCTTGTGACCAAAAGCACTCCTCTCCATCCTTGAACTGTGCCATGGAAGTAGGTATAGGCAATGGAGTTGCTAAACAGCATCTGATATTGTGCCAAGTACTAGTACAGGGGTCCCTTGTAATCTTTTTCTAACCAAATCTACCTGATCTCCTTACAATCTGTGTGGCTTGTGAGCTCCCAAAACTGCTGCTGCTGCTGCTGCTGTCACCACCCCTGTATCACAGATCTCTCCTTCTGACCTCCTAAATTGCCTTAGGTTGGAAGAATGTTTTATCCTGACCTTTTATTAGCTCTTCCGCTCCAGAATTTGGCTGAAGCATTATTTTTAAATTGTTTAGAGGGTAGTGTTGGGAGAGCTTTCTCTACCCCGCCATCTTGGCAGCAATGCCAGCAAACTATCTGGGAACCGAGTAAGTTATAGTTGTGGTGGTTAGGTACATTTTATATGTTCAGTACCCTATGGCCTATTCATTTGTACAAGTGATATTCCCTTCCCTTTATTGTCCCATTGTCAGAAGTCCCTCAGAGTGAACCAGAGTTAGTTTGTTTTTGTGTTTGGTTAGCAGACTAAAATGATGTAGTCCTATATCAACTGGCAAAGGTCAAGATTTGTTACTGATTTCATAAGAGATGAAATTGCACCATTTCACACCAAGAACTTACCACCTGTTGACAAAAATCCAAAATATGATCATCCTTATTATGTTTCACAGCTAAATTGTTCATGACTCTTCTTAATTTAGTCAGTTTAGTCACTCTGCATTTATGAGTGCAGAACCAGAAAGCAATTCAAAATCTTCTGTTTCTTTCAGACTATCACTTCCCCTGAGTTTGTCATTTATAAGAAAATTTTTAAAAACCTCCTTTACATGTATGCAAAAATAAGCTTTTGCTGACAAATACAAATATTCCTGATTTGTTATGCATTTCTTTTGTTGCTTCTTTTTGATGGGAACTCTTGTTGTTTGCTTTTTTCAAAGGATAAATGAAAGATTCTTCTGCTATAGCTTCTCAATGTTCCCTTCAGTACAGCTAACATTTTTGAGGCTTGCAAGATTGTCACATTCTTGGATTTGTAATGCTCTGTTAACTTGATAAATATGGTTAAAAATTCAATTCCAGGTTACCAGTGTGCCCAAAAATTGAAAATCTTTTTGGACAACAGAAATTGTTTCTAGATTTGCCAACATATTTGCAATAGTTTCATTCAACACCTTAAACACTGGCTATTTATGACAGCAGCACTTTAATAGTAGCTGCTTCAGAACACAAGTCTTTCTGAGAAAATTTTAAGACTTTTCTGTAATATGTTAATATCTCCCATTGGAAATATGAAACATCTTCACACTATTCCAAAGGCCAAAAGAAACTGCATTTATATCAGCTAGATGAAGGCTTCATGCTACATATGGAACAAATGTGACAAATTCATTTTCCTGGAGAGTGCTTGCTTCCATCCCATTATATTTACTTGTCTGATTTGCTTTGGTGCTGTTGCCTTGTCTTATTTCATTTTTTATATATGTCTCCTCCAGTAGTCATTGATGAAGCACTATCAGTCCATTCGCTATCAGTCTTTTAATATGCATGAATGATGTCTTTAAGTTTTGAAAACCCTTGCATCAATAACCTTGATGTTTTAATTGTTCAACTTATCTATTTACCATCTTCAGCATGGCATAGTAAAATAACAGTGAAAATTATTTTTCTTTATTAACTTTAGAAATTGTTTTCATTCAGACTTGATTGGCCAACAAACCAATACTTACTGTTGTGTATTCTATTACACTGATAGTTTATAGAACTTTTGTTTCTAAATATGTACAGAATACAGAATATTTTCACTCCTGTAAAACTTTGTAAAAGAAACAACATTCGTTATTTGACAACTGGAAGTAAGTATTTTGATTTACCAACAGCCATGTTTTATTTTCAATAATGATGATGGCCAGTTAGGGTGCTATTTTGGTAGTTGACTGAATGTTACAAATAACAATAAAGGGGAAAAGGCAGATTACACTAATCTAAATGAAAATCATAAATATTTCATTCCCCTTTTAATAAAATAAATTAACTTCTAAATATGTGATCTGTATTTGCTGTAAGGTGTCGAACTCGTAGTTCTTTCTTTTTATACACAAAATTCATTATGATGGAGTACAGTTAGCAGAAGTATTTGTACTGTCTTTTCTCTTTTGAGTAACATTCAACTGAGAACTCTTTAAAGCCTCTTTTCCTTCTTTGCTGTGTGCCTTCAGAGATATATTACTGCCCCTTTGAGCTTTTCAACCTTTATTGTATGAACTTGCAGGCATGCAAATGAAGTAAATACCTATTTGCTTTGCAGTATAGTTTTGGGTATTTGTACTTTACCTCCCTGCAACAAAAAAAAAAATTATCTTGTATATATTTTGTGTATCCTTATTTGTGTATATGTTATCTCCTTTTGCAATAAAATCTAAAATCCTTTAGGTCAGGGATTGTTTAATTTTTGTCTATTTGTATCCCCAGTATCAATCATAATTTCAGACACAGAATTTGCTTAATAAATGCTTGTTGGTTAATATAAAGTAATGTTTAAAAATGTTTCTTATTGCATCCCATTTCATATTGCTACTTAGATAGCTAGCTCCCTCTTGCCCTGAATCCCAGAAGATAAGGAGGAAAATAGTAAGTACTAGTGATCTTAGTGAAATCTTTATAACTGTTTTCCTCAGTAAGAATGTTTTGTCTGCCATTTTACCTGTTTATATGGAAGACTGAAATCTTTGTCTTCTTAAAGATTTCTCCTTCTTTAATGTTTTATGTGCCAAGAAATTTTCATCCACTGGTCTCCTTAGCAAGCATCAGTTTAACAACCTGCTTTCTGAGGTAGACTGCCTTATGAAAAACCTGGAAGTAAAAATTTATGCCTATTTTTATCAAACTTCTCTTTTTAAAAAGTTAGTGTTTCTTTTATGACATACAATATGAAAATGGAAAATTTAACAGGGTTTCCAAACAGAGTTAAAGTCTTTTGTTTGGGGAGTTTTTAATTCACTTACTTACACTAGTAATGAACACATTCACTTATATACTTAGTGTCAGGAAAATTTACTTTTACCATACTAGAGTTTATTAAATGATTTTCTGGTCTGCAGCATAATTTCTATAAAGCTTTTTGCAAGAAAAGTTCTTTCCAATATGGTTGACTCCTTCATCAGTTTTCCCCTTTCAATGAGGACTAAAAATCATTTTTAAAGGATGAACCATTAAGTGCTGTGACTGGAATACTATATGCCCAGCTCTGAGGACATGTTGTGAGTCCAACTTCTTTAATTTTCTCTGTACAGAGAGAAGTGGGTGCGCCCCAGTCCCACGTTTGGATTTTTTTCTGAATTTGTTTCCACTATCAGAGAAAAGTATGTAGTGATGGTATTTATTACAGTAGTATTATTCACACCATCTGCATTTTATTTTAACATTATATTCTCCTGGAAAAAAGAGCCTCACTTATTTCATAAACAATGTTTTCCAGCTGACAAACTAATAGAATACAAACTTGCATTGGAACATTTGATTATTTTACAAAGTTAAAGTTAACTTTGCTATGAGGACCAAAAAATTCCAAATGTCACTCTTCTTAGGCACCCTTCTGCCCTACCCTGTTGTATTCATTGTTTTTTTATGTAATTCAAAGGCAGTTCCTGTTGAAACATTATAACCTTAAGGTTACAGCGTTTCATTAGACAGTGTTGCTGTTTATCCACAAGTGGCTATTTCATTTTGATAGCTATAGGCCCCATACCAGCTATGGAGATATTCTATGTTAAACAGTCCCAGCACATTTGAAATATAAAAACCAAATATGTATCATCATCAGTAGGTGACCCATCCTCTAAATGAAACATTTTGTGAAGTCAGGAGCTGAGCTGGTAATTCTTTACTCTGACATCACCAAATCCTCACTTGGAGTTAAGATTTTAAACACTCCTCACCTTTTTCAGGCAGTGAGTTAGAGAGGGGAGAGAGAATGGAGTAAATTAATAAAGATTACAATATCCAATTAGTGCTACTACAATTGGAGAGTAAAGGGAAATGGCAGGTGGAGTCACAGTGATGAGCTTACAGCTAACAGTGTTGCAGGAACTTATGTTTAATTAGTAAGCTTTGATTAATGAAGAGCAACCATATTTACCTTATATGGATTACCATTTTTCCAAGAATTGGAATACAAAAAAATATGCTGAACCCTCAAACTATACTTAATATAATTTCATTATTGCCTTTGGTTTCTTCTGTATTTATATTGACGGCCCTTCTAACACCTTAGTCTCTGATTTACTTAATGTTCCAAACTCCTAATTAACTCCTAACTAATGTTCTTCGCTCTCTTTCAGACATGTACCTACCTAGGTGGTCATTCCTTAAACCCCTTGTAACTTCCCATATCTGGAACTCTGAAATTCACCTTTCTGTCTACAATCTCCTGTCCTTCTACCTCTGCCATACTGTCATTTTTTCCAGAAGCATCTCTTCATCTTCATTATATAACCTTAACTCCCATGATACTCTGTTTTTCTCACAGTTCATCACCTTTCTTGTGCTTTCAGGTGATTTCTTTTATAGTCGTGATCCTGTGGTCAGCCATTTCAATAACACATTCTCCCTCTCCCTTGAATCCTTCCCTCTTAACCTTTGCCTGTTCCTGCCTTCTTAATCTCCAGTCCTAGATAATGCCTAATATCTAGTTTCATTACTCCTGCTCTCTAGAGACCAAGCTCTGCTCAAGGAAGTCAGAAAATTATACTTCCTGTGGCCACTACAGATGTCTGCTGTCTAATACCAGTTGGGCCCTTACTGCTACATGACAGTCCTTTTATCATATTAACCCCTTGCTACACTTTCTACAACAGCTTCTCTTCTCTAAAGTCTCCAGCTCTACCCCACTCCCCACCTTCCAGCAACTAACCCCATCTCCTGTAATACCCAGAATGTTAAGACTATCATGAGTTCCCTCATTTCCTCTCTTCCACACTTTCTTATGTCCTCACTCACCATGCTTTGGTCCAATCTCAGAGGGGGGAACTCTCCCTTGACCCTTTTCCTTGCCACTGTTTCTGTTGCATCTTTGCTTGTTCATCTCTTTGACCACCTGTTTACTGGTTCCTTCTATCCTTCCCGTCCTCTGAGCATAAAGACCCCCACAAAGCACTATTCTTTCTCTGTAATCTAGTATACAAATCACCATTAGGAATTTAAGGTCTACAAAGAACTTTCTTCACAATAACTCTTGCATTGGCAATGCATTTGTTATTATCCATATTTTACAGGTGAGGGAATTAATGCCTAAAGAATGACACATACAGCTAGTAGATATCCAAACTAGGACTCAAATTCATGTTATCTGACTCTGAGATCCATGCTTTTCCTGCTATACCATACTTCCTCTAACCTTTGGACATCTCATCCATTTCCATGGTTTAAATTATCACCCGCTAGATATTTCCACTTGGATGGGCCTACTGTATCAGAATCTTATGTTCAAATCAGAAATCACAATGTTCTCTCTTAAACCTGGCCTTCCCCTAACTTCTCATTTTCTTTAATGGCACCGCCATCCTCTCAAGCTCATGATCATGGTGTCCTGTTTGACTTTTCTTTTCATTATCCCTAACTTCTCATATCCTAACAGTTGCCCAGTCCTGTGAATTTCACCTCCATGATATCTCCTCTCCCTCCATTCACACTGCTGTTTGCCCTTTTTCCTCTTATCTCTGCTTACTCACATTGATAACCTCTTAACTAGTCTTCCTGTTTCTTCTTTTACCTCTCTAATCCATCTTTTGCCCCATTTCCCAAGCAATCTTCTTAATGCATTGCTGTATTCATCTCACTTCTTTACTTAAAATAAACTAATAAAGCAAACAAAAGACATAAAGGGTTCCCCAGTGCTTGCCAAGTAAAATAAAAACATCCCAAACATTGTGTTCATAGATTCACCCAGCCTATCCAGCCCCATTCTGTCCTATTCACCTTCATGTTCTGTATATTGTAGCTTCTGTAGGACTTCCATTGGCAATGTACTTTTCAGAGATGGCCACATAGATGATGAGGTTGACACATGCATTACTAGAGCTAACAGCATTTGAGAGGTTCCAAAATAAAGTATGAGAGAGAAAAGGTATTATTAGGATGCATACCAAATTGAAGGTCTACAGAGCCATTGTGCTGACTTCATTGTCATATGCCTGTGAAACGTGGACACTCTACCAGTGCCATACCAGAAAACTGAACCACATCAATTTAAATTGTCTTAGGAAGATTCTGAAGATTACCTGCCAAGATAAGACACCAGATACTGAGGTCCTCTCTTGAGCTGACCTGCCAAGCTACTACAGAGAACACAGCTCTAATGGGCTAACCATATAGCTCAAATGACAAACATATGTTTACCTAAAAAGACTATTTTACAAAGAACTCATACCAGGCAAGCATACTCGTGGAGGTCAAAAGAAACAGTGAGACACTCTCAAGGTTTCTCTGAAGAACTTCAGTATCTATTGTGAGACATCATGCGATACGGGAGACACTGACACCAAACCACTCAGCATGGCATGCCCATATCAAAGAAGGCATTGTGCTCTAAGAGCAAAGCAGAATCACATTAGCACAAAGGAAACTGGAGATGAGCACATCTAGAGACATCTCTGTCCCAAATGTTCAGATGGACTACTTGTGCCCAAGCTGTGGTAGAACCTTCCAAGTTCATGTTGGACAACCAGCTGCAGCTGATCACACTATACCTTGAGCCCAATATAATGATGTCATCCGTCCTCATCAAGCATGAAGGATATGCAGTAACAACAACGTTGTAGCTTCTGGGGACTTCTCTGTCTTCCACTCTTGTTCTACCCTCTCCTTCCTCTAAAGCATTGCTTACACAGTCCTGCTTTCCTATGATGGACATATACCTAAGTACACACATAAACCTCTTCTCTACATCGTCTCATTGTCCTTGAGGGAGGGGCTGTTTCATTTTTGCCTTGTCTCCCCAGGGGCCGGCACAGTATCTAACACAGGTACATGATAAGTGCTGTGTGGTGGTGGTGGTGTTGTCGTCATCGTGGTCACCGTCGTCGTCATCGTCATCATTGATGACAACACACACACAAAAAAAAAAAAAAGATCTGTCGACATCTGTCCATTCCTTCCTTCAGGGTCAAACCGAAATGCCACCTCCTCTGTGAAACATTCCCTTGTCCTCTTCTTCCCCCTCCCCAACTTACTCTACCTATTCCTACCACCTCCAGCCAGGGAATGTATTCCTTTCACCATTCAATCATTTATAGCAATTCACCTGGATCCCTTCTTTTCACTTATTTCACTCTGCCTTGTATGAGTTATTTATGTACACATCTTACCCCATTTCTTCATACTTAATCAATATTTGTTGAATTAATAATGACTTCAGTGCAAATGACTCAGTCTTTATCCCCACTCCTCTCTTCTGCCCTGAGCTCTAATTCTGAAATTCCAATTGCCTTTTGGATAGCTTCACCTAGATGTGCTGCTAGCACCTCAAATTCAAGGCCTACAAAGTTAAACTCATCATATTCTCTCCCAAGCCTGCCCCTTCTCCTAATTCTCATATGGATTCCCTATTTGTGGAGACAGCATTTCCCCAGTCATCTCAGCTCAAAATTCAAAACCATCTTTAACTCTTCCTCACTCTCCTCTGACTCTGAAACATCTCTGGCAGCTTTCTCCTTTCCACTTTAATTATCATCATCCTAGTTTGGGCCTTCGTTACCTCTCCTGAACTCTTATAATAATTATGTTTCCTAACCCATCTCCCTATTTCTAGTACTCTGCTTTTCCAGTTCTTCTCATATACCATCTTCCTAGTGTACATGTGTGTTCCCATCACACATGCACTTACAAAACGCTGAGTGAATTCCCATTGCCCATCAAGTAAGATGTGAAATGTTTATCTTGGAATTTGGAGTGTACCACAATCTGACCCCAAGCTACCTTGGCCATTTACTTTATATTTCCCTTTACACACTTCATAAACATTTCAGACAAAGTGATCCCCATTTTCGTCCTGCCCTTTCCTGCTTCTATGCCTTTGTTCATGCAACCCTCCCTGCCCCCATTCCTTAAACATACCTCCCCAACCAACATCTTCACCTGTTGAAATCTTTCTGTGTAAAGGTTCAGCCTAGCTTCTACCTCTTCCATAATGCATTCCCTGATCCCTAGGGATGGAAATGACCTAAGTGATCCTCCCTCCTTGAATCTCTTAAGGTGACTCTTTTTGACATTTCCTACATGCATAATCATTTTCTCACTTTCATTACAGTTATACCTCTCACCCATGTTCGATTGTCAGCTCCTAAAAGGCAATAACTGCCTCTTTTTTTAACTTTGAATTTTTCATGTAGTAGATGCTTAGTAAATCTGTATTCTTTTGAATAAATGTGCAGTGAACTGATGACTTAGAAGATATTTTAGGATCTTTCTAGCATTGCCATAAGGTCGTAACTATGTACATCAGTTAGCACTGCTCTGTAGATATGTAAAAATGTACATTACTAGAGAGCTCCACTTAAAAGAATGTCAGATAAATCCAGTACTATATTTTAATTATTTCCTGTTTAAAGATGAATGCAGTCATCCACAGCATTAAAATCTCAAGAATCCTTTTACAAATGAAAATTAAGTGAGACAAAAGCTCACAATTCTCAATCTTAACACTTGGTTGCAAGCCTTACTGTTAAATTATGATGCTTTTCTACATGTTGGTAGTTGCTGTCACCGTGCATACATATAATGTATGCTTGTCATTTAGAGGCTTCATTTCAAGTTAAAAAATTTCCATATGAATGTTAAATTTCATAGCTATATTAAAGAATCCTAAACATGTTCTTTGTTTTTCCATTATTTAAAGTACTAAGGAAATAAAAATTGAAGACTAGAGTGGATAATGGATTAATTTAGTTCCTTCTGTTTGGTCATCCTGTTATGGAATATATGTGTCATATATATATGTACATATGTATGAATATGAAGTATATATGTATGTATATGTACGTAAATACACACTGATGTGTAGATAGAGAGATAGTTGTACGTATATATTCCTCTTTCTAAGATGTTGCGGAGTTTTGAATATTACTTTAGCCATAAGAATGCATGTTTGCTTTTTCTTGATTCACACAGAGCAGATGGATGCTTGACTGCCTGCTAATCCACAGCTGGAATGGTTTCAGCAGTTTCCACGTTGCTGGGTTAGAGTGGCTTTTCTAGTGGACTGAGAGGGCAGCAAAAGAGGGATATCATTATTCATCAGTATCCCAGTGGGATCGCTGCCAGCAGAGATTAATTTTTTCTGTTATGCTTGTAAAACAAGCTCAGGTGGAGTCTCTAATCCTCAGGGCACGGGTGGCAGATCAAGGAAGATGCTACAAAGCTAGTTAATTTTCTGATTCTAGGGGAAACAGAAGCTCTGTTAGATGTATAAATACATGATTGCAAATTTAAGTAGCTCAAATCCAAATGGGATCTTCCCAGACATCTGGTACTAAAAATCTCTATTTTTCTTTGTTGTCTTTAAACAGAACTTCTTCAAAGTTTATCCTACAGCCAAAATATTGATAATGCCAAACTAATGATAATTGTTTTCTGATCAGTTTTGGAAAATTATGTTCTAGCACTTTTAAAGTACTTTTGTTTAAATACTTTTGAGCAGAAAATTTAAAAATAGGTGTTGCCCAGAAATATATTTAGATTATGTGATCTAAGAAGAACTATTAAGTTTATATTCTAAATTTACCTAAGTATATTATCTTAAGAGTATGGTATCATGTCCTACTTTAGAAAAGGTTGTTGGATATTCCCCTGTGTATACAGTGTATTTCTTCAGTGATTTTCTCTCTACTGTTTCAATTCATGATTTTCACATAGCACTCTTACTTTACCACATACAGTCCATTTTAGAACACTAATTACTTGTAACATTGATTTTAAATAATCTTACCAGAACTTATATGAGTAATGAGTATTGACCCCATTATTAGAGTGACAAAGTCTATCAGTGCATTGTTCACTACATTTTGAGAGCTTTTTCAAAGCCTGGAGAACATTCTTTTGAATATTTCAGCACTGTCAAGTCATCCTTTGAGGGCAAATTTCACTTTTGAAAACAGAGAAAATTCATTTAAAACAGGTCTGGTGATGGTCCTAGTCATTCCCATTTCTGGTTTTAAAAAGCAAAAAGTAGAATTATAAATTAATGAGAGTGCTTCACCTGGGTGCCTATAAACTAGTTCTGAAAGAGATTCCAAAAGAGAAGTTCCAGAAATGTTTTAAGCAATAACAGGATCATTGGATTAAATATGTAGTTTCCCAAGGTGACCACTTGGAAGGGTTACATTTATTTGCGTATGTCAAGGTCTGGTGTCTAAAGGCTGTGCCTCAAATAGAAAACCAAATTTCTTTTGATAACATATCAGCTGGTTCAGCTGACTTGAATCTTGTGATTCTGTCAATACTCTATGTTGTCTAGGTGGTCTAGGTCTTAATTTACTTTTATTCTCATTTCTGACATTACATTGAGAAAATTGTTATTGGGCTGGTCTTCTAGGCATGTCATAATTTTAGGGAATGAGACAGCCCACTGGTTGCCCCCAAATATCCTCCATCCTAAAGTCAATGCCTATGATTCTTCTATTCACATCCCAACACTTTAGTTGAAGACTTTAACACCTGCTAAAATTGGAGGTGCCCCTGAGAGGGGCATTACTTTAAAGTCACTGAGGTGTCTTTCACATTCAGGGGTCAGTGTCCAGAAGGTAAGTAATGATTAAAGGAAAGAGTAAGGGAAGGTGCGAGGGAAAAATCCTTGTGTACTTCACAATTTTGTCTGTTTAGCTAAACCTGTCAGTGTAGTTAAGAGGCATTTATGAAGCACCTGTGTTTTAAGTGCTGAAGAAGAACTGAATAAGACATAGTTCCTACTTGCCCTCAAGGAGTCTATACCCAAATAAGGAGGAAAATGTGATTTGTTCACAGATATCTCTAACACAGGGCAGAATAAGATCAGTGCAAAAGGAGAGCCCTTTTAGCTGAACGGATCAGGGAAGTCAATATGGAGAAAAAGAAGATAGTCCATGTCAGGCATGTGATTCTACATAAGCAAAGCCATGGAGGCCACAAAAGTCAAGCGTCAAACAAGGAACTGTGAATATTCTAAATTGCCCAAAGTAGAGAATGCTTAAAAAGAGGTCTTATGAAATAAATCTGTTTGTTTACAGAGGCAGCTAGATGACGTAGTAGATGGTATTGGATTGGTAGTCAGGAAGACCTAAACAAGTTCAAATGTGGGCTCAGACATTTACTTACCTCAGTTTCCTTAACTGTAAAATAGAGATAATGACAACACCCACCTCACAAGGTTGTTGTAAAGATCAAGCACAGTGCCTAACACATATTAGACATGTATGTAAATGCTTCTTCCTTTCCTTTTCTTTTCCTTCTGTTTACTTAGATTAGATAGAGATAGATTTGGAAAGTCTTGAATGAAAGGATAAGAAGTTTCCATTTTAGAAGAGTGACATAATCAGAACTCTGCATTAGTTTTGCTTGACTCTGCTTATTTGCTGCAACTTTTTTTATTATTTTCAATGCAAAGGATAGATCATTTTAAAAAGACAAATGACTAGAAACTAACAACAGTCCACAAAAGAAATAATAAGGGTCTGAATTTATGGCAGTTAAACCAGAAGTAGAACATAGGGAATTGGGTGCAAGGCATATTGCAAAAATAGAATCAACAGGAACAAGCATTTTATTGCATCTAGGGGTTAAGGGAAGAATCAAAAATAATTCATGAGTTTGGAGCCTGGTTGTTCATAATGCTTCACTATTCATGAGTTCACAAGTCTTTAGATGTGCACAATTTTCATCTCAATTCCATTGTTACCAGTCATTTGATTCTAAACTGATTTGAAAGGGGATATCAGTAGACACTTGGCTGTTTAAGACAGTTAAATGACTAACAGTCCCCATTGCCATTCATCTTAAGTGAAATGACTCTTATTGAAATCCATCATAGTATCTTGGTATTCCTAACCTCAGACAAATTTAATTTTCTAGTAGACAGATATGCCTTTAGAACTCAAACAAAATTATTAAATTTCTTTTTTCTCACATTTGATGGGTAAATTGGCCATTTAAAAGTATTATAAAATATCAAAAGAATGAAAATAGACAAGAAATTAAAATATATGTTAGTTTTTAGCAGATTTAGACAGTGTCTATTTTATCTTTATAAACTAAAAGAATCTGCCAGAAAAGTCTTCTTTAAGTAATAGACTTTTTAAAAGTTTCTCAGATTTTCAGTTTTTCATCTTCTAGTCTGTACTTAGATTATTTGACTCAAAAGAACGAAGAGGCATTTTTAAATGTTAACTTGTTTTTGTTTTGCATTTCCAAACTGAATCAATATTGTCTATTTAAAATTGCTGTTAAGAAAATAACCCAAGCCTTTGACTGCTACTTCGGTGCTAGCAAGATTTACCTTTTTTCCCCCTTTTGTCTTAAGTATTCTGACCTGGGCAACAGAAATGTCATCAGTATCATTTAGACATTTAAGGTGAATTTGTGATACCCAAGCACCTTTAGGAGGTTTATAATTGATGCTTATGGTACGCTCTTGTGTTTTTCTACATTGCTTTTATGATATTGATATTAGTAGAATATTTGCCTATAGGGACAGTGATGTATTTATGAGTAATAAAAATCTAAAAGCACATTTTATTTCAGTGAAAAGTACTAGCACTCAGATACATTTTTAATACTTTCCAGTTTTTAACTTCAACATTCAACCCAAGCTAGTCAGAGGACTTATCATGCTTAATACCCAGACTTGAAGACTCTTGCAGTTTAAAATACAGCTGTTTTTATACTTACAGGGACATATTCTCCCAGTTCCCAATCTATTTCTTCAGAAAGCTATATTAACTCTTTCAGGCTAGTGAGAAATTAACTGGAGGAGAAGAGTTTAATAGCTTTCTTTTAAAAAAAAAAGGATCTTTTTTTTTTCTTAACAAAGAAACTTTATAGAATGTAATGAGCTGGAGAAGTAAATAGCAAATCCCTCCAGTATCTTTGTCAAGAAATCCTCAAATGGGGGTCACAGAGAGTGGGACTCAACTGAAAGGATTGAACAACAACTATTTAACATATTTGGAAGATACATTGCTCCATGAGATTTTAGCTCATTGTTAAATGAGATTCAAATGTCATATTGTGACAAAGCAATCAAACTTTAGGATGAAAAGAGAACTAGAAAAAGGATAGTATAGAATGAATGGAGTGGAATTTTCACTCATTTCCTAAAATAATTAGAAAATAAGAAGTTTGACAGGCTTTCCTTACACATAGGCCTATTGCCCTTTCCTAGGTGCTGGGAGTATGGCAGGCAAGAGGTGGGTATAATGGTAATTAGGGTAGGACTTTTTTGTTGTCTTCTCTTTTGGAATGCTAAAGCCATTCAAATGGGACAGGTAAAGTGGGACCTTTTGTTGTCTTTTTTTTTTTTTGGAGTGCTTCTCAGTACTAAGGCAGTTGGTTATTGTCATTGATTGGAAACAATGTATATGATGTGGTGTTAGTGATTGAAGAACTTTCCCATACCCTAAATGCTAAGTAGGCCCTGACCCCTCAGGGCCCTGAACAGGTTTATGTGCTCAAAAGTTAGCTTTTACATTTGGGGCACATTCATTGGAGGAGTGTTGGTGATTTGGCCAGACAAGAATCTGCGTAGCTGTTGGAGCCCCCCTGGTTTTGAAAACCCAGGTGTTAGTGCCTCTCTTTCTGGTAACTATGTAATTCCCTGGTCAGACAGCTAGAGGCCTGTCTGTTAATTTCTGTGTGTGTTTGCTCTGTTTATGTAATTTCTGCTTGCAATTTCTGTTTGTATTCTCTCTGAAGTTCAGGGTGCTGACTTTTCCCCCTGAACAAAGTGAATGGTATAGGTATGTTTAATTAAAGTAAGATTGTTAACCCCTTGAAGTTGCTCTCCTTAGAAAAGCAGATCAAAGAACCTGTGCTAACAGCCCTTCTGTGTGCTTTTGTTTTTGGTCTTTCACTTCCACAGCAGCTGCTAGCAACATTGTTGTTATAGTAGGAAACTCAGAAGAATTTAAAGGTAGCAATTCTTCCCTCTAGGATAGCAGTTTCAGTGAGGAAAGGGATCAAAAGCTAGAGATACAACCTAGAGATAATTAATTGTAGAATTTAAGTCCTACAAAGTAGCACACTCGTAGGGTAGAATCTCAGTGAGAGACTATTAATATAAGACTGTCACAGAACTACTTTCTTTAAATTAGAGGCTCCTGATGGTACAGTGGAGAGTGTTGGGCCTAGAGTCCAAATCCAGCCTTCAAGCCTTACTAGATGTGTGACTCTGCGCAAGTCACTTTAAACTCTATTTGCCTCAGTTTCCTGTACTGTAAAATTATTATCAACATCAGTGTTATTGTTATCAAATAAGATAATATTTATAAAGCACTTAGCACAGTGCCTGACACATAATAGGCACTTAATAAATGCTTATTCCATTCCCTTCCCCCTTCATATTGGTAGACCAGTTTCTGTAGATTAGCTTTTTCCCCTCTACTTAGAGACTTTGCTTAAATAGATATATGAAAACTTTTTAATGTTACTGTTATAGCTGAGGAAGGACTATACTGATAACCACTTGGGTCATTCAGTCCTTTAGTTTTCAAACATTATTTCTGAAGGGGTTTTTTTGTAGAGTTTTTTTTTTTTTTAAGGTAGAGGCTGATATCTACTTATCTGGTCAATAAGGTTTATCCATCTCTACCTAATTTTCTATAATTTGTCCCTGGTAAAGATCAGCTTTTAATTGATAGGATAGTTTTGTGAACAATCAGGCTTTTCCAAAATATCTCATTACATTGTATATTTGTCCATTGAAGTCCTTAAAAATTTTAACTTTATGAGCTTTCATCTACATAACTGAATAACTCTGAAAACATAGATCTACAAACTTATTAGACCTAGTACTTGCCATTTCTAGTTTTGTCCAAATAACTGGACTACGTGTTTAAAAATTAGACTCTTGGGGCTCTTTAATAGGCCATTTATGGTCCCGTCTATCCAGACCATTGGTGGGTAGTCCTCCTATTGTCCATTATCCTTGGGAAGATTCTTTATGTACACCAGTGTTTCCTCTATTTCCTGCAGAATGCTAGTGGTATCAGAACCTGCTGCAGCTCATTTAGGAAAGCTGAAAGTCAGAGGCATCCTTACTACATGGCCAGTAACAATCAGCAAGTATTTATTAAGTGCCTGCCATAAAGATCTTACATTCTAACAGGGGAAGACAGCACAGAAAGAAAAGCTGAAAAGGGGTACAGCTTACCAATCAGAATGCTAATGTGATTTCCAAGGCAGAGTCCAAGGTTCCTCTAGTAAGAAATGGAGATGCTGGTCAGAGTTTCAGCATTATAGTGTGTAGATGGCCAGGATGCTTATTCCTTGAACTGTTGATCTTCTCATGAAGCGTTCTTTTTTTTATCATTTTTATTTAATATTTTAGTTTTCAACATTGATTTCCACAAGATTTTGAGTTACAAATTTTCTCCCCATTTCTACACTTCCCCCCATTCCAAGATGGCATATATTCTGATTGCCTCATTCCCCAGTCAGCCCTCCCTTCTGTCACTCCCCACCCCACCCCCCATTCCCTTTCCCCTTACTTTCTTGTAGGGCAAGATAGATTTCTATGCCCCATTCCCTATATATCCTGTTTCCCAGCTGCATGCAAAAACAACTTTTTTTTTGAGCATCTGCTTTTAAAAATTTGAGTTTCAAATTGTCTCCCCTCTTCCCTTCCGGCCCATCCTCCCTAGGAAGGCAAGCAATTCAACATAGGTCACACATGTATCATTATGTAAAACACTTCCACAATACTCATGTTGTGAAAGACTAACTATATTTCCTTCCATCCTATCCTGTCCTCCTTTATTCAATTTTCTCCCTTGACCCTGTGGCTTTTCAAAAGTGTTTGCTTTTGATTACCTCCTCCCCCTATCTGCCCTCCCTTCTATCATCCCCCCTTTTTTATCCCCATTCCCCTTACTTTCCTGTGGAGTGAGATACCCAATTGAGCGTGTATGTTATTCTCTCCTCAAGTTGAATCCGATGAGAGCTCATTCCCCCTCACCTGCCCCCTCTTCCCTCCCCACAGAACTACTTTTTCTTGCCACTTTTATGTGAGATAATTTACCCCATTCTATCTCTCCCTTTCTCCCTCTTTCAGTGTATTCCTCTCTCAACCCTTAAATTTATTTTTTTTAGATATCATCCCTTCATATTCAACTCACCCTGTGCCCTCTATCTATCTATCTATCTATCTATCTATCTATCTATCTATCTATCTATCTACCTATATATATAATCTCTTCAACTACCCTAGTACTGACAAAGGTCTCATGAATTACACACATCATCTTTCCATGTAGGAATGTAAACAAAACAGTTCAACTTTAGTGAATCCCTTATGAATTTTCTTTCTTGTTTACCTTTTCATGTTTCTCTTGATTCTTATATTTGAAAGTCAGATTTTCTCTTCAGCTCTGGTCTTTTCATTGAGAAAGCTTGAAAATCCTCTATTTTATTGAAAGTCCATATTTTGCCTTGGAGCATTATACTCAGTTTTGCTGGATAGGTGATTTTTGGTTTTAATCCTAGCTCCATTGACCTCCGGAATATCATATTCCAAGCCCTTCAATCCCTTCACGTAAAAGCTGCTGGATCTTATGTTATTCTGATTGTGTTCCCACAATACTCAAATTGTTTCTTTCTGGCTGCTTGCAGTATTTTCTCCTTGACCTGGAAACTCTGGAATTTGGCGACAATATTCCTAGGAGATTTCTTTTTGGGATCTATTTGAGGAGGTGATCGATGGATTCTTTCAATTTCTGTTTTGTCCTGTGGCTCTAGAATATCAGGGCAGTTCTCCTTGATAATTTCTTGAAAGATGATATCTAGGCTCTTTTTTTGATCATGGCTTTCAGGTAGTCCAATAATTTTTAAATTATCTCTCCTGGATCTGTTCTCCAGATCAGTGGTTTTTCCAATAAAATATTTCACATTGTCTTCCATTTTTTCATTCCTTTGGTTCTGTTCTATAATATCTTGATTTCTCATCAAATCACTAGCTTCCACTTGCTCCAATCTAATTTTTAAGGTGGTATTTTCTTCAATGGTCTTTTGGACCACCTTTTCCATTTGGCTAATTCTGCCTTTCAAGGCATTCTTCTCCTCATTGGCTTTTAGGAGCTCTTTTGACATTTGAATTAGTCTATTCTTTAAGGTGTTATTTTCTTCAGTAATTTTTTGGGTCTCCTTTAGCAAGTCGTTGACTTCTTGCATCTCTTTCATTTCTCTTCCCAATTTTTCCTCTACTTCTCTTACTTGCTTTTCCAAATCCTTTTTGAGCTCTTCCATGACCTGAGACCAATTCATATTTTTCTTGGAGGCTTTTGATATAAGCTCTTTGACTTTGTTGACTTCTTTGGGGTGTATGTTTTGATCTTCTTTGTCACCAAAAAAGGAATCTAGAATTTGAGTTTGAGTCTGAGTTTGTTTTCACTGCCTGTTCATGTTCCCAGACAAGTACTTGACCCTTGATCTTTTTGTCAGTGTATGACTGCTTGTAGAATACAGAGTACTTTGTCCCAAGCTTTAGGGTCCAAGCACTGCTGTTTTCAGAGCTACTTCTACTCCACTGTCACCCCAGGCTCTGTCACAGCAGTGTTCCTCCTCCCCCAAGAATCGCCAACCTGGACCACAGTCCAGATCCAAGCAGGGCACAGCAAGAGAACCTTCCTTTGTGCCCACAAAGTGCTCCTTGCTCTTCCACTCTGATCCGCTGCTAGATTCCTCCCACCATGTGAACCAGGGACTAGGGAAGCAGCTGTTGCTAGAGCTCTGGAAGCAGCCTCAGGAGCTTCCTCCTGCTGCCACCACCACCCCCAGGGCTGGTGGCTGGACTGGTCTCAACTCGATCCCACAATTTCCCACTAACCTGCTCTTTGGCGTTTGTGGGTTGAGAAGTCTGGTAACTGCCACAGCTCAATGATTCATGGCCCTAGGGCCTGTTCTGCCGACTGCCTCCCAGTCTGGTCTGTCCTCTCCCAGCACTGTGTGATAGACCCTTCCCAGTGACCATCCAGGCTCTCTTGGGCTGGAGACCTATTTCCCTCTCCTATTTTGTGGGTTCCACAGCTCTAGAATTTGTTCAGAGCCATTTTTACAGGTGTTTGGAGGGATTTGGGGAAGAGCTTAAGCAAGTCCCTGCTTTCCAGCTGCCATCTTGGCTCTGTCCTCCCTCTTGAAGAGTTCTTAAGCTGAATCAGGGAGCTTGCTTGTTTATGTTTTTTTTAAATATGTTGATAACTATATTTTAATATAATTGATTCCCTTGGTAATCCTATGCATTTTATTTTATGCATTTAAAAATATTCTGAGAAGGGGTCCATGGTTTCATCATACTTCCAAAGGGGAGCCATGACACAAAAAAGGTTAAGAATCCCCATCTAATCTAGACTCCTTCTACCTCTAATTAACTGCCTCCAGTTCCTCTGACCATTCTTGACCATGACCTATTACTTTGCTGCCTCTGTGATCTTGTGATCTTATTTTGAAAGTCTATGTTTTTACCAATATGTTTTTTTCCTTTTAATTTAAATTTATTTATTTAACATATTTAGTTTTCAGCATTAATTTTCACAAGAGTTTGAATTACAAATTTTCTCCCCATTTCTACCCTCCCCCCCACTCCAAGATGGCATATATTCTGGTTGCCCTGTTCCCCAGTCAGCCCTCCCCTCTATCACCCCACTCCCCTCCAATCCCCTTTTCCCTTCCTTTCTTGTAGGGCAAGATAAATTTCTACGCCCCATTGCCTGTGTATCTTATTTTTTAGTTGCATGCAAAAACTTTTTATTTTTTTTTTGTTTTTGAACATCTGTTTTTAAAACTTTGAGTTCCAAATTCTCTCCCCTCTTCCCTTCCCACCCACCCTCCCTAAGAAGTCAAGCAATTCAACAAAGGCCACATGTGTATCATTATGTATAACCCTTGCACAATACTCATGTTGTAAAAGACTAACTATATTTTGCTCCTTCCTAACCCATCCCCCTTTATTGAATTTTCTCCCTTGACCCTGTCCCCTTTCCAAAGTGTTTGTTTTTGATTACCTCCACCCCCATCTGCCCTCCCCTCCATCATCCCCCCCTTTTTTTCTCTTCTTCCCTCTTCTGTCCTGTGGGGTAAGATACCCAATTGGGTATATATGGTATTCCCTCCTCAGGCCAAATCTGATGAGAGCAAGGTTCAGTCATTCCCCCCTCACCTGCCCTCTCCCCTCCTCCCACAGAACTGCTTCCTCTTGCCACCTTTATGCGAGATAATCCACCCCATTTTATCTCTCCCTATCTCCCTCTCTCAGTATGTTGCTCTCTCATCCCTTAATTTCACTTTATTTCTTTTAGATATCTTCCCTTCATCTTCAACTCCCCCTGTGTCTGCTCTCTCTCTTTTATATATAGATAGATAGATATAGATATAGATATAGATATAGATATAGATATAGATATATACATACATACACATTCACTTATATATATACATAAACATATATAGATATGCATATTCCCTTCAGCTACCCTAATACTGAGGTCTTATGAATCATACACATCATCTTTCCATGTAGGAATGTAAACAAAACAGTTCAACTTTAGTAAGTCCCTTGCAATTTCTGTTTCTTGATTACCTTTTCATACTTCTCTTGATTCTTGTGTTTGAAAGTCAAATTTTCTATTCAGTTCTGGTCTTTTCACTGAGAAAGCTTGAAAGTCCTCTATTTTATTGAAAATCCATATTTTGCCGTGGAGCATGATACTCAGTTTTGCTGGGTAGGTGATTCTAGGTTTTAATCCTAGCTCCATTGACCTCTGGAATATCGTATTCCAAGCCCTTCGATCTCTTAATGTGGAAGCTGCCAGATCTTGGGTTATTCTGATTGGGTTTCCACAATACTCAAATTGTTTCTTTCTGGCTGCTTGCAGTATTTTCTCCTTGATCTGGGAGCTCTGGAATTTGGCGACAATATTCCTAGGAGATTTCTTTTTGGGATCTATTTGAGGAGGTGATCGATGGATTCTTTCAATTTCTATTTTGTCCTGTGGCTCTAGAATATCAGGGCAGTTCTCCTTGATAATTTCTTGAAAGATGATATCTAGGCTCTTTTTTTGATCATGGCTTTCAGGTAGTCCAATAATTTTTAAATTATCTCTCCTGGATCTATTTTCCAGGTCAGTGGTTTTTCCAAGGAGATATTTCACATTGTCTTCCATTTTTTCCTTCCTTTGGTTCTGTTTTATAATATCTTGATTTCTCATAAAGTCACTAGCTTCCACTTGCTCCAATCTAATTTTTAAAGTAGTATTTTCTTCAGTGGTCTTTTGGACCTCCTTTTCCATTTGGCTAATTCTGCCTTTCAAGGCATTCTTCTCCTCATTGGCTTTTTGGAGCTCTTTTGCCATTTGAGTTAGTCTGTTTTTTAAGGTGTTGTTTTCTTCAGTGTATTTTTCAGTATTTTTTTGGGTCTCCTTTAGCAAGTCATTGACTTGCTTTTTGTGGTTTTCTTGCATCCTTCTCATTTCTCTTCCCAATTTTTCCTCTACTTCTCTAACTTGCTTTTCCAAATCTTTTTTGAGCTCTTCCATGGCCTGGGACCAGTTCATGTTTTTCTTGGAGGTTTCTGTTGTAGGCTCTTTGACTTTGTTAACTTCTTCTGTCTGTATGTTTTGGTCTTCTTTGTCACCAAAGAAAGAATGCAGATTCTCAGACTGAATCTGGGTGCGTTTTCACTGCCTGGCCATATTCCCAACCAACTAATTTGACCCTTGAGTTTTTCAGTGGGGTATGACTGCTTGTAGACTAACGAGTTCTATGTTCAACGTTTGGGGGGGAGGTGCCAGCTCTGTCACACCAGCACTACTCCTTCCCCAAGAACCCCCAACCCGGACTGGGCTTAAATCTTCAGCAGGCTGTGCACTCCTGCTCTGATCCACCACTTAATTCCTCCCACCAGGTGGGCCTGGGGCCAGAAGCAACAACAGCTGTAGCTGCTCCCGGGGCTGGAAGCTGAACTGTGAACTCCTTCCACTCCCGCAGCTTTTCCCACTAACCTTCTCCTCTGTCTTTGGTGTTTGTGGGTTGAGATGTCTGGTAACTGTCACAGCTCACTGATTCAGGGTGCTAGGGCACATTCTGCCCAGCTCCTGGTCTGGTTGGTCCTCGCTGCTCACACTGGGATCTGCTCCGCTCCCAGCTCCGTGTGGGATAGACCTCACCCAGAGACCATCCAGGCTGTCCTGGGCTGGAGCCCTGCTTTCCTCTGCTGTTTTGTGGGTTCTGCAGTTCTAGAACTGGTTCAAGCCATTTTTTATAGGTTTTTGGAGGGACTCGGCAGGGAGCTCACGCTGTTCCCTGCTTTCTAGCTGCTATCTTGGCTCCGCCCCCCCAATAGGTTTTTTAAGTGCTTTACTAGTCGTTTAGGTCTTGTTAAGAACATCCTGGGTAAAAAAATAATACTCAATTGAACCACAAATTCCAGAAATGTTTGTTTCATCTCTCACCATATAACTAATACATTAAAAATAATTTAGCTTCTTTGAAGATGAATAACAAATTTTTAAAAATTTATTTATCTGTTTTTAACATTTTTTAAAATTTTGAGTTCTCCATTCTGTCCCTCCCACCAGCCCTTCCCTCACCCATTGAGGAAGTAAGCAGTATGATATCAATTATAATATCAAGTCATGTAAAACATTTCATATTAGCTATGTTGCAAGTCAAAAAAAAGAAGAAGAAAAATAAAGTGAAAAAAGAATGTTTCAATCTGCACTCAGAGTTCAAAAGTTCCCTCTCTGAAGATGGATAGCATTTTTCATCGTGAATTCTTGGGTCATTGTATTTATTAGAGTAATAATAGTAATAACACTATATAAAGGTCCGTTGTTCTTGATACTTAGAATAGTATTTAGTCTTCAGGAGTATATTGTTACTCTTTTTGATCGTGTCATTTTAAAATTTTATTTTAAGCAATTTTTTTAATCAAGTAGCATCTTTTTCTCTCCCCCCTTCCACCTCCTCAAGGTGAGAAGGGGTGGAGAGTGAAATACAAAACCCTCAAAACAAAAAAGCATAGTCAAGCAAAACAAATTTCTACATTGGCTACATCCCAAAATATGTCTCATCGTGCATATTAGTCCATCTCTTCTCTTTCATGAGGTAGGTAGCATTGATCATCATTGATTCTCTGGAATGATGATTGATCATTGTGTTGATCAGAGTTCTTAAGTCTTTCAGAATTGCTCATTTATTAATTACAATATTAATGTTGTAGTATAGAGGCAGCTAGGTGGTACAGTGGATAGAGTAATGACACAGTAGATTAGAGTGTTAGGCCTGGAGTCAGGAAGCCCTGAGCTCAAATTCATCCTCAGATACTTACTGACTTAGGTCAAGTCACTTAACTGCTGTTTGCCTCAATTTCTTCATCGGTAAAATGAAGACAAAACAGTAGTGACCTCTCAAGGCTATTGTGAGGATCAAAGGAGATAATCCTTCTAAAGTGCTTAGCATGATGCCTGGCACACAGTAAGTACTATATAAGTGTTAGCTGTTGTTATTACTGTTGTTCTTCTGGTTCTGCTCACTTCATTCTGCATCAGTTTATACAAGGCTTCCCAGGTTTCTCTAAACCATCTCTTCATTTTTATAACATATTAGTATTCCATTACATATGCCATAATTTGTTTAGCCATCTCTCAATTGATCGTTACCCCCTAGTTTCCAGTTCTTTGCCACTACAAAAAAAAGAACTTCTATAAATATTTATATACATGCTTATGTATATATGTCCTTTTCTTTTTTTCTTAGGGCAGCAGGTATCATACTAAATAGTATAGTTTACTAGGCGAAGCAGAGTGTATAAAATCAAATATTCTAAATACTAACCTCACTTCTATTAGCCTGTTATAGTTGCAAGAAAATCATTTTAACCTGTTTTACTCCATTCCCTTTTTTGTGAAAGGGACATAGTAACATGAGCTACTTGGGTAGAATATCTTTTTATATTTTCTGGTTTACAAGTGAAATTTTTTCAGTGTATAGTGTAAACTACACCTTACCTACAACATGGTCCATAATATTTATTGCTTTTATACTATGTATAGGGCACTATGGTAGTCATGAAATAAAGAAAGAAATGTGTAATGTCTTCAAAAAGCATAGATTTAGTAACTTGATATTATATTATACACGAGACAGATAAAAGAAATACATTGAGATGTTTGCAAAGCAATATATCAAGAAAACCATATTAATACAGTAACAAATATACCGAAAATTAAAATGACAGGGGTCTCCTTAAGAGAAAAGTAAACAAGGTCAGATGGGGTTAGTCATGGAAGGAGGTAGTAGACATTGAGTGACATTTTAGGCAAAGTTAATAGCATTTACAAAGCCATAGAGATAAATTTGACCTTGAGTTACATTCCAGTTCCAAGATTCTGTGATTGCATGTGCCATTCAGTTGAGCAAACTTTTTTTTTTTAAACTGCTCACTATGTGCAGAGGATTTGTTGGAGCCTTTATATAGCAATGATAGTCTTGGATTTTTTTGGTGGGTGGGCGGGATGGGGTGGTAAGTTTTTATTTCAGCTAAACTGGACTTTCCTGCCTTACTTTCTTATTTCTGTTAGCAGTCCAGGCCCTAAATTTTGAAGTTTTGTGACACTTTCCTTCCCTTCCAGACGCTTTCTTTCGCATCTTATCAGTTACCAAGTTCTCACAGTTTTCTTGAGTGTCTCCCACATTCTTTTTTTTCTTTTCATTTCCACTGACACCTGCATAGTAAAGGTTTTTAATCATCTCATACCTGAATTATTGTAGTACTTTTTCATAGATCTCCCAGTCTTCAATCCCTTCCTCCCCTAGTCTATCCTATACTCTATAGCCAAAGTAATTTTCTTAAAATAGCACTTTCATTCTTCTCAAAAACCTATAGTCTGAACTTTGTCAGCCATTCAAGGATCCCCACAGTAAGGCCCCATCCTGCCTTTCCAGTCTCCTTTTGTACCATTCCCCTGAATAAATACTACCCTCCAGCCAATTGCTTAGTATCAACCAAGCCTGCCATCTGCAAATCTTTTTTCATAGTGCCTGCCCCTCCCCTAAATGAAATGTCTTCCTTGCTGCTTCTTTGGCAGTGTAAACCTCCCTTGTACTTAAAGACCCAACCTGAGTCTAACCTCTTCAATGAAGCCTTCACTGACCATTCTACTCATAACACTTAGGGCTTTGCTGTTGACTTAGCATTGGATCACATATTGCCTCATGACAAATCTTGAACTGCTTTGCATTGTGATTTAATTACTGATTTGTTATTTAGCTTTCCTGCTCCTTATCATCATCATAATAATAGGTAACATTTATGTTGGGCTTAGTATGTGCCAGACAGTGTGCTAAGCACTGTATAATATTATCTCAATTGATCTTCACAATAACCCTGTAGGAAATAGGTGCTGTTATTATCCCTTTTTGCAGTTGAGATTGCAAGCCTCCTTGAGGGGAAGGTTCTGCATATTCTACTTTTTGACTCTCAGAGCACCTAGAATAACCCTGTCTATATAATGGGTACTCAGCAAATAGTTGTTAAGTGAAATAATTTTTAGGCTATACTTTAATATCTAGTAAATTCTAAGGGGAAGGATTGTTTGTTTTTATTTTTGAATCTCAGATAATTTTTACAGTTGTTTGACTTCCAGGAATTCCCCTATCCCCTCCCAAAAAAAATGAAGGAATATTTCCAAAGAGAAAATGCAAAGTCATAAGAAAAAGTTTGTAAAGCTTTCAACGATAGGTTGTGAAGAGTTATGATAACCTTAAATGGCTGTTATAAATTGATATAAATATCAATATTTCTCTTAGGATTCAAAGTTGCTAAGCCCTAAGATTCTTATTTCTCAAAAAAAATCTAAACATTTTTAAAACTACAAAGCATTTTCATTACATCCTTCAAAACTGAGTTCCTTTTTTGCCAAGTTTCATCAAAGAGCAATTTTTTAAGGTCTTAGCTATAAATCCTGGAAAATAGGAGTTTCTGATGGAATTGTTATCACTGAAATTATTTTAAGTACAACAACCCTAGTGGTACCCACCATTGCAAGATCCCCTAAAATCCAGCTGTCAGCCATGTGGTCAGTTCTCACAAAGGGGGGAAAAGGTGTTTCCTCTTGCTCATGTTTGTTTTAGGCACATAAATCTGTGCATGCCTAAATTTTGCTGCAGGCCAAATGTATCTCCATAAGTTTGAGATATTCTTATAAATCATGCACACATACATAGATACAAGTCTTGAAAATCAAATACACATTGACATTCTAAGAAATTAAAATTATAACTGTCATCTTTAAGTATTTTGCCATCTGCACATCATAACATTGTTTGAACCTTTTGTTTTGGTAAAGGATGTTGTGGGCACATTTTAAATGAGGCATTGTTAATATTTAAGTAATTAGAATTTTTACTGTTCATTTTGAAGCAAATACTCTTTGACAACATAAGGCACCTTTTTCATTTCCATTATTTTTACCCAGAGTCTTATTAGGTTCATTCATAATTTACCTTGAAACTGTGAATTAAATTAAACCTTAATTTGCAGGTTGGCTATAAATGCCAGATAACTACAGTGTATGAGGGGTTTTTTTCCATTATTATACATTTATGCATTAATTCAATAAGGAGTTGGAAATTATTTCAGTTTAATAAATACCTTTAAGGTAAGTGCTAATTATTATATATTATAAACAGAGCTAATTGAGAATTTGGATAGGTTCAATTAAAAAATTTTCCATCTTGTCCTCTCCCTACTTGCTCCCTTAGGAAAATGTTAATGATTGAATATAAGGCATTAATTTGCCTTGAAGTAGTGCATAGAAAAAAGAAAGGAATATACAATACATTTTCTTTTCTTTTTTACCTTTTGGTTTTCCTGGATGTGATATAGCAAATGTTAAAATGTTTTTCAAATGTTATTGTAAAAATGATATATATAACAACTAGGTAATGAATAGTGTGAAAAGGCAATGAAATTAAAATAGGTACTGGCAGGGAAATTTACTGAAATGCGTTCAATAAAGCTTCAGTGGCCAAAAGAAGGCACTGGAATGTGAGAAACTAATTTTGGTTTGTTTTAACGCCTCAGTATGTTACAAATTAATCAAGTGCTACTTAAAGTCTAGAACTCATTAACTTTATAAGTTTTACTTTTCCCATGACAGAAATTAAGTTAAAGCATAAAGCTTCTTTAGTCTCTCACATTGATCAGGCTACAGCCTCTGCTGCACAAGTGCCCTCTTATCTGCTATTTAGTAAGTTAAATGTAGGCAATGGGATGTGCAGCTACATAAAAGTACTAGTTTTGCTGTTATGTAATGTTTTCTTGAGACAAAGTATAAATTCATGTTGACTATTAATTTCAGATTAACAGTTTACTCAGGGAAAAATATTTTATTTTATTCAGCTTATCTAAGAGGAGAACAAATGCAGAGATCCAGTTAACAAATAGTTTTCCAGTAACTTTTCTAAGATAGAATAGGCCAAGGTAGAAGATAAAAGTATAAGCAGCCACTAATTTCTGTCAAACCCAGGATAAACTGCAAAGTTAATTTATTATGGGTGTCTTTAAAAAAAAAGTCACATATGGGATAGAATTCCTTGCAGCTTCACCTCTACCCAAGTGCCAGCAAAACACTGAAAGAAATTTCACTGTAGTCTATATTTGCCAGATTGTTCCCATGTGAACAAGTAGGTGCTACAAGTTGTATGATGTGATGGTTGGACTAAAGCATCATATCAGAACCTGTTTCACTGCTAACTAAAATAAGTACAGTATGCAAACAAAACAGAGTAATACACAATTCTGGACTTTACATGGGGTAGCTAAGTTCATGCCATTTGCAGAGCAGATTGAGGTTTGTAATGAAAAGGAAAATGAAAATGAAAACTACTGAGTGAACAGCAGGGCCCATTTGATGTGATTATGAAGGATGTTTCTTTATTCTGTCTTTTCTTGTGCAATCTAAAAACAGTAGCAGGGGGTTACAAGCAGAGTTCATCATAGGGTTGTCAATCACTGTCATTTAACATTTGCAGTAGAAGATGTCTTTATTCCAGGACAGCTGGGCAAATCAGAGAAACAGATTTGTAGTTAGTAGTCTGTCCAGCCTACACTAAACAAACAAGGACAGGGCAGACATAGCGGCCTCTCACATAAAAATATAATGGACTCCGCTGACCTTGGTGCCCTCCTTTCAGCTTCAATCCCAGTTGCATAAAAGCTTCACTCCCTATTCTCAATTTCCTTTAATTACCTACATGATGCAGATAAGAAAATGAACCTCACTTACAGTCAACGATCACACACAGGAAATTAAGTAGACAAGTTGTTTAAAATTAGAGGAAGGTTTTGGAAGTAAATACATGTCACATTGTGGAAGAAGTAGAGGTTTGAGAGTGTGTGTGTGTGTGTGTGTGTGTGTGTGTGTTTGTGTGTATGTGTTTCTTGAATGCTAGGTGCTAGTGCTGCTCAGTGTCAATTCTGTGACTCTTCTGTTTTTCTGAACTAGAAAGCTAAACTCAGTGAAAAATCTCCTTTGTAAATATTCTGAAAAATCCAGAATGAAATCCTTGAAGGAGTAAAGAGCTAAGTAAAGGAGTGAAGCAAACATGCAACATTCTAAAGGGCTTAGAAGGATGGTGACCCGAGATTCCAGGAATAAATGACCACAGTTTTCACAAGAGATTCTGGCAGTGAGATTGAGGATTAAAAAGCAGTTGTCTTCAGTCTGTCTTCATTTTTAATCTGCCTCTGGAGTAAGCAATCACATAATAAAATGCTAATTAATATTTCTAATGGTTCTAGAAACTTTTCATTAAAATGTTTTTCACTGATTTTACTTTGATTTAAAAAATACTGATGTTTAATATCAAAATAACTTATCCAATAGCTCTTTTTCTTCTAAGAAGTTTTACCTGGTATCTAGTAAAAAAAGGTTTATCCTTACACACTGTCTTACCACAGTCATTTCAGTTAGTTTCACTAAGGTACATTGAAAAGAGCATTTTTCCACATCACATTCAGAATCACTTGCCTTTGTGAACATTTAATTAATATGGATTTAAAAGAAGTCTGATTGGAGATTGGAGACTAAAGCCCACAGTATCAAATCTATAGTTCAAGAGGGATACAAAACCCTGAATATTTTATCTTTAATTTGACAGTCTCTTTGTAGAATACACAATTATGAATGCATTCTCATATTATGAGAGCATTGTCTTTCAGAGAACCAAAATGTTCATTGACCCAGTTACAGAATGTGTGTGATTCTCAGGAAAAAATTAACCAAAAACCAGTTACTCATAAACCAGTTATCAATTTGGTGAATTATATTTTAAAGAAGGTAATTATGCATTTAGGTGATTTAAAATACAAATTTCCAAATGAAACATATTAAGTATAAATTTAGTTGAAAATCAAAAAATGAAGGGGTTGGACTAAATTATCGCTAAGGCCCCTTCCAGCCCTGAATCTATGGTTCTTTGCTCCTTTGTTCTCTAAAGTAGGCAGCCTTAGAAACTGAGTCAACATCCTCCAGGCTATCAAACTAGGTAGATCAAGTCACCTAAGTGACTTCTGAAGTCAGTGAGACCTCTTATAGAACAAACCATGGGTTCTTAGCAGGTTAAGCCAAGTTAAAACACAATGAGCTCATTTTCATAGGATATTACTTCTTGAAAACAAACAATTTGACAAATTTGATGGAACAAAAGATAAAATGAACCTGTTACTACAGTTTGCCACTTTTGGGGTGAGGGTAGTGGGAGAAAGGAATTAATGGTAGGAATAGCTGTACTTTTGTTGAGACATTGATACTTGCCTTAAGCAAATGACTATTTTCAAAAATAAAAATCTAGATATTGTCTTATAAACATTTACAATGAAGTAGACCACCTGTTAGATCCCATAGTCTTCCAGTGTACTACAGGTACAGGTGAAGATATGCTCATCCCTTAACTAGTCTGATCTTTGTACAAAAGATATTTAGTCTGTCATAGGCCCTGAGCTTAGAACCTTTCCAGCTTGGTAGAACCTGCCAGGGCTTGTCCTACACAGGCATAACCTTCTGGAGCCCAGAGTCATTTCCATACTATGATGAAGCATTAGATTAAATCCTTTTTGCCCAGTAAAATGTGGTGATCACAACAACATCTATTATGACAAGCTTAATAATGAAGAAAGACAGCTATCTAATAGATGGAAACAGATTTTAGGTAAGATCCTCCAAGTGCCTAAATCAAACACTTGTGGATTGCACTTCATTGATAACTGTTAAAGTAAATATGCATCTCTTATTTGAAAAGTAATATGAAGTTACTTTCTACGTTTTCCTCCATTACTAGAAGTGTGATTGCCACCATCTTCATGTTGACTTTCACCGAAATCAATCTAATCTACAAAGGATGATAAAGATTTCAGTCTTGTCCCGATGAAAATAAGACTAAATTTTCCTTAGTTGATGATGCCTGTCACTTCTCTGCAGCAGCTATTTGCAAGCAATATCATGAATTCTTCTCCTTTATATCATATACTGTCCTCTCCCAGTAAAAAAGGCAGAATAGTTTCTGGTCTTACCATCACCATCCCTTTAGTTTTTAAAGCAAATAAGATGTTCATGTTTGGTCATGTTGCAGAATTGGGGCAGAGGGTGGGAGAAAAGATGTACCACTTTTACGTGATTACTAAACTCTTTTTAAGTAATGTATCTTTGCTAAGGGTAGAAATGCTATAGGAATTCAGTTACCAGTATTATCCCCCGGCTCCCTGAGGTTATGCTGCATTGTAACTGCCAGGGGGGAAAAAAATCATATTTAATTGGTTTAGAGGGCTTTTAGTCAAAGGAACTGGAAAGCCACTAGCCAAGAGAGACTGTAGCATGCATTAAATACAGAGATTGCTGGATTGGCTATTTCAATCAAATGGATTTCTCAGGATAATATCCACACTAAGATTTTACTTTTTCATTTATAGACTTATAAATAATTTCCAAAAAGTTGCCTGCCATAAAAAATTTTATCTGACCCTGAAAATTAACCTTTGCTCACTACCAGAGAAATCATCTCCATGATATGATACTTCCAAATGTGAACAAGTTCACACCCTACTACAGATAGTAACTATTATCTTTGGGGTGAAGACAGTTTCTGAATTACTTAGTAGACGATTTGTGTTTTTCATTTAAAACTCAAAATCTTGCTGACCTGCATACAATTCATTTTCTTTTTAGGCCTAACCTAATTTCCTACATAACTTTTGATCCATATCATTTTATGTGACATAATAGCGTGTTGATTTTTTTCTACTGGGAACAAACCAAATAGAATTTGATTATTTCATATGGACTAAAGAATATCTAGAATATTGAGATCTTTTTAGCCTAGTACATTCTACAAGTGAATTTAAAGCTTACTCTTTTGGATGGGGGCATGGATGAGACTGGGTAGATTCCTGAATTATCTAGATTATTGCCCTTTATTTTACACTTCCTTTGTCCAAGAGCAAGGTTGAACTGCATACAATTGTATTCCCAGTTTCGCTGTTGTTGGAAGTATCATTTTCCTTATCCCTCTGACTTGATTCCTTGGAATCATTTTAGACTCTTCCTCCTCTTTCTACTATATTTGTTCATGCTCTTTTTCCTTCCTAAGATGTTCATAACTATCTTATAACTATCCTTCAAGATCTAGAACAAGTCCTTCCTCCTCCTCCGTAGAACTTTCCCTCACAACTCTGTCTCACCTTTCTGCATTCCTACTGCACTTGTCTCTGTTACATAATTTAATTAAATACTTTCTTGCTTCTTGATTATTTCATGTATTGAGGATTTATCTCCACAATAAGTTTATAAAGCAAAGTACTCTGTCTTCCATCCCTTTTGTCCTAGGTACGCATTAGATGGCTTGATAAACTGACCAATGAAACATCTGCTCCACATCACTGCCAATAGCTTTTCTCCTAACCTCAAATAAGATTGCATGTTATGGTATGGCCCATTTCCCAACTGCTGCCCCAATATAAAAATAGGAAGAGCAAAGAGAGGTCCAGTCAGATAATGGGGAGTGGTTGACCCAAAGAAATTAGTGTGCTCAAGCAGATGAGAAATTACTGCCCCTCTACAGAAAGAAAAGACAAGACAGAGAAAATGGTAGTCTTGGACAGAACCTAAGCAATGCATAGAATAACAAAATTAACAAAAAAAACTAAAATACAAAAGAATTACTATATTAATTTATCAAATCTTTATTATCTGTAATATGCAAACCACTCTCTTAGGTGTTGAGAAAGATGCAAATTTTAGTTGACATTTGTTTGCCCTTAAAGGGGTCTGTATAGTTTAGTAGAAGGGATGATGCATTCCCAAATAATTAACATACTAATCATGTGCAATAAGTACGTAAAAGAAGTTTGGGATGTTATGTGAGGCTTTACAAGGAGTCCATGATGCAGACTGTCCATTCATTTCTTGACATTATACACACGAGCTATCTAGTTATCCCTTGTTCACACCATGGGAGCGGCCCACTCTATCATCTGGTCATACATCTTTCTGATGGCATCCTATACATGTCTCATGTGCAATAATTCATAGTCAGACTACTCAGTCCTAGTGTGCATCTTTCTGTTGCTCCTTGGATGACCCTTAGTTTTAATTCTCTGAATCTAGTTTTCAATGATATAACTAGACAGCATCACCAGAACAATGTTGTTAAAAAAGAAATAGACCCTTGTTTCTGGGAGAAGTTCTGGGGACGTTAAAGCAGTATACAGTTTTCCAAAAGTGATCCAGCCTTCTCTGCGTCTATTCAGTTCTTAGTCCAACTCATTGTTCATTCTAAGATATAGATGATATCTCTTCTAAGAGATGGGTAAAGAGATGTCCATTCTTCTTAAGAGATAGGTAGACAGTCTCTATGAGATGCCATTCTAACTCTGTGTCATAGTCTGAGTAATAGAAATTTTGCATCCACTTTTCTTGTGTAGAATTCACAGGAGTGATGAAAGATCTCATTTAGGAGGCTCTACATTGTTTTGGAGTTTGATACAATCAGTTCTGTCATCCCAAAATAGGAGCACCCAGAAGACTTCACCATCCTAGGGAGAATGTGTCTTCCATTTTGTCTCTAAATCGAGCATTGTCTAGGATCATGGCAAAAAAAAAAACCCTCTAATTTTGGTATATGGATTAATGAACAAAAATGTATTAAATGTTTACTGTATGCCAAGAACATATGCTAACTTCTAGGAAAAAGCAAGACTGTCTCTATTGGACATTTCCAGTTGTGAGAAACAACAGATATATGCAAGGAAGACACATTCTTTGAGAAGCCTATATTAATGGGGCATTTTGTTCTGCAAAATCAAGTACTTATAGTCAAACTATAAGCACAGAGGGATCTTAAATTCACTAGACCTTTCAGTTATTTGTATGTCTGCAAATATTTGGTCTGCCATAAAATATTTGCAGAGTCTTCCTATTGTCATACCTTCATAAAGGATACCTCTTAGATAGATGGAGAGAGAGAGAGAGAGAGAGAGAGAGAGAGAGAGAGAGAGAGAGAGAGAGGGAGAGAGAGAGAGATACATGTATAGTACATGTATATATACATATATATGCATATATGCAGATTATTCTCAAAAAATTTTTTCCTAGAATTAAATCGGTGGGACAAGAATTATTTTATTCTCTTTATACCTTTTAGGAGGGGACTTTACTCTTATAAAGTCCATCATTTTTTCCCAAGGGTTTGGTATTCTCCCATCTTTCAGATACGTTGAGCAGCTAGGTGGAACAGTGGATAGTTCTGAACATGGAATCAGAAGACCTGGGCATAAGTCTGGCTGCAGACATTGACTAGCTGTGTTACCATGGGAAATTCACCTAACTTCTTTTTACCTTAATTTCCTCTTCTGTAAAGTAGGGATAATAATAGTACCTACCTCCCAGTATTGTTTTGAGAAAATTTTTGTAAGGCATTTTGCAAAGCTTAAAGCACTATATAAATACTAGCATGTCCCTCAATGCCCACTCAGTTGTGTTAACTTCCAGCAGTTCCCTCCTCTGTGTATACTCGATCTAGTTCAGCAATTTTTTCCTCTTTGTTTTCTCTAGTGCCGTTTCTGCTTCCTCATTTAGTACATTGGGGGCTATGATAAGAGTCTAAATGTAGTGACCCTGCTGTCATTTATGTAGAAAAGAGGTTCCTCTATCAAGCTTTACAAAGTTATGCATAGAAGAAAATGAAGGGTGGGGAAGGGAATGTACTGAATACTACAGAGTACTGAATATCATAATGAAACCTCTAAGGGGTGCCATCAGTAACTTCCTTCACATCCAAGAGTCAACAAGAATCAAACAAGTCATGGAAAGGGGGATAATTGTAGAACAAATGATTGATTTAGTTAAAACTATATGTAAAGAATAGCTCAGTTATCAAGGGCAATGGGGTGTTTCTCAAATAATTGCTTTTTGAAAAGTAAGATTCCATATTCACACAACACTAATAGCTAGAGCTAAAAAAAAAAATTTAAGAGGAAGAAGCCTATATACTTCTCTAGAACATAACACACTCATTAATAAAACAGTAAAATATATTTTTATAACATCAATTTTGTGATTCTTGTAGTTATGTAATTACTAGGGAAAAATATCCTCTAGACCAGGAGTTCTTAACCAGGGGTGTCTGTGAGCTTGGATAGGGAAAAAAAATCACATCTTTATTTTTACTAACTTTTGGTTTTCTTTCTAATCTTATACATTTTATTGCATGTATTTAAAAACATTATTCTGAGAAGTGGTCCATGGACTTCACCAGACTGGTACAAAAAGTTAACAGCCCCTGTGTGAAATGGTTCAACATGATTTCATGGGCAAATAGAGTTGGGAAAAGATTATATAGTAGCAGAAAGGCCTGTGACCCCTCAAATCCAGTCATTCACATAGGATATTTGTTAGATACTCTGGGGTATAGCTTCCTCCCCAGAGTAGATTTAAATTTGTGAAGTAGGCCATTTCTGTGTTTCTGTCATCTCAGTTTCTCAGCATTCACATATTCACATCATTCAGCTCAGTTTAACAAACCTCATAAAAGTTTGCCCAGCCTATCAGGTTAATAGAATTTTGCCTTACTGAGTATGACTTTAAAGACAGAAGGATGAAACCAAGGAAATTTCCAAATTATGAATGACTCCAAAATGTCTTTCCCTCATCTATAATTTAGAATAAAATAAGCTTTAAGCTGTGTGCTACCTAGTAATACATACCCACACACCCACACACATCCAAAAGACTGCATATCACCACTGACCATGTTAACAGTCAGAATGGTTGTTTGAAGTAAGCAAAAGCGTAAGAAATATGGCAGTAGGCCTGATTTCTAAAAGTTTTTTTGAGGTACAATCAAAAGCAAAGGAACTATTTTTCTTAGTCACAAAAGAAATACATCTATGTGGACATTAAAAATACATACGTGTGTGTATACAATTTTCCCATTTTGTTTTTAAGGATGCTGAAGAGTATGCAGATCTGCCAGTAAGGCACAATGAAGATCAGATGAACAGTGAACTGGCAAGGAGTCTCCCCATTGAAGTAAATCCTCATTCATTTGACAATTCCCACACAAAATCACATCTCCTGCTGCAAGCTCATTTCAGCCGAGCCATGTTACCATGCCCAGATTATGGCACTGACACTAAAACAGTATTGGACCAAGCTGTTAGAGTGTGTCAGGTATGACCGTCAGTTTTTATACTATTTTTTTCTCCTTATGTGTTACAGTATTGTTTAATTTCAAAGAAAAATGTGGTTTAGTTTTAAAAATGTATTTCTGCATTATGGTTATACTTAGTGAATTACATGAAAATAAGAATAATTAAAGAAAACAATAAATGTGAAATCTGGTTATTTCCAAAATTAAATATTTAGCAAATATAAAATGGCAGATATTGTTCCACATATTATTTCAAAGCCAAATAGGTGGTTCAGACAAAGAAGGATCTATTTGTCTTTTTCCTTAAGACTGAAATATCACTCTTATTATTTTGGTTGATGAGACTTGTAAATCAGTTTCGGTGAAAATGCAATTAAATTGAACATTTTTTATTTAATTTATAGCAAAGCGCCATTAAGAATACCATAATCTGCTCCATGTAGCAAGAGTTTAATGCCTTCAGTTCTAGTTTCTTAGAAATAAGATTATACAAACTCACTGAGTTATTTCTTTGTATTAGCATGGTGAAGGAAATATTTTCCTAGTTTTCATTTTATGTATAGAAATTTCAAAATAATTGTTTTTCTAAAACACAAAAAGAATCTATTATAATGAATATGTCTTCTGTTATTCTTATGCTGATGGGGGTCTATGAAGAACTGTCAAATACAGGCCCAGGGAACTTAAAGACATAAATATTTTTGACATTGTTTTGTGACTAACACAGGGTTTATGTCTCCAAGAAGATGATTTGCTTCTCATTAGGCACTCTTTACAAGCTAAGGTTAAAGACCCTAAAGTTTTAGCAGTAGGGTAACACTTGATGTAGGCACTGTAATTTTTTTTTCTAATCATTGACCCTTTAGTGAATTCTGGGATGAAAGGAATTGTAAAAGGGATTAAACTTTTTAAGTACGTTTATAAACCTACAAGTATAGATAGATAGATACATAGATACATAGATAGATAATATTATAACGCCTGAGTTGATTTTATTTGAAGAGAATTCCTATATATGTTCTTTATTTGCCTTTCTCATCATGCCTCTACTTCAGTTCTTAAAAGCTATGGAGAAATAAAAACAATAGGATGATTTCAGAGAAGTCAGTCTAAGCCAGTGGCAAAGAGGAAAGTTAGGTATGGTCAAGTTTTTTTTAGCTTTTTGTTTATTTTTTAGTTTCCATTATGGGTTTCTTCTTAGTGACGTGGGATTTTCTTAATCCTATGTTGGTCGTTTTAAGAGCAATAGCATTGACAGTCTTAAATGTTAAATCCTTTTTGGTTACCCAGCTTTTCAAGCTTAAGGATCTCCATCCTTACACTATTAAAACTATAAAGAAATGTCAGTCAGATTCGCATCTTAAATCCTGTTCTCACAACCCTTTCCCCTTCAAACTTATGATAAAGATAAATTAGTAGGGAAGAGGAAAAAATATTCAGGTGACTGATGGAAAACTTTGGAAAACTAAAGAGTTGATAAATTTTTCCATGATTGGCTCACCTTCCTAAACCCTGGGCACTGCAACTTTCAATTGGCATACATATGCTCAAGCTTTTGTAAGCATTTGTTTAAACAGAGTTTTGTTTTTGGTTTTTTTTCAGGTAGCAATTATGCAGGCTGATGGAAAGTTATAATGTGTTGTGCTACTACTACCTTCATGGAACAGTGGCATGACCTTGTAGTCTGAGAACAGGATTAACCATAAAGTCAGCTCCAGTGTTGCTTGGGACTTGGGGAAGTCACTTAACCTCTACTGCCTGAGCAAAACTAACACCCTACACAGATGATATATTAATGTTTATAAAGTAAACAATGATTCTGAGATTAAAAGAGGTAGGGATAGATTGATACTTTAAAGTTCTTAGAATTGTTTAAGTGTGTAAAAAGTGTGAAAAATTCTAGCCTCTTTAGTTCATAGGATATCATACTAGATAGATTATTTCATATTATGGACACCATAGTACAGTCATTTACAAAGAATTTGGTTGTTATATTTTCCCAACTCAAAAACATCCTGGATATACCCTTTACATACTCTCTCACCTCCACAAATCCTTAATCAGTGAGATTTGTATGTTTTTGTCTGCTTCTTTTTTCCCATTTTAGTATTACTGGCAGTAGTATCTTTACTTAGTCCCTGTTATTCATGTGACTCAAAGCCTTGTGACCATTGCCCCATAGACACACCCACACTCTCTCTCCATCTCTGTCTCTCTTCTCTCTCTCTCACACACACACATTCTGTCAGCATACACACTATACTACTTTAGATATGAGTAATTTCAATTTTCATACTTTAATCTATCAGCTATTTTGAGAAATTTTAGCCATTTTCCACATACGTAATTAGGTATCTTGGTCCTTCACCTCTGAAGATGTTTCTCTTGATTACATTAGCTAATAAAATGTATCTGTAGTTCCTGATACATGAACAGAAATTATTTCAGAAAGAAAAAAGCCTTTATATTAACCCTCAGAATCAATGCCAGTATCTGTATTTTGCTGATGAGATATGCCAAGAAGTTGTGACTGGCCTAAGCTTACACAACAAATAAATGACAAAACTAAGACTGGAGAGAGGAAGTGGCTGGTTGTTTGATTGGCTCACTGAGCTACGTTGCTTTTCTGAATTGACAAAGCAATGGATGATTAGAAAACTAACATAATTCAAAATTGATGTGATGCCTCTTATAATTTACTATGGTATAAAGGTGACCTTATGTCCTAAAAAGCTATGCCCCTGGAGCATAATTGCTGACAGGTCCTACCAAGCTAGAAAGGCTCTGAGTTTAAACTTGGAGATGGGCTATGTCTGTATGTTGTCTGAGGACCTACCTAAGCTAATTTTGAAGAGGCCTATTACCAGCTTGGCTTTAGGGTAATGAATTTTTTTTATCTACATTCCATACTCCATTTTTGTCATTTTTATGTGTAAATTTGAACTTTAAGGATACTAGAGCAATGGGTTTAAAATCCATTGATGACACTAATTTATCAGGCAAACTTGTGAAAATCACCTAAGCTCAACACTTAGAGGTCTGTAAAGTATTGTTTATATCAAGGCGGGGGGCTTATATCAGACCTTCAAGTTAATTTCCTCTGATCCATGGGTGCAAAGACCAAAAGTAAATTTGTGTATGTTTGTCACTGTGAAAACTCAACATAGTTTTTTAAAGGATCTAGCAATAATACTCTACAAGGCCACAAAATAGGGATGTTATTTTATGAAGTTAGATTTTTTTTCCCTCTGTAAAACAAAATATAACATTCCTCACTTTCCAGAGCAAAGAATTCCTAAATTTTAAAGTCATCGGAATTCTTCTGTTGAAAATGAGAGAAGAAATTTTAGGAAAAAACTCAAGAATTTAATTCAACTAAACAAACATTTATTAAACACCAAATGTGCACAGAGTACCAAGCTAAATGACTTGCCCAGGGTCACACAGCTGGTAAGTAAATGAAATAGGATTTGAACTCAGCCCTTCCTGATTCCAAGTCCAGCACCAGTTCACTATAGTTGCCATCTTTATAGCACCTGGAGCATGTATAAACAATAAAAATATAATAAATGACCAATATTATCAAAAATAAAACAGGTTAGTCTCATCTGCTGTCCTTTGAACAAATCCTGAGTCAACCTACAAATCAGTTTTTTTCCCATGTTGTGAGTCCTGAATTTAATAGGTCAGGTAAGAGACAGTGGGGATAAAAAATACCAGTGGTATAGTGCTGATAATTCTAATATTAAGCCACCAGAAGCTAAGTATATCGTTGTAGTGAGTCAGCCATTTTGCTCTACAGTGGATTTTTTTGAACCTAGACTGTTCTGTAATCAAATTACTTGACTTCAAATCTTATTTCACCCACTTACCAATTATGTGACCTGGGCAAGTAACTTATCTCAGCTTCAGTTTTTTCCTCTGTAAAATGGGATAATAATAATGGGCCCTACCTCTCATATCTGCCGTACAGATCAAGCAGTATGTCAAATATCTAAAGCATTTTGTACACTCCAAAGCTCTGTACAAATGCTAGCCATTGTCATTATAATAAACAAGAAGTCTCACCTTTCAAGAAATTTGTGTTTTAAAGAAGTAAAATAGATTTTAAGATTGCTTTGCTCTTTTTCTATTTATTTTGCCTTTTTTAAGGCCTATTTTTACCTATTTTAACTGAATGGACTTGAATTTCTAATTTACCTCTTTTTATGCTTGGGGCGATATCAAGCAGGCCAATATTATTCTCTGATGCCACTTTGCTCAGAAGAACTTAAAGGTTTTTACGAAAGCTGCCCTAGTTGTGATGTCTGCAGCTTACTTAACAAAATATCAAATATAATAAATTGATATACCTGTCTATGACAACATTTAGTACCCATTTAAAAGTTTGGTACCTTTTAGATAGCACCAGCTAATGTTCTGTTCTTTAATGCTCTGCTATTCTAAAACTACTCTATTCCATCTTCAAACAAAAAAATATATTTAATTCTGAGATCAGGGAGTGGATTCAGTCTTTATTCATGGCACAACTTTTTTTTTTCTTTTTTGAGAACTAGTATGGCTGTAATTGCCTCTTCATTTGTATTAGCCAAGGACTTCCATTTCTAGTAAATAAAATCACATAGATATTTAATGTTAGCCGGATAAAACTTCTTTATGAGTAGAACTGCCTTAGCCTTTAAGGAGTATTTACCTATGAATGGGTTAAGCACAGACTCAACAGGATACCAGTGTGATGAGGGATGTCAAGGCCTATTACATGAACAGGGTTTAGAATTAGAGAATCAAATATCGTTTGCAAGAAAAAATGTCCCAAGTATCTTTAGGCTTAACAAAAGAAGTACTTGGTCAAATCCCTTGTTCAATATCTTCAAAAAATGTTTTGGTTAAAGGTGGTTAAAATATATCCATCTAAATGAGGTATTTTTTTAATTCCCGTAGATAAGCTAAATATAATTACTCTATATCTCACAAAGTAAGCATCTAATAAATGTTTATTGAATTAAATTGAATTAGAGAGAGACTACAGTATTAATTGGCTTCCAGAATAGAATGGATCATATAGTTAGCAACTAGACTACTAAATAAAATAATACATTATTTTAAAGAGAGGGTCCCTCTCCTCAAATCTGTTGAATAGGCATAAAAGAAAAAAATGTTCATTCATTAACATGTCTTCTCTAAGAGTGCACCCACTAATATTAATCCTATAATTGTATTGTCTGTATGTGGGAAAGACAGCATAGTATAGTTTTTTAAAAATTGCCCTGGATTAGGAAATCAGGAGACCTATGTTTTTGTCCTCATTTTCCTTGTGCCCTTTTGATCAGCCATGTAGATTTAGGAAAGTCATTTTAGTTCTCTGGGGCTCTGATTTCTTGTTTGGAAAATGAAGAACTAATAATAACTATTCACATTTACATAAAGCAGCCTTCAAAACAAGCTAGTAGGGGAAATGATAGAAGTCTTTTTCTGTTCTCATTTTATAAAAAAGGAAAATGAAACACAGAGTAGATAAGTGACTTGGCCAGGGCCACACAGCTAGTAAATATGACTCAGGATTAGAACTCCAGTCAGTGCACTTTCCATTATTAATTTAATTTTATTTCAGGATTTCCAAAGCACAAAATGAAACAACATAGAAACAGGAAGCAACCAATTACTCAATGTGAAGATTTAAGGGTATAAGCAAATAGTCGTGTAGATTTACTAGCAAAATGCCTTCCAGGACTCTTCCACCACCCTCCATCACCCACAAAGCCCTCCCTCTCTTCCCCCATACAGTGTGATTTTACTTAGAAGCTTTTGTATGGCAGTTTGGTGATGGTTTTTTAAAGATGTGACACTGCTTATGAAGAATCTTTCTATCCTCAGCTTCCTCTTTCTGAGCCTACCAGCAAAACCTTTTCCCGTTTGGGGCTGTAGGAAATGAGTAATGCTTAACCCATTTGTGTGATCAATTCACTTAAGCAGCTACTGTGAAATGTTAATCACAACTTTAATTTGTACTGCATTAGCATTTTGATTAACTTGTATGCTTGCTAGCGCACTTGAAGCGCTTTTACTCATAGTTACAGCTCGGAAATGACTTTTTGATTAATTAAGTTTGTTAGACAGCAGCTGAGCTTCCTGAATGCTAACCTTCTGGGGCTAAAAGTTCAGGAGAAAGTTACTGTGAACAACTGTTGCTGCTAAAAAGGATTCTTATAAATGTACTTAATATTATTTTAATTATTGACAAAATATTGTATCATTACTTTGAAATTGACCTGAACCTTTAAGGATTGTAGATTTTTTTCCTCAAGAAAACTTTTTCCACTTTTCCTGACATAATTAAGCTATGAGAAGCTACTGAACTAGAACTGTGGTTTGTTTGTTTTTTCTGTTTCATTTGAGAGGTTTTTTTGGATTTGAAGTTTTAGTTTTTCACTAATGCATTTGTTAACATGAGCTTTTATAGTTTTTTTTTTTCCTTCTTTTATATACTCCTATAAATCAACCACTTGGATTTGGAGAATGATTGAAAATCCTTTCCTTATAATGGACCAAGTAAATTTACATTCTTTCTAATATGCTTTTCTTAGCTTTTTGAGAGTATGCAGTGGCATTATATTAGAATACATGTGATCTGGTTTTTCAAAAGTTTTAATTTCTGTGATACTATCACCAGATACATTCAAGGGCTGCCTGGAGACTACACCATAAATCAGAGGAAAGGGATGTCTAAAACTTAGGAGGAGCGGGGGGGGGGGGGGGGGGGGGGGGGGGGGGGTTGGGGGAGGGGGGGAAGTGAGAGTGCAGAGATGAGAAAGTAAAGGTTCATTGAACATTAAGAGCCTGGTGGAGTGGCACCAAAGAGAGACAGAGCCATCTGTCCCATCCTTTGTACCCCTAACAAGGTACACCCTTTTTGTAGTGTACTAAATGTAGGTCTCATCTGTAGTATTTTTCAAAATGCTAAATTGTACTAGTTTTACTAAAACACCTAGGTCAAAGATGTAAAGCCTCTTTATATTGAAAAATACTAAAGTATATTGATTATTCCCCCCAAATTTACAAGGTCATAGAATCTTATCTCCCAAAGGCACCTTACATATTATCTAGTGTGATTACATAAGAAGCCCTTTATGTCATTTGAAATATGTGATATATAAATATCATAAAATAATAGCTAATCTGATTTCTAATATATTTTTTCATTTACATTAAGTATAATGAGTATAGTGACCAAAACTTCTCTTTTTTAAATTAAGCTATATAGTTTCTTAAAACTATCAATTCTACTTAAAAGACGTTGAATAATGTATTTCTCTGTATTATTGAGGTTATCTCAGTATTAACTAGGAGCATTAAAATTATTTTAAACATTTTAGATTGGTACTTTATTTCACTCATAATCTAAAGTAAAATTCAATTAGTGACTCACTGAGGCTCAAAAGGAATGTAAATTTATATATTTATATATTTCTCACTATATTAGAAAGAGCACTGGATTTTTTGAGGACTGGTTTCAGTTACCACTTCTCTTACATGCTACCTGTGTAACTTTAGACAAATCACAGAATTTTAGAGTTGAAAAGGACCTTGGCAGCCTCTAGTCTATTATAACACACTTGACAAGTAGTTCTACAATCTGCTTAACAACCTCCAATTAGAGAAAAGTCACAGCCTCACTGAATTTGTTTCTTAATTTTTAAAATCAATTTTTTTAAAAAATTGAGGTCAGGTGGTCTCTAAGTTCCCTTCCCAGCTCTAAATTTTATGAACTATCTAATATTTAGTTCTTTTCAAAATAATTGCATAAGGTTTCAACATAGATGGCCTTAATACTAGAGTTTACTATTTTGATGTTATTTGAGAGAGATATCAATGTGTCACCAAAGATTTAGTGAAAAGTAAAATGCATATACAGTAGTTAGCAAATGTAATTTGTCAGAACTGCTAAGCAAAAGTGAGAAGGAAAACCTCTGAATTTGAGTTTTCAAAGACTAATCATTTCTCTGGAAGCTTTTTAGAAATTATTTGTATGCCCTGTGTACATGAATCTGACTCTGATGCAAAAAAAAAATATTTTCTAGGAAGACAGTTGCAGGAGGTTCAAGGTAAACAGAAAGAACATGAGAAGGTACCCAAAGCAATGACTATAGCTTTTGCATCCTAAATCTAATTGGCAAAAGGATCTGCTTCCAAAACTTGTCCACGTCTTATGAGACAGTTATTTTTTCCTTTGAATAAGAATGGATACTTAATATGGCAATTAATGCAGTTTTCTATTGAAATAGTAAAGCCAAGATTGAAATACCTGGAAAATGGCCAAACCTCCTAAATGATTTTAGTGTAGACCCTGCCAAAAACTGTTACATTTAGAAGTTTTATTGTCTCATCTAATAAAAACCTCATGGCTTCCTGTGCCTTGATATTTGTCAAGACAAAGCTCAGAACCTGAGGTAGCATATTGAAAGCCCATCAGTATGATCCTGTTCTACCAATGCCCAGTAGAGAGACAGACAGACAGACAGACACACACAGACACACAGACACACACACACACACACACACACACACACACACACACACACCCCAAACCAAAGCCCAGCATTTTGGCATTTGTATTCACACAAACATATCGCCTCATAAACGTTCTGCTCAAAATATCGTAGTTGCTTTATTCCATAAGCTTCTCTACTAACAAAATTCCCCTTACTCATCTCTTCTCCTCCCTTATCAGTTAAATGCTTCTGGAATTCCTCTCAACCCAAGAAACATGGATAGCACAGATAACATTCATTGTATCCACACTTCCAAACCCTAAGCAAAGACTACACCTCCATACTTTCAGATTAGCCCTGCCCATCCTGACAGCCATTCATCTTACCTCCCCTTCCATCAGGCCCTTTTTGTCAACTGACTTCCCTGCATTTTCTGCAGTTGACTGGATATGGATATTGCCAAAAAAAATTGAAATTGACCTTATCTTTAAAAACTGGAAATAACCAATTTCTAACATGGCAGACATTTTAACATCAAATGTCTTTGTACAATCATATCATCAGCTGGATAAAGCAAAACCAATATTAAATTAGGAGAAAGGATGAAAATGCCTCATACCTTTAGAGCTCAACAAACTTATTCAGGTAAATTAAGTCCATCACCATTTTTAGAGGAGATTTAAGCAACACAAAGCAGCCACCACAAGAAGATGACCAAAAGATCCAAGAAACTACCTCAGTTGACAACACTTGACATCTTTGTCATGTGAAGAGATCAGGCAGCCAAGAGCAAGACTGACTTAAAGTTTTAACCTCACTCATAAAACCCTATGGAGGAGATTAGAGAAAGATGACAGACTGTATTACCTCACATGTCCTCAAAATAAATAAATTAGATATACAAAACAACAGATGAAAGCATTTAAATGGAAAATGAATCCACAGAAAAATGGGCATGGGCCTAGCTAAGTCAGATCATCAGGAGAGCCATCTGTAAGTAAAACTGGAGGGAGCAGGGAGAGAACAACAGATAGATGTGAAATGGACCAGATCTACCATTATTGCTATAATATACGAGTTGTATGGGGGCATGGAGGTGGGTATGTATGTTGTTCTCATCAACAGCAGTGGAATGACCACATTTGGATTATGCTACCTCAGTATCTGAGAGAGTAGTAAAGGCCCTTGAGAAAATTAAGTCAAGAAAAGGCACTAGATCTGATGAGATACGTGTAGAAGAAATCTGTTATGGTAAAACAATATTAAGGAACTCAAGACAAGAGAGAATAAAATGTCCAAAAGAATGGAAATATTCATGGACCATACTTTTACCGAAAGGCAGGAGTAGAGGTGGTGATGTACAGAAAGACATCAGCAGATGCCTACTCATGTGTTTTCACTCAGTTGTGAAGAACAGAAAATGTTCTATTCAAGGAAATAAGGATAGTCTTGAAGAAATCTTGAAAGTGAAACAGACTTTCCAGTATAATTTCTTAGAGCAAAACTAATTTTTACAGTCGCAACTGACTGAAAGATAAGGAAGATAGATGATCCCATAGTGTTTGTTGTTTAATGATTTCAAGCAAGTGTTTTGCTTTGTAAAGAAAGTGTTACCTAAAAGACCCTCCTCAGATAAAGTACCTCCCACTCATCTGTGTAGTTGCATAAGAGCCTTCCAGAGCTGTTACCATTAAAATTAACTTTGTTCAGTTATGTGCTGAATATCAATATCAAGCAAAACGTAAAACAGGGAGACATGCTGAAGTAAAGTATGTGACAGTGTCATGTAGTATGCCCAATGCAGAGTTTAAATAGAAGAGGGATTTTCTGTTTATGACAGAGTTAGCTAATTGGTCTAGTTTGCAAATAACATTGTGTTGATTTTATATATCCCCAGAGCATTACACCTTGTCATTAAGATCCTCATTTGAAAGACAGCAGTCTAACCACCCACACTAGCAATGTGGATGAAAAAAAATGTTTTCTAGATGATGGCTTACAAGAGTCTATTTACTTTATCCCTTGGTATGCATATCTTGGATATATTAGAGATGTTGTAGTCCAGCTGCCTTGCTTTACAAATAAAGAAACTGAGGCCTTCAGAGAATTTCTTCAAGATTACAAATATAGTAAATAGAGGTAGATTTGAACCCAAGCCTTTTAACTCATTTTCCTATATCATCCTGCCCTTGCAGATAAACAGCGAACTGAACCAAAAGTGGTGGGTATTGGGAACTAGGTCACATTTGAGAAATTGTTCACTGTTTACTGCTAATAAAAAAAAAAAGCCCATCTTTTAACATAATAATTCTACCGATGATTCCACATGACTGTCAATCAGGAAATACCATAAAATCTTAAGAACCAAGTTAAAAGCCTCCAAAAGAACAATGAAAATGCATGTGATAATTACAAAGCATACTGCAGTAACAAATAGATAGCCTGAGTGCAACTCTGTGGTACTGACAAAATGTTAAAAGAACCATACCTTCTTTGGAGAATTAATGCAAAAAACATAAAAAAGAGTCAACAAGATGAGAAGACATGAAGTTACATTAGGTATCAAAAGGGGATGATGTCCACTGAAGAGATCACAGTTCCATCAAAGAAATGCATGAGAGTTATAAACAAATACTAAGAGAGATATGAGGGAAGATAGTTCTTTACCAACTAGAGCAGTTAAGGAAGCCTTCCAAGAAGGGGTAGTATTTTAGTTAGTTTTCAAGTAAAGGTTAGAATCCCATAGGCTAAGAAGGGAAAATGGTAGCAGCATAAATAGAGGGAAAAGCAAGATCAAAACCAGGCAGGAAAGAAAGGGACATGTTAATAGCTCTCTTATAGGCTTCTTTCATAGAACTATGATCTCATCGATTAGCATTCTCCTCTGGTTTATGCTTCTCACATAAATCCTCTGTTATCATCATTATTACTTTATTGTTTATATTATTATTATTATTATTTATTGGCAGTGAGTATGGTATGAGATAAAGCTGGAGTTAAGGTGGCAGCAAGTTGTGAAGGGTCTTGAATGCCAGCTGCAGACACTTGAACTTTACTCAATAGGCAATAAAGAGGGAGTTGTTGAAAAGTTTTGAGCAGAGGAGTGATGCATCCAGATCTATACAGTTTATGACCAGTTTGGCAGTGATGTGCAAGATAAACTAGAAACAGAAAAAAATCTATGAGGAGGCTATTGCAGTAAGCCTGGCATGGCACCAGGGATAAAAAAAAAATAGAGATGCAAGAACGATTGTGGAAGTAGAATTGCCAGAACTAAGTCATTGGTTAAATATGAGAAGGAAGAAGACATTAAAGATAATAGGAAGATTTTGAACATAGGAGACTAGGTAAGTGGTGGTACTACTGAACAAATCATGTAAAATCGAATGAAGATTTAGTACTAAAGTCATAAAAGAAATTCAGGAGGCACTGACCTCTGGAAGTTAGCAGATGATAGCGATGAAGACAGAAAAATAGAGTAGTTATTTCATGGTCTTCAAAAGAGGAAAGGTCATTCATTTAAATCTAACAGTCATTTGTCAAGCACCTGTTAAATGCAAGGCATTGTGCATAGATTCTAAAGACACAAAGATAAAAATGAAATAGCTCTGCCCTGAAGGAACTTACATGGTGGCAGGGGGGGCAGGAGTGGGGGGAAGGTAACAACGTATACGCTAAAAGTAAATATAAGATAATTTGAGAACACTAACAAACTAACAGTTAAGGAGATAGATAGACAGTGAATGAGCAAAATTTATTCCTTATTATGTGGCAGGAACATTGTCATCAGGAGAGGTTTTCTCTGTGAGGTGGCACCTTTGTTGAGCCTTAACAGAAGTTAGATGTTCTATGAGGCACAGATTAAAGAAAGTATGCATAATGGCCATGAGAGACCACCTCTGTGGAGGCACAGAAATGGAAGCTATCCAGTTAGGTTCTGTTAAGAACCTAGTGCAGTCCAGCTAGAACATAGAAAATGGGAAGAGAATTAAAATGAAGTAAGTCTAGAAAAGCAGATGGGAGCCAGATTATAGAGGACTTTAAAAACTGGGCTATCTTTGATACTAGAAGCTGAATCCACTGAAATTGACAGTCACATAGGCTAATTTGTCAGCTTGTGGAAGAAGAGACAAACCAATTAGGAACACAGGATCACAGATTTGAAGTTGAAAAGGACCGAGTCCTCATTATATAGGTATGGAAACTGTGCACAGAGAGGTAAAGTGAAGGAACAAATGACAGAACCAAGACTCGAACCCAAATCCTCTGGTTCCAGATCTAGCACTTTGTTTCTTTTAATGGTACCACCATCCTCCCAGTAATCTGAGGTCAACACCTGGGATCTATCTTTTACCCCTTTACTTATCTAGCTCCATTCAGTTACCAAGTTTTGTCAGTTCTCCCTTTATGTTTCTCATTCATTCCCTGCTACTACCACCATAATCCAGTTTCTCATTATTTTTCGCCTGGCCTACTGCAATAGCTTCTTAACAGTATCTAGCACACCATGCTTTGCACATAATATTTATTATATATGTGTATATATATATATATATATATATATATATACTATATAAGTATTTATTGGATGAATAAATGACTTGGTTTCTCCCACTTTGTCTCACTGTCGTTCCAAACCATCCAACATACCACTTGGCAAATTAAGTTAGGTAACTAGCTATGTGGCTCATTGGATAGTCAGACTTGGAGTCAGGAAAATCTGAATTCAAATCCTGCCTCTGACACTTACTGCAAACTACCTGTTCTCAGTATAGCCTCTGTTACTTAACTATTGCTTTGCACAAAAAACTTTGTGATTCTTTGTCATCCACTGAATGCAGGCTAGACTAGCTTGAAAATGAAGGCTCAATGTGATCTGACCCCCAACCTGATCTCCCATTACTTCCCTAGACATGTACACTATGCTCTTGTCACCATAGATACTTGGTCTTTCTTTTTGTGAAAAGAAAAGAAAGTAAAAAGTTTCCAATTCATTCTGTGCCTTTTGATTTCATTTACTTCATGTAAGCAGTTACTTAGCATTATTTCTTGCTGTCTCACATCTGGATTTTACTAGGGAAAATTATTGAGAAATGCTATAAATTTTGTGAAAACCTTCAGCTTCATCGGGAAAACTTCAAAGTTAAAAACAGATGTTTTAGCCAGCTCTGCTTGTGTGCAAGCTGTCAGTATGGCGCAATTTCCAACCAAATTATAATCCAGCATCAAAACTGAGATCACTAAAATTACTTTAGAGTACAATTTTATAAATAATGATGCTTCATTGGGTGTAATTACTCATTTATCTCCTCCCTTTCTCTTACTTTAGCACTGTCTAGCAGATTTGTCTGAATAGGATATGATCCTGTTCATCATGGATATGAGTTTGCCTTGATTCATTCCATTTTCTTCATGTAAAACTGATGGATTTCAATCAACTCAGCAGGGGTATGGGAGGGGTGTAAGATTTGAATTATCCCTAGATTTTAAAACATACATCTTTCCATTATATTTAGAGGAATGCCTTCTTATAGGCTGTACTACAAGCAGACCTATAAAGTCATTGGTTCCAAAAATTATTCTGTCCATACCTTTGCTAGTCAGCAAAGATTTTTTCCATTGCAATTCAATAAGCAGAAACCAAGAAACAGCAGTCCATTCTACTATATGGCTGTGTAAGCAGACTACACAGGTGGATAGCTTTTATAAAAGTAAATGGTTTCTTGAGGCCATTCTTCTATTGTGTACAACAATATATGGCAGCTATAGATTTGACCACTTGTTGAGAAAATTAAGATCATGCAAAATTATTTTCAGTGGATTATAACGTACTTCTTTAATTGGAAAGAAACAAGAGAAAAATTAAAATAAATGATTTGGTAATTATTTATCGAACATAGTTCAGAAGGACAGAAATGTAGTCATAATTAGTTACATTTGTAGTTTTTGTTCAACAATTTTAAACTACCAGAAAAGTATTTCTAAAATTCTTTATTCTATACATGTTAATACAAATGTGCATTTTAGTAATATGTTCATGAATAGATGAAACGATTACAATTAAAATGACATTTTAAGCATTTACTGGGTACCTCTAATCCCTGCTACTCTCAACTCTGAATGCCCCAAATCTATTAAAATCACATTGTAGGCTACTAATGTAATATGGGTGTCTACCCATGACTCATACTAACTCATATGTCTTTATGGCAGCATCTTTCCAGAATCAGTCTAATTTAATTGAAATGGATTTGCCTGTATAAACAACTCTTTTGTTTAAAGAAGATTTCATTGTTTAGTTTTGCCTTAAGTAAATGCAGCCTTTTGTTTGTCCATAAAACATTTGATTAAATATATAGAGTAATATACGTAGTTCCTCATCTTTCTACTAGCAGCATATATAAAATGAGTTAGAAGTATTACAGGTTTGTACTTTTTTAAGATCTTGGATAATGTCATTTACAATGAAAAAAATAGGGATATGTTTTCTGGGGGGGAACCTAAAAGTTTCTTATCTTCTTGCTATCATTGATACTAAGTTTAAAAGACTATACCAAGATTACTCTTTAAAGATTTTTTTTCTTAATTTGAACTTAACTTTCATGAAAAATAATTTATTTTTCAAAATATTATTGTTGAAAGCCAATAAGTTTGTTTTTGGTAATGTCCTCTGTTTCTTACATCATGATAGTAATTCCCAGTATCTTTTCTGTGCTTCCCCCCAACCCCCCAGCCAACTATCTCATATAACTAATAATGTTTTTAAAGGGGTGGGGGTGGAATTAGTGCAACTGATGTTGAAAAAAATGCATGTGCAAAACATGTAATGTGTAATTGAAGGGCTAAGTTGGGGCTGTCTTCTCATATCTCTTCATTCAAGTCATGATTGATCTTTATAATATTATTATATTCACTTTTGATTTTTTGGTGAATGGTTCTTATTTATATTGTTGTAGTTATTGGTGTATTGTTTTCTTGGTTCTGCTTACTTCACTCTGCATCAGTTCATGTAAATCTGGCCTTCTCTGTATTCATCATATAGTTTATTACAGTACAATAATATTTCATTTAAAAAGTATAAATTAACTTTGGATATATTATCATTTTTATTATAATGGCATGGGATAGCCATGAGCACTGTACATTTATCCAGCTATTTAACTTGTTCTTTATTTCTTTATGGATTACTTTATAACTGAATCTCTACAAGTTTTTTGTATGTTTTAGCAGGTTGATCCCCAGGTGTTTTACTCATTTTCTAGTTATTTGGAATTGGATTTTCCTTTGTATTTTTGTTTCTTTGGTTTTGTTATTATTATATAGAAATGCTTTTGATTTTTGAGATTTTATTTTCAACCTGGGATTTTCTAAAAATATCATTTCATCATCAGATCAGTTTAGTTTTAAAATCTCCTCCTTCCTATCTTATGCCTTTTATGTCTTTATTTTATCTTATTGCTGCTTCTGGCATTTCCAAAACTATTTCAAATAATAGCAGGGAGAGGGGACATGCTTGCTTTCACTTCCATATTTGTTGGGAAAGGTTCTAACACATAACACATCACATAATGATGCTTCCTTTTGGTTTTAGATATCTACTCTGTATGATATTTTTTAAAAAGTCCTTTTATACCTATACTTTGTAGGGTTTTTAGCATAAAAGAATGACTCACTTTGTCATAGGCTTTTTCCACATCTCTTCAGATGATCATGAGTTTGTGGATGTTTTGGTTTTTAATATGATTATGTCGATTGTTTTCCTAATGTTGAACTGGGAGTAAGGATTTTTTTAAAATTCTGTTTATTATTTTAAATCAGTCCATTCTAGCCAAATGTCTCCATAGCAACAGAAAATATGTACAACATTAGTATACTAAATACTGTGCATTTTTAAAGTCTACCATGTTGCTACTGAGCAATGTTACATCTTTTATTTAATATTAATAGTCCTTATGTCACCTCTTTAGTGTCATCCAAAAGAACAGGCATCAGTGCCTTAATAGGTATTTCATAAGTATTTCACAGAATCCCAGAACTGGAAGCAACCTTAGAGACCATATAGTCCAACCCATATCTAAATAAGAATTCCTTCCATAGCATCCTTGACCAACCTGTCATCCAGCCCTTGTTTAAATACCTCCAGTGGGGGAAAATCCATTGAAGCAGCCCATTCCATTTTGTTAGGAAGTTTTTTTCCTTCATTAGCTTCCCCCATTTCTCCTTACGGGCCCTGCAGAAAATGTCTCATCCTTCTTCCACAAAGCTCTAATTTGAAGCTTGGCTCTTATAGTGTAATTCAGCCACACAGTGAAAAATGAAGAGACCAGCAACAAATTCAAAAGGTTTTTGTGTTTAGACACAAGGGTAAGGTGTAATATTACTTTTGTGATGTATGTATTTTACTTTCCTAGGCAATGTTGGATGTTGCAGCAAACCAAGGCTGGTTGGTAACTGCCCTGAATATCACCAGTCTGATTCAGATGGTAATCCAGGGTCGATGGATAAATGACTCTTCTCTTCTTACACTGCCAAACATAGAGCAGCACCATCTTCATCTTTTCAGGTACAGAATTATTTTATTTGTTTATGCTTAATGCCTTAGTCAATCATTGATTTTCTTCATAGCACTTAAGATTAGTACTCGGGCACCTAAATTTCACATTGTATTTTAGATTGTGCCTTTGCTTCAATTAAAAAGATCCCTTTTGGTGCTTGTGACTGAGGCTCTAACATCGATTTTAGGATTCTGTCCCCACTTCTTACCTGATCTCTGCCTCCAGGCTTTTCTGGCTTCCTTCAAGTTCCACTTTGTGCAGGAAGCCCTTCACGTTCCTCCTTGATCTTAGCACTTTCCCTCAGAGATCATCTCCAATTTACTCTGTATCTGTCTTTTCATACATATTTGTTTATATATTATCTCCTCCTTTAGACTGAGCAACTTGAGAGCAGGGACTGTTTTTTTGCCTTTCTTTGTCTCCTCTTCACTTAGCACAGTGCCTAGCACATGGTATGCATTTAGTAATTGCTTGTTTACTTAACTTGATCTGATTTTAACCTCTTCACACCTCCATTTTTCCATATATAAAATTGGATGAAAAGTTCTTCTTAATAGATTACTCTTTAGGACTACTAAAATGTCTTGCTTTTAAGCTCATGTTGTTAAATGCATTGGCATCCAGGATAACCTAATTTTATCAGTTAAGACTTGTTAACCAAAAACAGTATCACAAGTCCATGAGACATTGTGTGACAAGTTCAAGGGAGCCATTAACATTCCTTAACAGATATTCAGGAACTGAGAACTGGTCCATGACTATTCCAAGGCCACCCTAAAACTCTGTTAAGCTGAGTAAGATTGCACATCAACAGCAGAGTGGTTTTGAAGGGGTATTCAGGCCCCAAACCTAAGATCATGTCTCTGAAAGCCTCCCATTTTTCAGCAGGACCCTGTCTTGTGAGAAAATTTTCCCTTGTTGCAGAAGACATTCTCTTATCAGAACAGACAGAGGGGTGCCTGACCCAAGGATTTTTGTCCCTGGCTAGCCCGAGGACTCTGCCTTGAGCCACATACCCAAGGTCCATGCCTCTGACAACTCCTTCAATGTCTGATATACTCCCTACACTTTCCCATCCATAGCTCCCAAAGACACCTGGACTCCTAGATTACTGAATTAGCATCCCTGACATTCCTTTCCCATATGAGCCCCAGCACCATCCTCACTATCTCACAGGTTCTCTAAGGACTCTTGCCCACTTTTGCTAAAACATTACAATAAACTTTTGTGGGGCAGCTAGGTGGTGAAGTGAATAGAGAACCAGCCCTGGAGTCAGGAGGACCTGAGTTCAAACCTAGCCTCAGACACTTGACACACTTACTAGCTGTGTGACCTTGGGCAAGATACCTAACTCCAATTGCCCTGCCTTCCACCCTCCAAAAAAAAAAAGTAAACTTTTTGCCACTTGATGAAGAGATAGCTTGATCGTGTGAATTCATTCCAGGTAACTTTGCCTTGGCGTTCTCGTGGTCCCAGCACCCCCAAAACCTTACCAGTTTTAGTCACATTTGAAAAAGAGTTTATACTAGTATTATAGAACTTAACACTGAGATCACATGTATATCAATGGCAAATGTAAGAAGAGGTCATAATTGTGGTGGTGGTGGTGGTCGTGGTGGTGGTGGCGGCGGCAGCAATGGCAGTGGTGGCAGCGGCAGCTATGGTGGCAATAGGTAGGTGGCACAGTGGAGAAAGCATTAGACCTGGATTCAGGAAGAACTGAGTTCAAATCCAGCCTCAGACCGTTATTAGCTATGCGGTCCTGGACAAGTCACTTAACCTCCTTCTGCCTCAGTTTCCTCATTTGTGAAATGGAACTGATGATAACTTCCCATGATTATTATAAGGATAAAATGAGATAACATTTGTAAAGAGTTTCACACACCTCAAAACTCTGTGTAAGTACTAGCTATTATTATTATATCTCATAGCAATGGGCAGTGTAACATGGTAGAGATAAAGCCAGCTTCAGAGTAAAGAAAACCTGTTTTCATGTCTCACAATTCTATCATGTACTGGCTGCATGTCCATGGGCAAGTCACTTAACCTCTGTGTCTTAGGCAGCTGTCTTAGATTAGAGGAACCAACCTGCATTGATAGAGGGAGTTTCTTGACTGAAAGTTCTCCATAACAAGGATTCATGGGTCCAATTCCCCTCTTCCCAACAAAAATCCCCTTCACCCCCAGATTTGCATAATGGTACAATATTGGTACTATTCCATTTGTTGCTCGTTATGTAAACAAACAGTAGGATTTGTTTGTCCTAAACAAGTGGGATTTGTATGTCCTAAACTCTTGGTATTACTGTTACTGACCCAGAGATTCCCATGGTACATTTTTAATTTTGTGTTTTCTAAAGATTTTAGTCAAATAATCATATTGAAGAGGTCCATTTGTGACCATTAAAAAATGCTAGCCCCAGGTAGTGGTAATTCTGTTAAATAGCTTGAAAGAGTTAGCGCACATCCAGAAGTATTGAACTTGTACCCAGAAAGAAACTTCCCAACAAACTCATTCATTGACCACAAATATTTACTGAGTTGTAGTTTTTACTGTAGTTATAGCCTAGTCAGCAGTTGTTTTATAACTTTATAACTTCAGGAGTCAAGTGCCTTTGAAATGGCTTGCTTTAGTACTTCAAGGATCATAATTTCAGTGGCACATGTTCTCCCTTCCATGTGCCTTCGTCGACAATCTTCATGAATTGCTGTGGCTGAAAATATTCATCACCTGGTAGTCAGCCTTCTTCGCTAAGTCTCAGAACTTTGAAGTATAATTTTCTGTGAAAAATAATACAGTGGTCTTATAGCATGCTTCCACCTATTCTGTCTATATTTCATATGTACGCAGTTGTTAGCATGATTTCCTTCCCACACTTGAACTTCTTGCCTTCCTTTGCATCTCCTGTGCTTATCACAGTATCTGGCCTGCATAGTAAGTGCTTAATAACTGTTTGTGGATTATTGTTGAATAAAACAAGTTCTTTGTCAGATAATATTCATTTATGGTGATCTAGAATTATTATGTTGTAATCATTGTGGTCATATTCACAGGAAATGGAACCAAGGAAAAAGAAAGGGTCCACCTGGAGGTTACCAAGGTGCCATCGAGTGCCTTCCTGAATTAATTGCTGCTTGTGAAGGAAAAGAGAAAATATTCAATTCCATTGTGGATGGAGAACTTCATACTACACAAGTGACACAGGTAACAATCCCTTCCCTGTGTGTGCTGTGGCTGAAGAGTAGAAGCAATTGTAAGAATGGCTTTGCACTCCTTCCAAAATAACACAGTGGTGTCAGTGAGAATGTCCTCAGTCATATGTGGTGTTCATTACTAGGATATCATTGCCAAGGAAAGTTGTAGTTAATAGCTTAAATCAGTCTTTCCAGAATAGTTTAGTGTTCTACATGGGGACGGGAGGATGGAGTGACATGAGAACTTTTCAGAACCTTTTTTTCTTTCCCTTTTTTTCTTTCAAATACATTTTCTTGCCCTTCTTACAGTATGTTGCTGTTATTTTTCTTTATTTCTAATAACCACTAATTTATCCTATGTTTCTTATGTAATTTGTGTTATTTTGACTTCCGAGCCACCTGGGAAGCAGAAACCAACTTTTAGCATAATCAGCACTTTTCCAGTTTCAGTGTTCATTTGATTTTGATGATGGTAGGGGTAGGGGTTTTTTTTTCTTTTAGCAATGGTTTTAGACTTTATGTGTTACTTTACAGGTTAGAGACTTTATGTATATCAGTGCTCCTAGAACATAAAAAATTTTTTTAATGAAACTTAGTATTTGCTCACAGTGTGATGTTTGTAAGAAGGTGAATTTGTTTTCTGTTGAAAGACTATATGAGTCATCTCTTCATGCTCCTTTCTGGGAAGGCAAAAACTACATATTGTCGAGAAAGACTTTGCGTATCACAGGCTTTTATTTCTTCAACAATTTTTCATCCAAAATGTCCCAAAATAAACATTCAGTATTCATAATATGATTGACATATTGCAAATATAGATATGAAGGAAGGAAAACCTTAGAACCAAGTGTGTTGGTGGGTTTTTTTAAGAAGTTATTTTTGTGCTTGGGTCGTGAAAAGTAAAAATCTAGGAGTGACTGTTCAGTTTCTGTTGAACCCAAAACTGGCACCCAAAAAAAATTTAATATCCATAATAAATGTCTGTATTCTAACTAAATTACCATCAAAATTTTGAATAAAAACAATTTATTTAAATCAAAACAAGTCTTCTTTTAACAACAACAGATTTCTAACATAACATACATTGATTTCAGTCCAAGTTTTAGATGTGATGAAAAATTAGAACATTGTTATAATTAGTTCAGGGAGAACTCAGAAGTAAACTTACTTAATTTATTTGCATAAATTGCCATTCTGTTATCTTTAAAACCAAATGCAAATTGGCTCTGTCTGATATGATGATGGTTATTTGGCTCAAAAGTGCTTCAATTTGCAGAGCAATCTGGTGTCGTCTCTGCTGTGAGGCAATCCCAGGTAACATACAAATCCTGAATTATTCCAGAAATTAGTATGTTTAAAGCATCAATTTAAGTGCTAATTGCAGTAGTAATGAGAAAAAGCAGTACGACTGTGAGATTTGCATCTACTGCCCCATCAGTATGCCTGGAACGACTGCTGACTGGCAGAGGATTTGGTTGCTAATTAAATAATTGTATGCACGGCAGTGTTCTCGCCTGATTCAATAGATGAAGATTAATCCTCAGATAAATATGTTTGGCTGGTATTGAAATGTCTTAGCAGTTTCTTCAAAAATAGCTCATGTTTTATATACATGAAAATATATGTGTGTATAAGACATATATACACACATGTATACACACACACAAATAAGCATATGTATGCTTTGTATGTCCAAAAACATGAATTGTATAAAGGTTTAAAGCTTGTACTGACAAAATCTAATTTTATTCTGCCTTTGTGAAATAGTATCCCACCAAGCTAGAAATGGGAGTTGTCATCTTGGTGCCTGATTTAATGGCACAAGTAGAAGGGAAAAGGTGAAATCTCACTTTCTATAGAAAATGCCTTTGCTTTGCCTCACAACATTAAATATTTCACACAGGAATGTGTGTATTTATGTATCTTCATGCTCCGTTTCCCACTTTGGACACTCTTAGAACAACTCTCGCCAACTGGTTTTGGTCTCCACTCAGTGACTGGTATGGTGCAGGTGCCTTCCTGTCATTGTCAACCCAGAAGCACAGCATGGGTGGCTGCTTCAAGGTCATGATCATTTCACTTTAATATATGGTATAAGTCATAATTTCAGATTGGCCAAACCTAACCATAGGACTAGAAACTGAAACATAAAATGATTCTGAAAACTGGTACTTGGGTTTACATTTTTTTGGATTACTTGTAAAGGGTAGTTTGGTTCATCAAGCTACTTCATTTCAATTGGACGTACTTATAAGCACTAAAAAATCTCAGAAAAGGAAGTCAGAGTCTATAAGGAAATTTGTAGGAAAAACTAAAAAGAATTTTTCCACATATCCTAGGATATTAACTGTTAAAGTCGTCATTATACAAAAGTTTTATTGGGACATTGGCACCACCATTACAGTAAATATTGTGAAACCAAGACAGCAATTAATTATAAAATTGCTTTTGGGCCCTTTTGCAATGTCTTTTCACATGGGAATTGGAACCTCATTTCCCACGGCTATCTTTCAATTAAAAAAGCAAGGATGAAACCATCGAAGTTCACTGCTGTCCATTGCCTTGACATGTACCATCATTGTTGGCTTTCTCAGAATATTTTTCTAGAGCAAGCAGGTGGCACCATGAAATGTTTTCCTTTCAGAAAACTAAAATCAATTCCAGAAAAATTTATTTTCATTGCCAGTGAGCCTTAAAAAAATTACAGATCATCAGTATTCAGTGATTGCTACTAAACTAAAAATAACACTTTATGCTTCTGGCTTATTTTATGAGCATTTTTCAGGTTGGGTGATAGGTTCCTGAATTCTTACCCCCAAGATTTGCCTTGTGCTGTAGAAGTTAGAGGAGTGTCAGGACACACAATTCCAAAAATATTTTAAAACCCAGCATATTTTGCCACGCTGTTTGACTAGGGAATGTTAGCAGTAAGAAGATCACATATTCAGATAATGACCCCAAAGTATATGTATCCTCTTCATTATGTTAATAAAGCTTTCAGAAAACAGGACACAATATTTTCTAGTTGATCATCCAGTTTTCATTGACAGGGCTTTCATGTTTGTTCTTTTTTTTTTTAGGCTTGGAATTTCTTGTCTCATTTGCCAGTGATAGATGTTGACTTGAGCATTAAAGGCTCGTGGGATTCAGCCGAGGGACAGAACGAGCTGTGCATCCCAACTTTGGCAACAGACGGACGAGACGACAAAAAATGGATCGAGTTACACGCTGATCAAGAGTATGTGCTTCAGGTCAACTTGCAGAGAGTCCACACGGGCCACCAGAAGGTATAGTATTCAGTTTCCATTCTCAAATACTCTGCCCCAGATACCAGCACACACCACCGCGCATATCTCTTAGATGACTAATGCTGTCGTGTAATTCATGAATTCTGTCTTCTCAGACAGCCTTAAGCAGACAGGGTCTAGTCTTTTGACATTAGTCATTGCTCCTCACATGCATTTGTCCTTTACCAAACGATTCAACATGTGTAATATGGTACCTCAGAAATTACTTGGAAATCCTAAATACTTTGTTCTTCTTTGCTTCTGCAACCTGAATTAATTTGATTCCCTAAGAATATTAAAACTCATACACATGAATTTGTTTTTAATAGCACAATACATGAAGGATAAAACCATTTTCTCTCCTTTGAGTTACTAACTGGATTTTACAGTGTTCCCTACTTCTAGCAGAAGTTCTCACTAATACTGAAAGTTCATTAGGCCTTTCCCCTTCTCTTTTCCCTCTATGGTCACATACCAAAAAAGTGTACTTACTATTTCAGTAATTTTCCATTACTAAGATATCTTTTCCAGTTGCTGTTTCTTCAGACCATTTCTCTGGGTTCCTATCCTCAGTGAAAATATCTATCTTCATAGTTATAGCCACAAAAATATCTGTGTTTTACCTTGAAAATCTTGACTGAAGCCTAAGCAAAATCTTTTCAAAGACGACAAAATAGGAAAAAGTTGAGGCCAACTAACTTTTGTTCAGTATAATTCTTTAAGAAGCAGAATGATATAATAGAAAAAAAAGATGCTAGCCTTACATTTTGGGGGGTTTGGGTTTTGTTTTGGTTTTTTTTTTTTTTGAGGGAGGAAGGCAGGGCAGTTGAGGTTAAGTGACTTGCCCAAGGTCACACAGAAAATGCTAGCCTTATAGACAGAAGACCTAGTTTCAGTTCTGCCTCAAGAACTAGCCACTCAAACTCTCATAGCCACACTCTCCTCATCTGTAAAATGGGAATAATACTGTGGGCACTGTTTGTGTCACAGATTGTTGTGAAGGCTGCACCTTGCAAACTTTAAAACACTATGTAAATGTGAGTTGTTATTTTATTTTCAAAAGACGAAGTGAGGGTAAACTGTGTAAGCACAACCAAGAAGAAAGCTGGAAAAAAGTCCCAACTCTATTAACTCTTAGTTTTTTTTTTTCTTCTCTCCTAGGGAAAACAAGACAGCAAAGCTGTTGCTCCTAGATTTCCCAAATCCAAGGATGAAGGGTGGTTTTTGATATTAGGCGAGATAGATAAAAAAGAACTTGTTGCTTTGAAAAGAGTGGGGTACATCAAAAATCGAAATTCTGTCTCTGTTGCTTTTTATACTCCCGAAATATCTGGAAGGTAAGATGAACTTCGTAACCGGTATTCCCAAAGATTTAGAATTAGATTGTTACCTCACGAGGAAAAAAAGAAAGGTCTGCAGCAGCAGTTCCCAAGTGTGCTCCAAGTCCCAAAGTGTGGTCCCCTGAGATTCAGGGGGTCATTGGGCTCAAAGCTGTTTTCATGATAATACTAAGACATTTTTATTTCTAACATGGTAAGTATCAATAGATATAATCTATATAAGCAAAAGCGCTTTGGGAGGTACTCAATAATTTTTAAGACTATAAAGGGATCGTGAGATCAAAAAGTTTGAGACCTGCTGATATACAGTGTTGTTCTATTTTTATATCTTAGGTATATCTATACACTTTATCTCATGAGTGACAGCTATCTTGGCATGGACCAGCAGTATGACATTTATCTGAATATCATCCCAGCAAGCATTTCAGCACAGGTCAACACCAAGGTCTCTGATGCCTTGACTGACCTGGCTGTGAAGTAACCCGACCTGAACAATACATTTGAAAGAAGTGGTTGTGAAATCTGGCTGGACAACATTGAAATTACTTGATGTTTGCCTTAGTGGAATCAACTTCTAACCTCAAGACACCTCGGAAATTGAAAAGTGGCTGCTGTATTGACTCTAGTAACCCAGAGTTAGCCACAGTGGCCTTATAAAAAGTTGCCTTTTGTAATTTTGTCTTCATTGGTTTCTTGAAGTGTAAAAATGAATAAGCATGTAGGAGAATATTTTAATTTGTGTACATTCAAAATGATATCCTTTATTTAGAAATTATTCATTAACCTTTCGCCATTGTACATGGTACTGTTTACACAAATACTTGCTTTTTTTCTTCTAATGAAAATTACACTTAGGAATAAAAATCCAACACTATTAGGGAATATTACAACAGTTTACAACCCTATAGTGTAAAAAGTATAGGATAAATCTGAGATAATATCTAATTTGTTAGTATAATTTATACTTTTAAGTGTGAATCCCACACAGCAACCATCTAAGAAATTAGTATATAAAATCTGACATGAAAGTACACTAAGGAGTCTCAATGATGATTGCCAAGTGAACAGGATATGTTCATTTTGGAAAATGTAAACACTATAGCTGATGGAAATAAAATGTTTAGAATACTCCCCTGTGATAAATATATTCATTTACTTCTCCTCCCCATCACATGACCTGTTTTTGTTTTTATCATCTTTTCTTCTATTCTCTTCTCCAACGTCAGATACCCAGTTTCATAATGAGGAAACATTAAAATTTTGAATTTATCTGATAATACATAACAGGTTATGTTCTATAAGCCTCTCTCTACCTATCTTTGATAGTGTTGGGACAGAGAAATAGAAACCTTTTAGCTTCTAAAAGTCTGTTTTCCCCTCTGAATCATCAAATTTTTCATGTCCAATCAAGAGAAGCTTTTCCAAAATAAATGTTAGTAGAAGAAATGAAATATTTATTAATATTGTAAGTTTAATTTGAATAAAATTGTCTTCCATAGATGAAAAGAACAGAGAAAGAAGAATTTTTCAAAGTGATGAGGCATTCTTTGTCTTCTGATTCAAATTAATTTAAACGTATTTCCGAACTAGACATTTCGTGTACATTCAGTTCTTTCTCTTGCCAAAAAGAAGCAAGGAATTAGACTCTCCAAAATTTTCTAAAATTATTGTGAACACACAAAGTAAAGTTGCTATGTTTCACATGTTCTGTTGTCCAGTTTCTTTCATATGTTAATTCTGATTTTCTTCTTTGCAGTTTATTTCCCCATATAAATTAACATTTTTGTCATTTTGTCATAGGCGGTTGTTGAATTTGGGGAGGTGAAGGCATTGAATCCCCCAAATGAAGATTACATAGCCACACTTGAACAAGTATTTATGGATTATCTACTATGCAGCAGGGCCCCTGCTAGGTACAGGAAATACAAAAATAGAAGCAAACCAATCCCTCCCTCAAGAAGCTTGTATTCTAGTGGCAGTTTAATAATAATATTAATAAACTAATCCATGAAAGAAGTTCATCATATAAGCTATGTTACCTTTCCATGTTGTTAGCATCTTAAAATTTAAAAAAAAAAACTGTTTCCACAAACGTGTCTGGCACCCTGGGATTGAAACACTGACATTGTGGATCTTACCTCGTAGAGAAAAAAGAAAAGATATGCTTAGGACCAACCTCGATATGATTCAAAGTGAGATCAGTAAAATTACACATACAATTTAGCTAAATTATGAAAAGATTTTTATCATAATAATGTAGAATGGGAAAAGGAATTATCTTTTTTTTTTATCAACCCTAAAGACAGCATCTGCATGGAAGCTAAGATTCAATTGAATATAAGCTTCTTGAGGACAGGGATTTTTTTGTCTTTGTAACCCCATGCCTAACTGGCTGGCACATGTTAGGTGCTTAATAAATGCTTGTTGAGTTTAAATCTAAATTAAGATCAATTCAAAAGAAGCACTACAACCAGTCATCAGCAAAGGAAGGTAATTATGGACTTAGTGTAGTTTATTCCAACGTGTAACTCCCAACTAGTCTATAACTATTCTCATTCATTAACCAACAAAAGTTTTCGTGTTGAGTGCCGATTGTGATGGCCCATGTGTCAACAATAATTAGAATAGTGCTGCTATTTTCAGCACTGTAAATCATTAGCTTCTCGTCACTTAGTAGCCAAGATTCCCGCCAGTACTTGAAGGCCTCTTTTTTCCCTATCAAATAAGTATCTTGAAGAGAATCCTAATTACCTAGAGAAGTTAATTTTTCTGTAGGAAACCCCAGAGTGATTTACTTTCTTGAAAAGTGAGTAATTATGATAGTTATTTCAATGGGCCCATGTTTTAAATCAGTCTGTGGTGAAGCTCTCATCCAAAGCTCTTGCTGACTTAAGCCTTCACTCCCGGCGAGCAAAGAAGACCCCTGCTTTTAGACCTTGTAACTTTCATTTCATGGTGCACTGTTTCTTGTTCATCTGGGGTCCCTCAAATCAGACTAGAGTAGTGCAGTACAGATGTTCCGGCAGGGTTCATTCATTCAACAAATATTTGTTGCACATAGTGATAAGTGAACTTCTGGAATTAATGAACGTGTTTGTCACTGGAGCCAAATGTGAGTAATTTAAGTAACAGGATAAACACAAGGACTCAAATAAACTGTAACCTCTGTATGTTCTTTAAAACTATGGCACAGAAAAGATTTCTTCATCCTCACTCTCCGGGGAAGAAGTAGGGGCATACACACACACACACACACACACACACACACACACACACACACACACAATGGGGAGTTTTTCTGTGTTTGGTTCTCAGAGAAACAAAAAAAGTAAAAGCTTGAACTTTGTTAATATTCTTCACAGTAGATTTATTTTTACTTTATATGTCAGTTCAATCCTGCAAACATAAGTTAGATGTCTTTCTGGATCCCAAAACACTGTGTGGGTATTAGGATATACGCTGTTCCTACCTTCCAATAGCAACTTACAAAGAAAAGTGACAACTTATCAAAAGGAGATGATACATACTAGATTATGGCATATACAAAGGTAAGGTCCAGAATGCTCCTAAGAAATTCTAGGAAGTAGAAATCACTTCCTCTCTGAAACTATTTAAGTGCAGATCGGTACTGTTAGAGGAAGTTTGTTTCTTCATTACGGATCTGTACTTAAAAAAAATTACATGGGTATGTACTTGATTTACTTTTCCACCTACAAGTTACTCCCCCATCCGTCAGTAGATTGTAAGCTCCTTGAGAGAGCAGGAACTGTCTAATTTTTGTCTTCCTATTCCCAGTACTGAATAAATACCTATTTCTTTGAATTGTCGCATAACTCAAATTGTAATGAATTGAACTAGCTGACCAGCACCACAGTCTGTGGGTAGAGACCTTAAGCCCAGGGATAAAGCAGCATCTTGACCCAAGTACTCAGTATGATTTGCATAGATCATAGTTTCTCTTAACTAAAAATTCAAAATTTAGTTGTACCCTCATTAAAGAGGTATGGGCCACTAATCTGTGCCCTTTAGCTATAAGCCTTCCACAGTCCCTTATGTCAGGACAAGTTAATGTGGTGTGGGGTAGTGAATAGAGCTTTGGTCTTGGAATCAGGAGACCTGGGTTTGAATTCTACGTTAGACACTTGTTAGTTGTGTGTAACCATGGGGCAAGTCACTTGACCACCCTGTGCCTCAGGTTCCTCAGCTATAAAATAGCAATATTAATGCTGGTACCACCTGCCTCATAAGGTCATGGAAGGAAAGAACTTTGCAATCACTAAATTCCAAGGCAGAAAATTTGACATTAATGGTTCCATTAATATGTTCTGTTCTATCAAGGACTTCAAAGTTAGTGAGTTTTGATTTTATTCCTGGCAATGTTAGAAGCCAGTTTATAATGAATGCTGGACAGCAGAGATGCTTCCATCAAGTTTTATACCTGTAATTTCACCTGAAGGTTACATATCTATAGTCACTGGTACACTATGCCACTTTTCAAAGATCAAATGGTTTGTGAAATTTAACCATTAAAAGCCTTATATTGGTCCAGCATCCCACCTTGCAATGATCCTCCTCAACATACTTTTCATACTAAGTCTGATGCAATTTTATTTTAAAAGCTTGATATTATAAAAGGCCTTTTGATTTGTAACTGGAACAGATTAAAACTCTTGGAATGTCTATTCAAATTTTGACTTAATCTTGCACTGAAACTAGAATAGGTCAAGCATTTGAGCCAAGAAAACCAGGTCTGAATGATCGCTTAATTTCTCACTTTCATTCTCCAGCAAATCTGCAAATTGAAGTTATATTAAAACACATTTGAACCAAGGTCCATCAATAATACTCTGTCTGGAAATAAGCTTCAATTGTTTCATTATTAAGAGACTTGTGGAAAAGCTGCGAGTCCTTTGGATTAATCCATGTTTAGCTAAACATGATGAAAATCCCTAATTGTAAAGACTGGCTTTCCTAAGCCCATATTTCTTTATTTGGAGGTATATCTTTATTATCTGTATCAACTTAAGAAGCCACATTCTTTCATCAGAAGCATAAATCTGCAACTGCTGTAGTATGTGTTGAAAGAGGAGAGTGAGAGACAGGGAACACATTTATTTTGTTTACATGGTAAATTGGGAAAGAGGAAGATACCCACACAGGGACCAGGCAACTTAGCTTGGTGGTGGAGCAGGTCAGAGAGTAAGCTGGAAGCGGAGAGTGAGTAGCATGGCCTAATTACTCAGCCTTCTTGTGATGTGGCAAGGACTTGCCAATCGTTGAGTAGGACTCAGAATTAAGTCCACTACCTAGGAAAGCTAGGCAGCTGGTTTGCAGCTGGATCAGGCCCAAGAGTGAACAAAAGTGGGAAATGGAGAGTGAGCATCATGACTGGGCCTTCTCGTGATAATGGAGATTCTAGGCAGAAATTCACTAATCATTGAGTCAGCCTCACAATGGAATCATGTCTAGCCCCATTCCTGGTGTGGTGATGAAACAGAACCAATAGTAAGCCAGAAGTAAAGAGTAATAGGTAACTTTATGTAGCACATTGAAGTTTACAAAACACTTAATGTTTATTATACATTATGAAAAGCATGTAGCCCATGAAGTCCTAAAATCAAGGAAAGATGAAAGGAGCCAGACTTCTTAGCCTTAAGAAAAGAAGGCAGAACAGTGATATGAGACTCTACAAGTACACAATATAAGCTGAAAGCAATGGATGTGGTTGATTTTTTGAAATATCACATTCCTAACCAACATAGTGAAATGCCCACATAGATGTTGTCATCTTCTAGGTAGTCCCTTAGTACTCACATGGCACATTCTTCTAAATTGTCTCAAAGGATGATATGTTCATCCTTTGAAGGACCAAGTCTAAGAAACAAGATGAATGGATCAGTCCATGTAATAAATACAATCAAGGTTAAGATACAACCTGTGTCTATAAAGTAGTGAAACAAAATTCCAAAAGACATCCAAAAATGTTGTAAGTTCAGGAGATAGTACTTTGACAGGTAATATGCACTGGAAAATGTAAAGTTTGCTTTTTTTTTTTTTTAAGTGAGCCTGTGGAGTCATAATCATCCATTACAATAGCAGCAAGAAACGTTAAATGCTCGTTGTATGATGAGCACTATGGTAAGGTACAAAGTTTAGATACACTCCCTCCCTTAGGGGACCTCAGATTGTGTAAGCATTATTAGAAAGATGACATTAAACAGTTTTCTTTCCATCTCCACAGAGGGCAGGGAAGAGAATGTAGTTCAGGTTACAGAAGAGCAAGTTTGATTTGATCCTCCAGAAGATCGTATCAATGGAATCATTAAACACTGACACAGACTGCCAGGGGCAATCTCCATCTATACAAATCATTAAAAATACACAAGATAACCATCTGTCATGGGTGATTTAACCCTCATTTCTGAAAACAAGTGGGCTGGACCAGGTGACTCCCTAAGGCTCTTCTCAGGGATATGATCCATCCTTAAAAATCCTAAGACATCAATGATTCGTGTTAGATAACAGCAGTGCTACTTAGAGCTCATGTACAGATGAAGGATCTGCCAGCATTAGGCAGATATCACCTGTATATAAAATCGGTGTTCCTGGGAATTCCAGGTTAACCTCCTAAACACACGCCAGACCTTCCTTTGCACTTTATCTCTGGAAACGTTCCATGAAAAATCAGCTGACCCTATCTCATTTAAATCAAATATTTCATGTTATTTTCATGGTAAAAATAGCATCATGCAGTTTTAAAAGTTCCTAAAACAACATTCAGGATTAAGAATTAACACGTAATAGAGATTTTTCTAACGTGTAGGTTTGAACAGATTGCTCCCATCATCATGCTCCCCATCTTGCTCACCTTACCCCATACATGTCAGTGTTTCTGTTTCCCTCAGAATCAAATATCAAGTTCTCTGTCATTTAAAGCTCTTCATCACCTTGCCCTTTCCTACCTTTCCAGACTTTTTGCACAATGGTTAGAGCACTGGACCTGGAGTCAAGAAGAATTGTGTTTATATCTTGCCTCAGACACTTAGCTGTGTGACCCTGGACAAGTCACATCCCTTTGCCTCAAATTCCTCAACTATAAAATGATAGTAGTAGCACCTGCCTCCCAGGATTGTTGTAAGAATCAAACCATGTAATATTTGTGAAGCACTTAGCACGGTACCTGGCACACAGTAAGTGCTAGGGAAATGCTATCTTTTTAAAATTATTTATTTGGAGGCAGTGTTTTCAGTATTTAAATCCGTGATTTCACTGATGTAAGAAACTCCTAGTGTAGAAACTCCCTCCTTAAAATTATCATAATTTAATATATTTACAGTAAATGTGAAGAGCATTAAAAATACATGAGATAACCATCTGTCATGGATGATTTAAGCCCTCGTTTCTGAAAGCAAGTGAGCGGGGTGAGGCAACTCCCTGAGACTCCTGCTAACTATTATACCTGTCTCTCGCGGATATGATGCCCTCTTTAAAGTGGTAGGAGGACATCAGCGCTTAGTGTAACACGTATATAAAATTAGGACATTCTATTCAATTGTGGCATGCTATAGAAAATCATTCGTGAAAGACATGTTCCCCTTCTTATGTTTTTGCCAAGGATACCCTCAACATATGTGTAGGTCACACTCAAAGATTTTGTAAGGAAGAGAAGGTAGATACGTCAGTTTCTTGTTATTAACGTCTCGTCTCCATTGCCTTTTTTTTTGACTATTCATATTGTTTGTGATTTTTTTCCCCATTCTTTTCATATCTTTCCCTCCTTGAGGTATCTTGTAAGACAACCCTTCAATACTTTCCAGATTGTTAAGGAAATGAACTGCCCCTCCCAAATTTGTCTTAAATATCCCCCCCAAATTCACCTGTATCCCCTGAAATATCAAAGCATATTTCATTCTAAGGTGTTTTATTTTTATCATTTGTTCTCTTTTTTCTTTTTCTTTCTTTTGCTTTCATTTGTTCCTGTCTCTTTTGCTTTCTCTCTCACATTGTCTCTCTTTGTCTCTCTGTCTCCATCCCTCTGTTTATCTCTCTGTCTCTGACCCTCTTTCTCACACATTATGAGAAGGAACAGGTAAAATATCTAAAGTATCCAATGTACCCATAGAGAACCCAGTCTCAGAATCGAGAAGAGCCAAGTTTAAGTTCTGCCATTGACAGTCCTTACTGTGTCCCCCTGGGAAAATCACTTAACCCTCCAGTGTCCTCCAGCATTCTCTAAAACTGTATATTGCCCATCAGTTGCCAATCTCCATTCATAGACGGTTCCCTCATTAAGATTTCCTTATGGGGCGGAGCCAAGATGGCGGCTGGTAAGCAGGGACTAGAGTGAGCTCCGTACCGAGTCCCTCCAAAAACCTATAAAAAATGGCTCTGAACCAATTCTAGAATGGCAGAACCCACAGAACAGCAGAGGGAAGCAGGGCTCCAGCCCAGGACAGCCTGGATGGTCTCTGGGTGGGGTGTATTCCACACGGAGCTGGGAGCTGGGAGCTGGGAACGGAGTGGAGCAGAGCCCAGCCTGAGCAGCGTGGAACAACCAAACTTGGAGTCGGGTGGATGGGGCCCCTAGCGCCCTGATTCAGTGAGTTGAGGCAGTTACGAGACTTCTCAACCCACAAACACCAAAGACTGCGGAGAAGGTTAGTGGGAAAAGCTGCAGGAGTAGATGGAGTTCACGGTTCGGCTTCCAGCCCCGGGGGCAGCGGAGGTGGGGCAGCTACAGTTGCTGCTGCTTCTGGCCCCAGGCCCACCTGGTGGGAGGAATTAAGTGGCAGATCAGAGCAGGAGTGCATAGCCTGTTGAAGATCTAAGCCCAGCCCAGGCTGGGGGTTCTTGGGGAAGGAGCAGTGCGGGTCTGACAGAGCTGGCACCTCTCCCCCAAACGTGGAACATAGAACTCGTTAGTCTACAAGCAGTCATACCCCACTGAAAAACTCAAGGGTCAAGTTAGTTGGTTGGGAATATGGCCAGGCAGCGAAAGCACACCCAGATTCAGTCTCAGACTTTGGATTCTTTCTTTGGTGACAAAGAAGACCAAAACATACAGCCTAAAGAAGACAACAAAGTCATAGAGCCTACAACAAAAGCCTCCAAGAAAAACATGAACTGGCCCCAGGCCATAGAAGAGCTCAAAAAGGATTTGGAAAAGCAAGTTAGAGAAGTAGAGGAAAAATTGGGAAGAGAAATGAGAAAGATGCGAGAAAACCATGAAAAACAAGTCAATGACTTGCTAAAGGAGACCCAAAAAAATACTGAAAAATACACTGAAGAAAAAAACACCTTAAAAAACAGGCTAACTCAAATGGCAAAAGAGCTCCAAAAAGCCAATGAGGAGAAGAATGCCTTGAAAGGCAGAATTAGCCAAATGGAAAAGGAGGTCCAAAAGACCACTGAAGAAAATACTACTTTAAAAATTAGATTGGAGCAAGTGGAAGCTAGTGACTTTACGAGAAATCAGGATACTATAAAACAGAACCAAAGGAATGGAAAAATGGAAGACAATGTGAAATATCTCCTTGGAAAAACCACTGACCTGGAAAATAGATCCAGGAGAGATAATATAAAAATTATTGGACTACCTGAAAGCCATGATCAAAAAAAGAGCCTAGATACCATCTTTCAAGAAATTATCAAGGAGAACTGCCCTGATATTCTAGAGCCACAGGGCAAAATAGAAATTGAAAGAATCCATCGATCACCTCCTCAAATAGATCCCAAAAAGAAATCTCCTAGGAATATTGTCGCCAAATTCCAGAGCTCCCAGATCAAGGAGAAAATACTCCAAGCGGCCAGAAAGAAACAATTTGAGTATTGTGGGAACCCAATCAGAATAACCCAAGATCTGGCAGCTTCTACATTAAGAGATCGAAGGGCTTGGAATGCGATATTCTGGAGGTCAATGGAGCTAGGATTAAAACCTAGAATCACCTACCCAGCAAAACTGAGTATCATGTTCCAAGGCAAAATATGGACTTTCAATAAAATAGAGGACTTTCAAGCTTTCTCAGTGAAAAGACCAGAACTGAATAGAAAATTTGACTTTCAAACACAAGAATCAAGAGAAGCATGAAAAGGTAATCAAGAAACGGAAATTGCAAGGGACTTACTAAAGTTGAACTGTTTTGTTTACATTCCTACATGGAAAGATGATGTGTATGATTCATGAGACCTCAGTATTAGGGTAGTTGAAGGGAATATGCATATATATATATATATGTGTATATATGTGTATATATGTATATATATATATATATATACACACACACACACATATATATGTTTATGTATATATATATAAGTGAATGTGTATGTATGTATATATCTATGTGTATATGTATGTATGTGTATGTATGTATATATATGTGTTTATATATATGTGTGTGTGTAAAAGAGAGAGAGCAGACACAGGGTGAGTTGAAGATGAAGGGAAGATATCTAAAAGAAAATGAAATTAAGGGATGTGAGAGCAACATACTGAGAGAGGGAGATAGGGAGAGATAGAATGGGGTGGATTATCTCGCATAAAGGTGGCAAGAGGAAGCAGTTCTGTGGGAGGAGGGGAGAGGTCAGGTGAGGGGGGAATGAGTGAACCTTGCTCTCATCAGATTTGGCCTGAGGAGGGAATACCATACATACTCAGTTGGGTATCTTACCCCACAGGAAAGAAGAGGAAGGAAGATTAAAAAAAAAATAAAAGGGGGAGGGATGATGCAGGGGAGGGCAGATGGGGGTGGAGGTAATCAAAACAAACACTTTGGAAAGGGGACAGAGTCAAGGGAGAAAATTCAATAAAGGGGGATGGGTTGGGAAGGAGCAAAATGTAGTTAGCCTTTCACAACATGAGTATTGTGGAAGGGTTATACATAATGATACACGTGTGGCCTAGGTTGAATTGCTCGACTTCTTAGGGAGGGTGGGTGGGAAGGGAAGAGGGGAGAGAATTTGGAACTCAAAGTTTTAAAAACAGATGTTCAAAAACAAAAAAAAAAGTTTTTGCATGCAACTAAAAAATAAGATACACAGGCAATGGGGCGTAGAAATTTATCTTGCCCTACAAGAAAGGAAGGGAAAAGGGGATGAGAGGGGAGGGGGGGTGATAGAGGGGAGGGCTGACTGGGGAACAGGGCAACCAGAATATATGCCATCTTGGAGTGGGGGGAGGGTAGAAATGGGGAGAAAATTTGTAATTCAAACTGTTGTGAAAATCAATGCTGAAAACCAAATATGTTAAATAAATTTAAATTAAAAAAAATAAAATAAAAATTAAAGAAAAAGATTTCCTTATAATTCCTAGATGGAAAACACTGTACTTGAAGTCAGGAGGACATGAACTCAAATACAATCACAGACATTAGCTATGTGACCCTGGGCAAGTCATTTAATCACTGCCTGCCTCAGTTTCTTCGTCTGGAAAATAAAGACAGTAACAAAACTTAGTTCCCAGATTTATTGTGAGGACAAAATGACACAATATTTATAAAGTGCTTTCCAAATCTTAAAGCACTACGTAAATGCTAGTGGTTACTATTGTTATTAGCAGCAGCTAGATGGTGCAGTGGACAGAGTGCTTGGAATTGGGAAGACCTGAGTTCAGATCTAACCCCAGACAATTACCAGCTGTATGACCATGGACAAATGACTTAACGTCTCTCAGCCTCAGTAAAAGTCATGGTAATAGTACCTACTTTGCAAGGTTGTTATAAGAACCAAATGAGATAACATATAAATCGCTTTGAAAACCTTAAAGCATTATATAAATATTATTATTTGATTATTATAACAAGGAAATCACAGATCTTGGTTAAAAAACTATATAAGATGAAAATATTAACCTACTTAAATGCTAGTCTCTAACATCAAACTGTTTGGTGTAGAAATGATGAGAGGAATGCTCATTTTAGTAAAGCTTCAATAATGTTTCCAGACACTTTAGAAAAATGTGTTGCTCTAAAAGCACATCCTACAAGGGGGCTTTGGAGGAATTGCAACATTCAGGAAATCTTTAGTCTGCTGCAAAGATCCTCCATGGGCAATTCTAATTAATTATAGAAGCATAATTAGACCATGATTATATACTATACCATGGTGACAAGATTGGCTTTTGTCCATCCATTAAAGTGCTGTATAACTCATAAACGTTGGGCCTGCTGCCGTGGATGCAGGTTTTCAACCTAGAAAGCTTGAGTCGCAATCGATTGGTACTTTCTGTGCTGAAAATGAGTGTACATCTGTAGCTTGGATTTCAGTTTTATCATTTAGTTGTCTTTGCCCAACTATGTTAATTATTTTGGGGCTACTTCAGCCCATCCCTAAACAATATATTTGAAACCCTCTTGAGAATGCATTGAAGAAATATTGGATTCATGAAAGGCAGAGTCGAAAGTAATTCAGAATGAATTGAAGTAAATTGATTGGAATCAACTTTTATGAAGGAAATCTTCCAGGGACAATTCTGATATATTTAAAATAGCTGCTCAGAGGTGCAATCTGCATGTGCATGCCAGTGAAAGCTAGATGGCAGAAATCAGAGCAGAAGCAACTGCCTTCAAGAGGTAGGGTGGGAGGGACAGTGAAAAGGAAACAGGACAAATGTTGCCAATTATAAGGTCCTAGGGAAATGTCTTAAGAACAGGGGCATTAGAATGAAATCAAATGATGATAGTGTAATAATGGGGAATTATTAAAAAAAGAAAGAAAAAGAAAATTCAAAATCCAAAGGCAAACATAATCATTACTCATATGTTTAATAGGTTTGAGAGACAAACCCAAAGGGAGGGTCCCATTCTATGACAGATGACCCACAGTAGAGGGAAGGGAATGATTACAATTTTCTCTCTTTCACCCTAATAAAGAAGTCGGGGGTCTTGGATGGAAGATGAAAAATTGCAAACTAACACCTGATGATGACTGAAACAGTTACCAGAAAGGTCAGAGATTTCTTCTATTGCTCTTCTCCCATAAGAGGACAGCCTGCAACTCTAATTCCATATGGCTGGAAAAGGATAGACAGAGTGGGAAGTTTTCATCAAACCGAAGGGCTCAATTTGGATATTCAGTATTTCCCAATGTATAGGAATTGAGGACCAGATGATGAATTTCCCTCCCATTCCCTCTACTACCCTAAGGTAATAGAACTTTTTAAAAAAAAATTTTAAAGGGCAGCTAGGTAGCTCAGTGGATAGAGTCCTGGGCCTGGAGTCAAGAAGACCTAAATTCAAATCCAATCTCAGACACTCGCTAGCTGTGTGACGCTGGACAAGTCACTTAACCTCTGTTTGCTTTAATCCGTTAGAGAGGAAAACGGCAAACCACTCCAGTATCTTTGCCAAGAAAACCCCATGGACATTATTAGTCTGCTTAGGGTCCATGGAGTCACAGAGAGTGACTAAACAGTGGCAACAAAAACTGGGCCTGTAATTTTATTAATGTAAAGAGCCATAGGACAGCTAGGTGGTACAGTAGATAGAGCACCAGTTCTGGAGTCAGGAGGACCATTCAAATTCAGCCTCAGACACTTAACACTTACTAACTGTGTAACCCTAGTCACTTAACCCTGATTACCTAAAAAAAATTCAAGCTATGAGGGAGACACATCTGATCATGTCATCCCCTACTCAATAAACTCCAGTGGCTCCCTACTACCTCCAGGATCAAATATGAAATCTTGCGTTTGCTGTTGAAAGCCCTTCATAAACTGGCCTTCCCACCTTTCCAGTCTTCTTACACCTACATCCCCACCCTCCCACCCCACCCCCACACACATATTCTTCAATCTCATGATGCTGGCCTCTTCACTATTCCTTGAACAGGTCAGAAAAACAAGTTCAAATCCAGCCTTGTATACTTACTAGTCGTGTGACCCTGGGCGAGTCATTTAGCCTCTGTTTGCCTCAGTTTAACTGTAAAATGCAGATAATAACAGCAGTTATTGCTGCTGTAGTGTTGTAGTGAGGATCCAATGAGCTCATGTTTGCAGTGTTTAGCCCAGTACCTGGCACATAGTACATGCTATATAAATGCTTATTCCCCTACTCTCCCCTTCAAACAAGACGTTCCATCTCCCAACTCTGGCCATTTTTCACTTGGCTGTCTTCTCTCCCTTCTCATCTCTACTTCCTGGCTTCCTTATATTCCCAGCTAAAAACCCCACCTTCAACAGGAAGCCTTTCTTGATCTCTTTTGATTCTTTCTGTTGATTATTCCTTCTACTGATTATTTCCCTACACCGCCTGTTTGACCTAGTCATTTGCGTATTATCTTCCCTATTTGATTGTGAGCTCCTCAAGAAAGAGGCCTGTCTTTTGCCTCTCTTTGTATCCCCAGCACTAGGCACAGTGACTAACAATAATCTCTTAATAAATGTATATTGCCTGACTAGTTATGACTATGGCAGCCTAACTGAAGCAAAGTCATCTCTTCTTCATGTTAATTCTTTGTTCTCAAAGAGGACCAATAACTTCAAGAGGGTGGTTAATTGACTTGCTCGTGAATTGGATATGAGTCAAAGTCACAGTCTCACTCTCTCCAGAGTCATCAAAGTCCAGTGGCAAGACAAAGGTCAAGACAATTGGCAATGCTACAAATAAAAATAACTTTTATATAGTGCTTTAAGATTTCCAAAGAGTTTCATGAATATTCTCATTTTATCCTCCACAACAACTATGGGAGATAAGTTTAACTATTATCCCCATTTTACAGGTAAGGAAATTGAGACCTTCAGAGGTTAAGTGACTTTTCTAGAGTCACACATCTTAAGGATGAATCTTTCAGAAAATAATTCTGCCCCAATTTTACACTTGTCTGGCATGGATACGTTTGAAGTAAAGACAGATTATGAAGGACAAGCCAAGAAACTGGTAGAATTAATGGGAAAATAAATGGAAGTGCTGATTAGGTACCTAATATGTAACAGTCACTGTGCTATATATGCACTGAGGATACAAAACCAGTGCCTGCCCTCGAGAAGTTTAAATTCTGATGGAAGAGACAACATTTGGCGATGGTGATAGGATTGATGATGAGCTGGGAGGAGACATTTCAGGCAAACAGTCTTACTTCTCATATTTCTTTGTCTCTAATAAAATCAGAAGTCGAAATTCATTTTGTTCTTTTCTGGTACTCTCCTCATACTTGCCTTTGGCCCTTCTCTTTACTCTCTGAAATATTTTTTTCCACAGGGTAATTTCTTGGTCATAGGAAGAAGAGTAGAGGGTTGGCAGGCCTCAGTTTCCTTCATTACTTCACTGTGTGACTAGAGAAGCAAAAATGATCCAGCTTGATGGAGTTGGTGGGTTGTCTGCACTTCAAGCCCAAGAAGATAAAACTATGGCCTGTCATCTCATAGACGTACCCTGCTCAACTATCAGCATCAATTAACACAAGGGCCAGAGAGCATAAGGGCCTCATCTGATACTCCAGACCTTAGCCAAATCCTGTTTCTTTTCATTTGTAAACATTAAAACTTGTCATTCAAAACAGTTCCTTCCCTTGAATATTTGTTTAGTTTAATTTTTTTGTTTGACAGGGGGCCAGGGGAGAGGAAGGATGGTTGGGTGGAAGGAAGCAAAAGAAATAGCATTGAAAACAGCCCAAGATTTTCAGTCAGAAAGCCTGGGCTCCACTCAGTCTTGCCATTTATTACTTGTATGAACTTGGAGGTCAATTTACCTCCCTAGGACTCAGTTTCCTCATCTGTAAAAATGAGATTGGTGCAGCTGACCTTTAGGTTCCCAGACACGTCTAAAACAAAGCCACACTACACCAACAGATAAATGACTTTTCTCCTTTCCCACTGTATCCCAGAGAAGCACCCTGGCTTCCCTAAGCCTGGCCTTAATAAATAGGTCTACAATTTTAAAATATTCTTGTTGGCTGAGGGTTGAGGAGCAATTTTCAACCCTTAGCCAAGATTTCTATTGAGATTTTGTCTATTCTGTAAGAATTAATGGAACTAATTGGAACAAGACCAGGCTGGACCAATAACTTGTGCTATCCTATCAGGAGGATGATTTTTGTTAAGTTTTTTAAAAAATATTGTCCTACAATTTAATTATGGCTCTCACTCTTTTAAAAAGTCCATATTATTTCATCTGAGATAGTCTGAGGCCCCATCCCCTCTAACATTCTATGATTTGAGCGGTACTAGATGTGTCTTCATTTTAAAAGCATGCCTAGAGAGGCAGTCACACTAATAACACTAATTTCCCTTTTTATAGCACTCTAACATTTATAGATTGCTTTCCTCAAAATAACCCTATGAGAGAAGGAGTGCAAGAATTACAATCTAACTATAAATTAGAAAACTGAGTCTCAGAGAGATTAACTAATTTGCTCACTCAAGTCACAGAGCTAGTAAGAGACAAAACCAGAAATAGGACCCACATCTTCTGTCTCCAGATCCAGTCTTCCTTCTACTACAGCAGATACTGATCTCTTCAGAGGCTCCACATTTGTGGTTGTGGGCCATTCATTGATGATGTTCCCTCTCCAAAAACAAACACACCTTCTCTATGCCAGGCACCAAAGGTGAACATGAGAAAACAGAAAGAAAGAAGCAATGCATTTTCCCAAACTTGTGTATTTGGACTTATAAGCAATGGCACTTAATACCTTCTAAAAGAGGGGATCCAGAGAACTATTCTAGACCATTAATTAACATCATTGGTCAGCAATGTTGAATTTCAAGTATGTTCTTCTTGCTCAGAGAGACTTTGGAAAGAGTTCTAAGTAGCAAAAGTAAATTTGCTTTTCTTTTGTTTCATTTATCGGTACTAAATGTAGAAAAGGTAACATTTTTGGAGAAGTAAATATATTTGTAATTCTTCCTTCGAGGACATTGTCATTGAAGCTTTGTGGCAGTAGTAGGCAGTGTGGAATGTCTGTAAGTAGGTTAATATGCCTCTTTTACCCAGAGCTCCCCAGTTTCTGGGGGCTTTTGACCCTGGAAAGGAACTGTCTTCTGCTAAGGAACTATGCATCTCAAAAACCACATGTAAAGACAGAGGAAAGGGAGGCTTGTGAGCCACCCTTTTCCCTTATGTTGCTTCTGTTGACCTGTCAAGGAACTAAGGGACTGGGTGCTGCCTTAAGGACACAAATTGGAGAAGTCATGAGGAGATAGTTCATGAAATGGATAGGAGAGAGATAGTTGAGTGGAATAGAGAGTAAACTATGGCTAAAATTACTAGAATCCAAGCCACAGTACCTGTCTTCCCCTATAACTCTGGAGCGCTGACCAGGAAAAAGCGCAGATCTTTGCCCATCAATTTAATTTCTTATTTGTCCTCCAAATGTGGGTAGAGAGAAAAAGGAAGCTCAAACCCTCCTTCATCCCCTCAGCTTCAGCCATCATGGCCAGAAAGTAGAAACCTATTCCTTCACATGTATATTTGTGTTTCTAAGCCATTGAAAGTTTTTATTAAAGTATGTAACCATTACAGTGATAATGAGCTCTTCAGGGTTCTCCACATTGATGTTGCAGGCCACACATTGATGATGCTACCCCTCCAAGAACAAATATATTTGTTCTATAGCAAGCATCAAAGGTAAACATGAGGAAATGGAAGGAAAGTAATGTATCTTCCAAAATTTGAGTATTTGGACCCATTATATTTTCTGCAGAGGAGGATATTAATCCCAAAGGGAAAGATTTTCCTCAGCTCAGGCTGAAATATGTGAGTGTGAGTGTGTGAGTGTGTGAGTGTGTGTGTGTGTGTGTGTGTATGCTTGCAGGTAGCAGGGGGAGGAGAGGTTTGAACCAGTTAGGAAAAAAAATAATTTCTGTGATCTTAATAATCTCTGAGAAATTCATATCCTATACTTCTTGTGGACCCAGGAAAGAGACTTAATAAGGAAACAAGCCAGTAGCAGTAAGAAGTTAATGTTTTTATTTAGATGTCCATTCTGCAAATATCACAAAGTCAACATTCTACCTAATTACTAATAAAAACCTACTCGTACAAAAGGATATGATCTCTTATAAGTCTGGCAGAGTTATAATTGAAGACCCTCTGATCTCTCAGATACAAAGAGAGGGGAACAGATGCACTCCAGAATTCATGGCGGTAAACAGTATGCACTATTGTCTGTCTCTAGGAGTTCCTTTCCCTAAACTCTGGAGTCAGTATAATCCAGTCATTACTCCATTCTTCATGATTCTCTTTTGTTTCCACGTTTTAACATAGCTCCATGCCTGGTCTCTCCTGTATGTACTTTTGCCACTGGTGATTTTGCTTCTCTTCTCCCAAGCCCACTTGTTTATGCCACCTTATATACTGCTTGCGTTCTACTTTTTAAAATTTGTCACTTGTTACTGTTGTCGTTCAGTCGTGCCCAACTCTTCATGACCTCATTTGGTGTTTTTTTGGCAAAGATACCAGAATAGTTTGCCATTTCCTTCTCCAACTCACTTTACAGACAAGGAAACTGAGGCAAACAGGGTTAAGTGACTTGGCCAGGGTCACATAAGTAAGTGTCTGAGGCTGGATTTGAACTCTGGAAGATGAGTCTTCCTGGCTCCAAGCTTGGAACTCTATCCACTGTGCCATCTAGCTGCCCTATCACTTGTAGACCATTCCACAAAAAATGATCTTCGCTCAGTAATGTTACCACTCAGACCTCAAGTAGAGTCTCGGGAAATATAATCCATGGAATTTCTCCCATAGCTGACGCTCTCTTGATCTCATGCATTGTGAGAAATGAAGACCTACAAACATGACCACCATGCTAATACATCTTCCACCCAATTAAAAAAAATGTTGTCCCTGAAAATCTCATCAGGTTCACGGACACATCTGTTGAAGTACTATATAAACAGTAACCAGTATGCAGCTTCATCACAGGCAATTAGCCTAAACACAGAGTTTACATGCAGGTACATAGTAAGTAGCATCCATATTTGAGTTGAATGTGGAAAACAATACACAAAGGTTGTATTAGTCAACAAGCATTATTAAGTGCCTATCATGTTCCAGGCACCAAATCACAGACCAAATGTGCAATATAAAACATACAATACATAATACACTGCATCATATAACCAGGTTTCACTCAGGAGATCAAATATAGAGGTAATGTGTGATATATTACATCACAAGCAGAGGTTATATACAAAATGCACATCAAATAGAATTTACCAAAAGGCATCATCCGGTAGCGTGTGTAGTAACATATCCTATTATTCTGAGGCTTGATCACTGGCCAGATAGTCCTGGCACTTCTGTGGTCTCCTACTGTCCATTATCTCTACCCACAATATCCTCAAACCCAGTGACCTGATCTCAGTCCTAAACCATAGATGGCCAAGGCTGGCTATCGCTGGCTCCATGCCCCAATAATTTAGACTCTGTAAAAGTAGCCTCTGTTCCCTTGGGTCCTCCACAGCTAGAGAGTTGGGTAAAAAAATGGATAGCCTCTGGACTCAGCTATCTCCCTGATCTAGGCAGAAGTACTTATGCCTGGGCAGCCTTGGCAGACATTCCTTTCCTCTAAAAAGTACAAAGGAATGCTCTACATATGAGCCACCATCTGACTGCAACAATCTATCTGCTACTGATGGGTGACCCTTTCTTGGTACCTTCTTTCTCTATCCTCTCTATCACTCCTGTTCTCTTGGCAGTCAGAAAATAAAAGTGCCCTAAAGGCATCAGACATTTGTGATGAATAATCTTTATAAGGTTCAAACATTCCCTGGGATTGCCTAATCTTTCAGCTACTTGATATGATTCCCCTGGCAGGGAATTCTAGCATCATGCTTTCTTCCCTCTGAGATCTCCTGAACTTGCTCCATACTTAGCCATGAGACATCTTGAAAATGGTGGGCAAGGTTGTATCAGGAGTGCCGAGTTTATAATCTCAAAGAGGATCATAAACATGTCTGAAAGGTTCGGAATCGCCGGATAGAAGAAACTCTCAAAGTAGAAGGCAGAAGAATCAAAACATTTATTTAGGCTCCACAGTAACCAACCCATGAACCAGAAGCCCCATTTTGATATGTTGGTCGAAATCTTCCAGGCCCAACAAGTACGCCTTGAAAGAGTAACCAGGAGGCTACAGAGAAACATGATTGCGTAAAGCAAAATCATGTTTCCCCCTTTTATGGTAATAAGATTACCCACTGGACTGAAGTCTTTGTTCAGCTTCCTCCCGTAGATCAGCTCTGCTACTGGCAGCTCCTGCCTCAGCTGTGTCTGTGTCTGTAACTGAAGCTGCAACTGTAACTGACGATGTAACTGTCGTAACTGCCTCTGTAACGGTCGTTGTAACTGTCGCTGGCTCAAACCGGAAAAGGAAAGAGAGAGCTCTTCAAGCTGTCCTCTCCCCTCTTATAGGGTTTTTGACATCATCAAGCTCCGCCCGAATGACCAGGGCCGATTGGTTCCTGAGTTGGCCCCTCCCCCTAGGGTAGAGGCTAACACCTCCCCTCAGCCAGCCCCATGACTCATCACACAGGAAGTTGTCTGCTTCCCGGCATGCTCCCCGGGCCTCCTGCCCCGGAAGAGCAAGCCACAGTGTCCAGAGGCTCAATGAGGTAAGCTGAGTCATTCAAAGAAAACAAAAGCCATTATGGCTACAAAGGTCTCTTCAGAGCCCACTTGCCCTCAACCCTCCTGTACTGCTGGTTGTCAAAGGATTCAGTTAATTCCCCTATTGAATGTTAAGATTCCTTAATGCCTAGCATAGTGCATTGTATAATGCAGGTATTAAATTAAATTTAATTAAATTAGTTAATTAGTTACACTTTTCTCACTTCTTAGATTAGTAGGCCATATACTATATTTATAAAAGAATAATGCCAAGGATACCTTATTATCACCTTCTGAGAATACTTCCACTGGAGTAAGTGGTAACAGATTAGAACCCAAAATAATCTCTCTGGTAGGTTCAGGAAAAAAGGCTTCTTGACCAGATATGTGCCCCATAAATAGTTATAGAGGCCTAAAACTATAAGTAAGTGATGAGGATGAGATGTGGAGTTACAACCCTGGGCATTTCCTTTAAGACAAACAGAAATGAAATTCTTGGGCCTCATTTTATCTCCTTTCTTTCCATAACATTAGGTTTTAGTGAAACATACTTGCAATTTAATTACCATCTTCTCTGTTTAGCAGTAACTTGGAGTAATTGAGAAACTGAGTCAGGGATCACAGAAATAAGACCTTCCCATCCCTATGACTTTAGCAATTGGGGGCATGTTCACCTGTATCAACCATGTACTATCTGTACGTACCTGCTTTAACTGAATTTGATTTTAAGTTCCTCTCTGGCAAGGGTCATGTCTTAAAGTCTTTAGAACTCAGCAGGCCTATCAGAATTGGAATAGCTACTTCAATCAACCAACCAACAATTAATTAAAAGGTGCCTACTATGAGCCAAGCCTCATGTTAGGTGCTGAGGATACAGAGACAAAAACGAAATAGTCCCCGTTCTCAAGGATTTACATTCCCTTGCAGGAGTGAGAATGACAGGTACACAGATAGGTGAGCTATACAAAATAAACACAAAGTAATAGCAGAAAGAAGAAAAGACACTAACAACAGAGGGCATCAAGGAAAACCTCCTATAGGCTGCAACACTTGAGCTGAGCCTTGAAAGGAGCTTGGGGACCATTGGACTGAACAAATGGGTGAACATGAAAGAGATCCATAGAATGAATGGTGACCCCTGTCTTTTCGCTGATCTCACCCCTAGAGGCATTGAATAACTGCTTGTAGATTGACTAGTTGGACCTGGAATCAGAACTACCGTCATTCATTATCCATTCATTATTTGTTCAATCAGCAAGCCTTTATTAAGCACCTACAACATATGTACAAAGTATAGCACTACACCTAGAAGATACAAGGACAAAAGCAGACCGGTATCTGACTCCAAAGAACTTACCTCACCTCATCATCTCTGGCACTTACTAGCTGTGTGACCCTGGGTAAGTCACTTAGCCTCTCTGAACCTCAGTTTTCTCATCTGTAAAATGAGAATGAAAATAAGTACAGAACCTGACACTGTTCTTTTGAGGCTCAGATAAGATACCATAGGTAAAGACTCTATAAAACTTAAACTGCTATATCAATATTAGTCTCTTCTGTAAAGTCAAGGGATAACAACAATGGCCAATTCCTCCCAGCTTACCCGAGTCCTCGTTTTCTGAAGCCCAGTGAAAGGCCAAATCACAACTGTTATTGTAAACCATAATCTCAAATGATTTTTCTCCTAATCACCCACGAGTTATGACTGTACATGTATTAGCATATTATTTCATTATTCAATGACTCTCCATCCTCCACAGTGAAGGAAGAAAGAAAAAGTTCACCTAATAAAGAAAGGTTAGATCCTAATTGGAAGCATGCAGCAGACTTTGCTGTATAACATCTACCCCTGCCAATTGTTCTCAGGTTGACCTTGGCTAGTATTAAAGGATGGTGGTTTGAAAACACGTCTCTTTCTCTCACTGTCCTCTTCTCACAAAATATCAGCACCTTCCAAAGACTGCCAGAAATGCTGTTCACCCCTCAATCCCCATCCCTGTGGCTTTGATTATAGGACCAGAAAGCACAGATTTAGAGCTGAGGGGGAAGTCAATTAATCCAATTCTCTCATTAAAGTTGAGGAAAATGAGGCCCATAGAAGTTAGATGGCTTTCCCACGGTTGCACAGGCAGTAAGTGGAAGAGCTAGGATTCAAACCCAAGTCCCCTGATTCCAAAGCCAGCTTTCCCTCCATTGTATCACCATTGTTAGGAAGGTGATACTTTTAAACTACAGATAGGACCGTGGGCAGCAAAAATTAACCAAGTTCCCCATGAGGTCAGTAACAGACATAAAAATCTTCTATACTCCAAAATATTCACAGCAGCACTTCTTATGTTGGTCAATAAAAATTTTATTAAACATCTCATCTATGTCAGGTGGGGCAGCTAGATGGCATAGTGGTTAAAGCACTGGGCCTGGAGACTGAAGACCTGAGTTCAAATATGAGTCAGATACTTACTAGCTATGTGACCCTGGGCAAGTCACTTAACTCTGTTTGCCTCACTTTCCTTGTCTGTAAAATGAGATGGAGAAGGAAATGGCAAACCACTCTAGTATCTCTGCCAAGAAAACCCCAAGTGGAGTCCCAAAGAGTCAGACACAACTGAACAACAACAATATGTCAGGTATTGTGGTAAGCACTGAGGAGGATACAAAGAAAGGCATAGCCTAATAGGGAAGACAAAGACAAAGTGTCAACAAAGAAATAGAAACACTGAGAGGCTAGAGGAAAATTGTGGCATCTGAATATAAAGGAATATTATTACATATAAGAAATGAACAAATCGGAAAAAAACATGGGAAGACTGATCACTTAAAGGGAAACAAACTCTAAGTAACTTAAAAATCAGTGTTGATCCCAGAGAACAAACACAAAAAAGAAATAAACCTCCTTCATCTCTGCAGAGAGTCAGGGAACTACCAGGACCAAAAACCATCAGTTGAGTCATTATGTTGGGTGTTTTGTCTTAACTTTTTATTTCATTTGCTTCTGTTCTTACGAGTAAGTTCAATTCTGGAGAGAAGGATCCGTCTTTCTAAACATGACTGAAATGTGCTGATAAATGTTTAGCAACCAGCTCTCCAGGGGGAAGCAATATATACATGATGTACTTTTAAATTTAATCTGTATTATTATCTCTTTTCCATTACTTTCTTATGTCTGTACAATCAACAAAACAATAAATTAATCCCTGATTTTTAGTGTTTGTTTATTTTCAAGGCGTAAATGCTCACACTGAAAATTTAGCAGTTCTAGAGCCTGTAACAGCTGGCTCCAACCAAAACCGTGATCGTGATGTAAAAACAAAGGCATCTGCAAAACTTATTTTAAAAAAATAAAGAGCTATCCCTGCTGTGTGTAATAAATATGAGTATCATACACTACTAAGGTCCAAACAAATGTATTTGGAGACCTATCACAGAGAGTGGGGCCTGGCCATCATCGCTGTGATCAGCATCAGCTCAGTCACAAGGGACTCACAAAGTAGAAGGCAATTGACCCACCAACCTCAGTAGTTTCTTCCTTATAAGGGCTGAATCTTGGGTAGACATGCTGGAAAGGCTCTGAGATATGAATATTGCCTGCACATGATGAGGGGGGAATATTACTTCATAAAAACCATTTTTTAAATCCCTTGTGCGTGTGATCATCATGTAACTGAGGCTGTGATTTGATAACGGGATCGTCTGTGGCTTTATAGAATTACCTAGGCTATCTTGATTACTGCCCAGACATTGAAGGGGAAGTCCATGGAAAAGTTCTATAAATGCCCTCTGAGCACTCTTGCATCCAAGGGATTGAGTCAGCACTTTGGAAAACTCTGGTGCTGGTGCTTTGGAAAATTTCCATCAGTTCTAGAGAAGTCAATATAACTTTCAGAGACAAGAGGAACAGAAAGGAGAAAAGAGGAGATTCAAAGAATAAATTCGTTGTTTATAAAATTCAATTTTTAGTGAGACCTAATTTTACCAAGGTTCAATATGGGTCAGATGCTATGTAACTGCTTATTACCACAGAAGTGTCCGGAAAATACAGTCACAAAAAACCCAGAAAACTGCGTGTGGAGTCAACATGACTCCAGACTCTTTCTTTCCTTCCATTTTAGATTCCTGTTCTCTATTTTAACTCAGATGGTCCCCCCAAAATCCTTAGGCTCAGGAAACAGTGGAGAAAGCAGGGTTTGGGGGCTGGAGTTTCATTAAAACCAACACAAGAAAAATTAAAATTAACATACATTAGTAAAAATGGGTGAGGAGAGAGACTGAGAATTGTCCAAGGCAAATTGGGTTTGGTTTAATAAACCTAATCTAGTGTTTGGGGGTAGTTTCTAGCAACTGTGATAAGGATACTCAGGAAAGGTGGGAATGAGAAAGGTAACAGTTCTTCCCATTTTGGAGACCTGTTAGCTCCCAAACTTTGCACACCACTTAGCATGTAAAACCCCACATCCACACACATGCACACAAACATGTCCTTGGTTCCACTTTTATTCAACAAGGATACTCAGGCCACCGCTATTCTTTCCTGGTTAATCATGACTGTGTTTGGCCACCCTATTATGTGCCAGCTTAGTTGCCTGCAGAAATGTCTCCTGGAGACAAAAGCATAGAGTATGGGCCAGGTGTACTCAGGTGTACCACCACGACCCAAAGTAAGTATTCCTATTGATTCTACCTGCCCCCTCAGAGTTTTGTCTCCTTGGAAGGGCCAATAGGAATGCTTGCATCAGGGAGTGCCTACATCATTCCCTGCCTAAGCTTTAAGTTGACCTATGCTTCCGGGCCTGTAGATTATACACCAAAGGCAAGCTTATGATCCTCTCTTACACTCCTTTCTAAGGTGCTATCTTTGAACTCCATTTCTTAGTTTCTACTTTTGTGTCAAATTAATTGGCACAGAGACAAGGGACTAAATCCGTTCTGTTTCTGGATCTTTGCTTTGAGATCGTTGTGCCTTTTAAATAGTCATAGCCTTGTTTGAGGGATAATCCTTGGAGCTATACTACTACAGCAGGAATTTTCAACATCATTTCCCTTTAGAAATTATTATGGTACTTTGAACAGGGCTGTATGAACTTGTCAAAACATACCTTTTACAGGAGGAGACCCCTCCTTCAGGAATATGTCAGAAACACTGTCAAACAATTAAAAGCTTCATAGCTGTATCTCACCAAGTGATATATGTTTCTTAGTGGTGGAATATGTGTGTGTGTGTGTGTGTGTGTGTGTGTTTGTGTGTGTGTGTGTGTGTGTGGGCAGGGTGGTGGTGGTGGTGGTGGTGGTATAACGAATCACTCAAATGTGGGGGGAGGGGAGGAGTTGATTTTCTGGCTGCATCAGACAAAGCAACACATTTTAAAATTGCACGATAGAGGGGAGTGTTTATATAAGCAAGTATTCAAGTGTTTACAGGAATCTTAAAGAGAGGTTCTTAGAAAAAAAGATGCTCACCTGGAATTTTAGGGGAGCTCCCCAAATCTTCCATGACTCAAGCTGATTTTAAGCAACCTTTTGGGCCTTAACCAACTGGTCAAATACAAGAAGGTAACAACTGTAAAATAATGTAAATAAATTTTTAATAAACACACCAGAATTTAAATACTTAAATATTAACATTGACTCCTTCAATATGGGAGGCTATACTGGTGCACATCAAATTTTGGGAACTCCTTCTGGCGAATCTCCTTCAGTACCAAAAGCATATTTTTTCTTTTAGAATATCACAGTCATCTCAAATCTCTGTCCTTGGAAGTTGAGTTTAGTTTGTAGAAAAAGCCAGCAGTCATTTGGAACCAATTCTGTTTCAAACGATGCCAATTTAGATTGGTTTTCTTATGTAGCTTATAAAATTGTTTTTAAAAACAATTCCAAAAAAGAAATGTTCAAAGCAATAGCAGCCTTGTTGAAATAAGTTGTGGTGAGGTGAAAAGAGAGCTGAATTCCCCAACTTATTAGTGGTATGACCATGGGCCAGTCACTTAGTTTCCAAGCTTTAGTTTCGTTATCTGTAAAATGGAGACATCAATGCTTATTATACCCCTGTCTCAGCAGGCTGCTGTGAGGAAAGCTTAATGTGCTAAATATGTGAGCTATTATTGCGGTGCTTCAGGTAGCCACTTTGAAAGGCAATATTGGTTCAGATATTTAAGTTCTGCTAGGCTGCTTATTTTGTCTCCTTTACAAGCAACACCATATAGCAATGCATTTTTTTGCCAACTGTATTAAAAGTAGTTTAAAGCAAACATTTTAAGATGTGGTGTTATTTCACTAGGGAACAGCAATTTTACATTTTCCAAATTGGTGGAAATGAAAAATTAGTAGTCTTGAAGCCCAAATAACTAATTAGCAAGTAAAGGGTCATCATGGATAATCTCTTTACAATTGCTTATGTTTCCTGGCATTCATAAGATGCTGAGAACAAGTGCTAAAGTTTTAGTTTTGAACATGCTTCTGATGCCAGGACCATTTGGGGGTTAGCTGCCACCTGCCCCTTCTCTCATTTATTGATAGAAAATTGAGCTCATTAGAAGACAGTTGGGAACTTTAGCAGCTGAGAAGTATCAAGGTTTGTCCCATGCAAATCTCTGCCATCACAAAGACTAGGGAGCTTTTATTCCACCTACAACATTTTAAGCTGCTTTTGGCTCAGTTCCTAAGTAGATGTCTGCATGTCATAAGGGGACATGTTGCAAGTTAAATATGAAAAAAAGAGTTATGTTGTCTCTAAATTGACTTCTTTTTTGATACTATCTGAGACAACTGAGCACCTCACTGAAATTAGCACAAACTTGTCCCTTTGATCCAGCACTGAAGAAAGAAACACTTTCTACCTTCCCTGCTGACCAAGTACAACCGTGATTCATGAGACAGACTAGCAGGAGGCTGTGATGGAATCTCAGCTGTGTGTTTGGGAACACAGCATTGTCACCCAGGAAACCAGGGCTGTAAGGTCTAGGGACGTCTCTGAGGAGTTGGTCTACTGTCCGTGAACACATGTGAAGTTTGGCATTGAGCTAAAAGGGTGTGTGTTTCTAATGAGCCAAAGTCATGGAGAGATAGTAGGTAGGAGGAGCCTTAGACATCCTAGAAAACATCAAGGAAAGAAGAGCCAGGCACCCAGCTGCAAAGAGCCTTTCAGATAGCAGCACATGAGGGTGTTCCACTCAATCATCCACCTGTCACTTAGGGGTTTTGGCTGATGTCTCCCACCCACTGGAACAGAACAGCAATCAAGGACCTCAGAGTGGGTTTTTGCGTGAAGGTGAGTGTTGACTGTCCTCACCATCATTTCTTGGGTATTTCTTTGATATTAGTCTGTTTCTAATGTTGTATGTGCTGATGGAGCTTAGATTTACATTTGGTGTTGAAAAATATATTAAAGTTTTGTTTAGAAAAAGTTTACGTTATATCTTATTGGAAATTCCGTCCTCTTGGAATGTCATAGGTTTCTTCATGGCCAACTCAGATGCCAAATTCTTCAGGAGAACTCCCCCTAATTGTATCTGTTGCACTTATTTATGGATGGACTTGTTTCTCCCCTGTGGGATGTAAGTTCCTTGTAGGCAGGGAGCAGGAACTGTTTTGTGTTTGTCTTTACAAACCTCAATATCTAACATACAAATTGAAAAGATAGAAAGGGATAGGGATGAGAACTGTGATTTCACTGGCATAGGAACTCTTAAGATCAGAAATTCCTTCTACTAATGCGGGTTAGAGTGTTAGAGAGTTAACTAGAGCACTGAGTGGTTAGGTGACCCAGGGTCACCTAGCCAATATATGTCAAAGGTAGGACTTGAATGCAGGTCTTCCTGGCTCTAAGGACAGCTCTCTATCCACTATGTCTTGCTGTCTTTCAGTTATATAAGGTTAACTAAACTTGTGCGTGTTCTTGGAATATCCTGCCAAATGCAGATCAATAAAATTCCCTTCCCTAAAAGGAGAAAAAAAATAGGGCAAATTCACATGAGCAGGAAGAAAAAAAGATTCTGAGTTACAATCCTAAATTCTTGATCAGAGCTGTAGGCTATCTGGAAAACTTGACTGAACATTAATATAGAAGAGAAGTTCCCTTCAGAGCTCTAAGTTTTACGTCGATTAGCAGAAAGATCATTATTCGCTCTCTCCAAATGATCTCACACCACCTTTCTGGTGCCAGGGGTCACCCAAGTAAGCAGGAGAAACTTAAAATCAATCAAAGAAATGCTGAGAAAAAAATCCAGAAGAAATTAATTTCTTCCACTGACAAACTCTGTGTGTGAAGTCAGCGGCAAGTCAAATAGAAGTTGCTTCTAAGGAGAAGACCATGTCCCAGGGAGTCAGGTCAGAATGGTTTCCCTTCCCTGACATGTCTTTAATACAAACCCATTTTAAATAAAGCTCACTTCTCTTTAACACAAACAATTCTACGAAGGCCTGGACAGTAAAATGCATTTCTCTTCTCTTTTTCCCTGCTTGCTCTTTTATTTGCTTTCATTTCATTTTATTGGTGGAATTGGGGGAAGGGGAGGGTAGGGATGAGAGCTTTTCTAACTCTTGAGTGACACTAGTCAGATTTTCTCTGTATCCTGGCAAGGGAACACATAGTCACTGCCAAACCACAGAGTAAAGTCTCATTAAAACCCTCACAGACAGTGATGTTTTAGGCTTAAGCCTTTTTTTAATTTATATTTGGACCACCACCTGTTGACTTCTAGTGCCACTCGTCAAGGACAGCTAGATGGTGGGAACCTAAAACAGCCTTAGCCCATTGGAAGGAGTGCCTCATTTTTCCCTTTGAAGATTTCGCCATTGTCTTTAATTGAGCTTGCTCAAGGCTCATCAGCTCCAAAGTTAAAAAAACAAAAAAGGAAAGAGCTTATTTGAAGTAGGTCCTCCCTCTGCCCAGGATATGATTATCACTGCATTCTCAGACCATCCCTTTTAATCCAAGAATTGATTATAGTGAAACCTTCGACACATTATTTTCTGGTCCTAACACATTGTTTATGAGCCAGGAACAAAAGAGAACGGAAGAAAACCAGTGCAGGAAGTGTGAGGGCTTGGCCAGTGGGCCAATTTATGGAGCCCTTAATGTCCCTGATGTATTTTCCAGGACAGGGGCTGACACAAGCTGGAAAAGGGAGAAGCAAGTCTATGAGGAAAGTAAAAGCGGAGGAAATGAGAAAGACTCCAGCTTTCACTTTTAAGGGAAGTTTCAGGTTTGCCAAGAGTATTGTCTAGATTGAACATTCATGGGGAAAAGTTGGCTGGATTAAAGTAGCATCCTCTCCTTAAGCATGCATTTTGCAGTCTGTGTTGTTGTAGGCAGAGAATGAGCTAATTAGCTAGAGTCCATATCCTAGGATCAAACCATTCCACATAAATCTCTAGATTTCTAATGCACTCCCTCAAGGCTTGTCTTAGGTGAGTGAAATTGTTGGAAAGCTCTTTGAAAATGCAAATGATGTAGGGAGGAATTCAAGAATAGAGATGAGAGAGCAGGAAGGAAGGAAAATAGGAAAAGGCTAAAAATCTATGAAAAACAAATATTTCCCCTAATTTAGTAGCACAATGGCAAGTACGCTGGCCACTTTTTCAGGATGGGGTTTTCTCAGCCCATCAGAAAGCATGAAGTGGATGGATGGATGGATGGATGGATGGGTGAATGGATATGAATGTGAATAGGTGGCTTGTGAGCAGACTGATCTTATGGATTTCATCATAATAATAGTAACAATTAGTATTATTTACATAGCACTTTAAGTTTTGAAAATTACATTTTATTTGAGCCTAACAACTCTATGAGGTAAATGATATTCTTATCCCCATTGTACAGAGGAGAAAACTGAAGCTGAGTATTTAGGTGCTTTGCCAGGAATGACACAGCTATTAAGTGTCTGAGGCAGGATTCAAACCTGAGTTAACTTCCTGATTCCAGGTCCAGCTTTCTATCTACTATGCTGCCTAGGTGCTTGAAGCAATTCCAAAGGTTCTCCACAAATGTTTTGAATGATGACACAGAACCTCCCAAGCTGACTGCTTTGAAGAAAATGACAGGCACTTGAATTTAGAATTTCTGGTGTATGTATCCATATATATGCATGTGTGTGTACATATACACACATATGTATATACATACATATATATTCAGCACATATATATGCACATATACATATATACTTACGTATGCATATATGCACACATATATACATGTTTGTGTGTATATATGTATATATACATGTATATTTAAAAATCAGTTATACTACTTTATAGTCACAACATAGAATATATAGAGATGTAGATGGAAAGGACCTCAAAGGCCATCTAGGCCAAGCACTTTATTTTCCAGATAAGGAAACTGAGACCCAGAGAGATGAAGCAACTTACCCAAGGTGACCCTCAAGTAATAAGAATTCAAGTCCACATCAGCTGACTCTAGTTCCACTGCACTCTTTCTTCCAAAGCACCACATTCCCTCGGAGAGCTGAGTCAGGGTGGCCTAATGATAGTTTAGTACACACACACATACATACATTGTCAGCTGCCAAGATACATAAACACATTCGTATGTCAACTGTCAAATTTTTGTCAGCAGACAAAATTTCTGCCAATTGGCAAACAGCAACCCAGATTTAAGTGTTCCACAGTCATGATTATTATCATCATCATTATCAACTTCATCTTTGGGTTGGAGATAAAAGTTTATGGAGATTGTAATAAAATGGATCTCTTATGTGTTTTGCCTGGATCATAAGAGAATCAACATAACTAGGGATGGCTGTAAGGCTCAAACGAGTTAATGGATGTAAATCCCTTTGCAAACAAGTGCTGTATAAATGCCAGCAATCATCATCATCCTCATCCTCATCATCCTTGTTATTATTATTAGCCTTCAGTCTGGTGATCACTTCATTCCCTGAGCCTTCTACTGCACTCCTGCTGAGCTCAGGCAATGTTTATAGACCAGTTGTGTCAGTATGCTGGTAAATGTTTAAGAGGGTGTGGGGTGGGGGCTCGAAGGCATGTATGCGTACATACCTTTAAGTTTAATCTCGGTATTAACTTGCTTAAATCTAGAAATCAACAAAACATAGCAATTACCATTTCTGTGCTGTAAATGCTCACAATGAAAATTTTAAATTGGGCTTTTACAAGTTGGTTAGATCTGACTGCAGCATACCCCTGAATGCAACAAATTTTCAGCTTACAGAGGCAGCACTCATGGTATGCATCTTTTCTGCATTTGGAAATGAATGCAATACTCTAGGGTAAAGATGAGATTGTAATCTGGAGATAAAAGGAAAGAAAGGAACTGGTTTTAGAAATAATAATAATAGTAATAGAAATAATTGCCATTTACGAAGCACTGAAAGTTTGCTTTATATCCATTATTAAACTTAATCCTAACAAGCGCATGAGTAATAATATTACAGCAATTCCTCATTTCACAGGTGATGAAATCAAAGTCCAGACAGGTTAAGTTTCACAGATGGTAATTGTCAAAGGTTCAGTTTGAACGCAGGTCTTCCTGATGAGTACCCCTCCCACCCTTCTCCTAGAAATCATCTCCCCATATGACTTAAAATAAAGAAATCTGGAATTTCACAAAACCACACAGAAAACACTTCAGGGAAATCAAGCAAAGACAGCTTGGATACCCTACAATCCAAAGCATCAGGAAACACGGATTTTTCTTCCTGGGTTTCCCAGTGATTTAGTCAAATATCCTGAGGGGAGCTGTCTTAATTAACCCAGATTTATTACTTAATCATAGGGCAATAGCTCCTAAAGTGGGGGTCTTGACCCCCTTTAGGGTCACCAGAAAGTTCCTAGGGGCTCGTAGACAGGAGCTACCAGGAAGGGATTGAAACAACCTTTGAGGGGTGGCAATGTAGTTCCAATTCTCTTGCTTCCTGGATCTCAGCAGTCAGAAATAGTGATTGACCCTCTTCCCCCTCCCTGTGAACTGAACCCTTGACCACTTCAGCCCCTATCACCTCCCCTACCCGCCTCTCCCGGGTAGCAACAAACCTACTCTGGTTAGGGGAGGATATTTCCTCTATCCTTTTCAACAGGATGGAATCTTGCCATGTCTTTTTCTTTGGGAGGTAGAAGAGGAGTTGGGATCTGCATAGCATCCAATAAAAAAAAAATCTGAGAAATCCCGTCCTATTGAAACATCATTAGAAATGATCTATTGCTTGAAATTAAGAGGTGGAACACTGAATAAGAACATGGCTAGCTTATTATTTACTATTGGTGCTGCTGATACCCTAGCTTATCATAACACTCCAAAGAAAAAAGAGAAAAAGGAAAGGAAGGAAGAAGGAAGGAAGGGAGAGAGGGAGGGAGAGAGAGAGAGGGGAAGGGAGAGAAGAAGGAAGGAAGGAAGGAAGGAAGGAAGGAAGGAAGGAAGGAAGGAAGGAAGGAAGGAAGGAAAAGAAAGAAAGAAAGAGAGAAAGAAAGAAACCCTGAGCAGAACGTAAGTTCATTGTGAGCAAGAATTGTCTTTTTATTTTTTGAGCCACGTCTTTCTACAATCAAACACAGGAGAGGCTTAACAAGTTTTTATTTGGTTAAATCAAATTCCTAGGAAATTTAAATAATGTGTTTTAGTCTAATAAATATTCAACAATGCTTTAAAAGAAGAAAAGCTGGCTTGCTTTTTAAAGCTTAAAAAATAGCCTTTGTTGAAATTCTTCATAGTCTGACTTTGGTACTTAAGTATCCTGAGGAAAGACGGTTAGGTAAATTTGTATCACAAGAAGAGCCCGAAATGGAAAACAGTAACACCCAAAGAAGGGAAAGGGATGTAGCATTAGCTCCGCCACTAATTAGTTCTGTAATCTTGGGGAAATTACTTAACTTGTTTCTCCTATTCTATGTCCTCATCAGTAAAATAAAGATGGTGACTAGAGATAAGGGTTCCCTTCCAGTTCTAACATTTTAAGATCTGTAGAAATTGTAATATAGAAAAAGAATTACAGAGACATAAAATAATGTTGTTTAACTTAATATACCTTAAAAAAAACCTGTATGTGACAAGTTTGTGGTTTCAAATAGAATCTTCTTTTTTTCCACTTGTTGATGGTTAAATTCGTTTTTAAAAAGAATTTTTAAAAATACATTTCAGGAAAAGAAAAAAATGCATCTCCACAAAAATGTTATTCTCAGTCCTTATCCTAACGTGGTTGTGACTATGGGTTCTGGAAGGGTATGCCAGTAGAGAGAAGCTGTGTCAGGGTCCTCTAAGTTAGAAAAGCTCTGAGTATAATCCTGCAGAAAGATCATGTCTCTTGTGTAAGGACCAACTTAGCTATGTCAGAAGAGGTTCATTCCCAACAGCCTGGCCACTAAGTGATGAATTCTTTGGCCACAGGAACCCATGAAGCAACAAGAACAACCACCAAATAAACTGGTCCTCAGCTCTGTGCACATCTCTTCTGTTTCTGCAGTGACAATAACACGAGAATGGTGAGAAATGGGGCAGAGAGTGCTAAGAAACTCGCAATTTTAAGGCTATCTTTAAATATCACTGTAAGTTTTAGAGTGCTAACTTTGAGATCCTTGCCCGACAGTCTAAGGAGTCAACATACTCTTGGCAGAACTGAACCATATCAATAATGATATACTTTCTATGAGAGAAAACATGAAAAAAAGCAACTAATGGAAAGATGGCTTACAGGTTCTACTTGAGAGACTAATAAAAGTTGACAGATTTGGCTTGATCATGTACCCCAAAGCAAAGAGGAATGTCATTTCATGGAAAACTTGGTCTCCCATAAGGACCATCATAAACATAATTGCAATGGGCCCGCCATCTTTTGCGGAGGCAGAAGAGACAGAAAAACTCTATGAAGATTTCAACAAAATCCTCCAAACCAACTCAGCATTTATGTTTGTACTCAGTTATTTCAATAAAAATGTAGTGATGATAATAATAATAATAACAGCTAACATTTATATAACGCTCCCTGTGTGCCAGGCACTGTGCTAAGTGCTTTATAATTACTATCTCATTTCATCCTCACAGAAACCCTTGGAGTAGATCTTATTGCTGTCACCATTTTGCAGATGAGGAAACTGAGGTAAATAGTGGATAAGTGACTTGCCCAGAGTCACACAGTTAGTATGTGCCAGAGACTGGATTTGAACTCAGGTCTTCCTGACTCTAGACATGGTGCTCTAGCTACTGCTAGATGCTTTGCTGCATACTATATGACCCTAGGAAGGTCACTCTGGGTCTTCTTTTCCTTACCTATAAAATGAATAGGTTGAATTAGAATACCTGTAGGTCAATACTATATTACTAACGGTCATTTGCACACAAGATGTAGCATGAAAGGTATCATCTGGGAGATGTATAATCAGAAAAGGAGGCAGACCAGTCATGTAGTAAAAGCAAGGGATAACAGATGGACAGTCTAAGTGATGGCACTGGTACCCACGGAATGCTAAAAGGCCTAGAGGAATGCTTCCAATTTACTGGGTAGATCCCCTAGGAAGAATTTAAGCAAAGATATGGATAAGAATCCCACAGGGTAAAAGGGTAGAAATAAACTGTGACCTGTGCCTTTGAAGGAATATTCAAGTCAAGGAGATTATAGATACACTGAAGTATCAAAGAAAATACCTAAGACTGGGGCATGGAGGTGGGGGGTGGAGTTATCACCTCATTGCTGCTAATAATCATTTGAGCCAAAACAAACTGTTTTGCCTTTCTGTACCCCAATTCCTTCACCTGTAAAATGAAGGGCCTAAGATAAATAATCTCTAAGGCATCTTTTCTAATGGTCTACTATTGTGACTAACTCAGTCCTAAGTTTTTTTTTCTCAAATACCAAAAATCTGTATGTTCTCTTAACACACTATACTGTAGTCTATTAAGTGTGCAATACTATTGAGGCTTAAAAAATGTGTGTAACTTAATTAAAAATAATTTATTGCTTTTGGAGCAAGCACATTAGCAAGAGTGTGCAAAGTGCATAAAAGCTCATCCCAACGTTTCAAAAAGAAAGAAAGAAAGAATGGAAGGAAGGAAGGAAGGAAGGAAGAAAAAAAGAAAGAAAGAAAGAAAGAAAGAAAGAAAGAAAGAAAGAAAGAAAGAAAGAAAGAAAGAAAGAAAGAAAGAAAGAAAGAAGGAAAGAAAAAAACCCAAGTTAAAAAACCTTGGTATTTTGTGTCTCATTTTAAAAGTCATTTGTTCATTATTTTTAAAGGTGTTTTAATTTCTTTAACAGGGGGAATAAATGTGACCTTTATTATTGAGCATTTAATAAATGTTCACCTTAAAAATGAAAATAAAATTCCCTAGGTAAACACCCTAATGCAACATTGTGTGCAAGCGTATGATCATGGCAGAATATCCATGCCATTCCATCCATACTATATTCTCAGCCTGCCAAATAAATATATTCCATGGATTTGAACAGAATTATTTCTCTCTCTGCCAATTCCCAATGGTAAATGCCTCACAAGACCATGTGTGTGTGTGTGTGTGTGTGTGTGTGTGTCTCCTCGAATATTTGCCTGTTGTGTTTCTCAGAAAATGCCTCATCTTTGAAACTAGCCCTGAAACTGCACTAGTCTCAGCTGAAAATAATTGTCTTAGTGTTTCTGGGTGGAGAAGCCTTGCTACTGCTTCTTATTCATGAAACTGGAAGATGAAGACTTGGTGCCTGTGATTTAAAAGGGAAAACCCCATCTAAAGCACCAGCAGTGGCTGAATCGTAGGCAGACAATTTCCTACAGCAATGCTGGTTATGAGAAGTCATGTGGAGTCAGGAGTTGCCATGGAATCGATTTGTTTCTAAACCAGCTCCTCCTGCTGGAATAGCGTCTCATTATCATGTCCATCTAACTCTAAGGATTGGGGAGGGGGGAAAGGATGGGGAACAGGGAAGTAGCTTACTGAAGAAGAAATTGTATTTTAGAGTCTAATTCATTCACACATCTTGAAGCCAAAAAAATTAAATTAAAACCGAAATTTGTAAATGTTGGCAGCAGCATAGGTGGATGCTGGTCACAGATTTGGGGCAAAAGACTCACATGTCAGTGTTCCACTGCCTTTCATGTCCTATGAGAGAATGTAAGGGGGAGAAGCAGTAGCTTAGATCTAGTGTGACATTTATCTTCACAAGCAAGTTACTGGAAATCTCAGGAGTGAAAAGAAAGGTCATCTAGAATCCACATCTCAGTGGTTTGCACATTTGCAGTATGCTCAGTGTAGCTGGTATTTTCTCAAATGCGTTATTTATATTTTTGTTCCTTAAACAGATCTCTAAATGGTGTGTTGGGTTTTGTTGTTGTTGTTTTGTTTTCGTATGTGTGTTTGTTTTTCCGGGGAAGGCAATAGCTGTCACTATATACTTGTCCCCTTTCATAAACTGGGGTAGAGTTGTTTCTTTGGACGCTGCAAAGGGTTGAATGAATATAGCCAAGTGGAGCAAATACTCTTATCAATAAGTATTCATAAAGTACCTGCTATGTGCCAACTACTGGGAGACTGGAGGACAAAAAATGAAACAATCCCTGCTCTCAAGGAGCTTGCTGGACCTAAGTTCTAATCCTGCCTCAGATGTGTACTAGCTGTGTGACCCTGAGCAAGTCATTCAACCTCAGTTTGTCTCAGTTTCCTCATCTTTAAAATGAAGATAATAATAGCAGCTACATCCCAGAATTGTTGTGAAGATTAAATGAAATAATAACTATAAAGGGCTTAGCACAGTAAGTGTACGAATGCTAATTATTCTATCTGGAGAGACAAGTACATACATATATACATATACACACATACATGCATATATGTATGTATGTGGATAGACAGACAGACAGACAGATAGATGAAAGAAGTAAATACAAGAGAGTTAAACAGGTCATGGGGCAGGGGAGGCACTAGCAGCTGGGGAAATCAGGCTAGGCTTCATGTAGAAGGAGGTGCCTGAGGTGACTTGAAGGAAGGAAGTGAGGCATTCTATGAGATGGAGGTGAAAAGGGGATGCATTCCAGGAATGGGAGATGGCCAATGTAAAAGCATGGACATGGAGAATGGAAGGGTACGTGTGAAGCCAGTTTGCCTGGATCTAGAATGTGAGAAAAGGAGTAAAACATCATAAGCCTAGAAACATAGGCATGGGCCAAGAGGTAACTGGCTTTAAAAGCCAAATAAAAGAGTTTATAGTTTGTCTTAGAGGCCAGAAGAAGCTATTGGAGTTTATTGAGTAGAGGGAGTAACATGGTTAGACCTCTGTCCAAACAACATGAAATACTCACAAATCAACTTTGTAATTCAAGATTCAAAAAGACTAGAGATTCCTTTAGTGCAAAGAAGCAGTTTGGGGTAGGCTTCAGAGGCAGGAAAGATCCAGGATCAAGTTCTGCTTCTGACATACTGGCTTTATAATTGTAGTTAAATCGGTCACAGTCTCTCAGTGCCTCCCAGACCTGTAATCTATAGAATAGTTGATAACTTTCCTTTTTAAAAATTTTGTTTATTTTAATTTTGAACTTAAGAAATAAAACAAAATAACATAATAGAATAGAAAAAAAGATGATTGCATATGAAACTGCAAATCTAAAAACTGCTAACTTTCATAGAAGGAATTTCTTCAGCATATCCCCAATACCAACTAAATCTTAGCTCCAAACCACCAAAAGAGAGTAATTCCCCCTGGAGAAACTCCCTTTATTGATGCACATCAGCAATTATAGCCTTATAAATGATGCACCAGCTAAAAAGGACCAATTTTCAGAACATGTAACATTTATTACTTTCCCCACCTGCTGGAACACCTAAATTGACAAATCACTAGAATTTTTTTAAAAAATAATTAAATGTTTATGAGAATTGAACTTTAGGACACTGAAAATTCTTATATTAGAATGAAATTTTGAAACTCCACAATTCCAACGTTCCAGGTGGAGTAGTTTGGATGAGCAGCCGATGATGATGGTGATGATAATGATGACCACCAACCTGAATTGCTTTAAGGTTTGCAAAGCACTAGAATTAGAATCAAAAGACACGGACTGGAATCCTAGTCCTGCCACTTGTTGACTTGTTACCTTCGTGTCCTTGGAGGGTCACTTCATCTGCCTTGAACAATAGTCTTCATGTGTAGAGTATGCCCAGAGAGTAGCCTGAGTATTGCGGGATTAAGTGACTTGCTTACATTCACACAACTACCTTGTTTCAGAGATAGGACTTCTTGACCTTCCTGACTGAAAAGCCAATCCTCTATCAGAGTACGTGCTCGCTCCCATGCATGACTAGAGTGGGTGTGCCTGTACCTAGGCATGCGTGTGTGTGTGTGTGTGTGTGTGTGTGTGTGTGTGTGTGTGTGTGAGATTGAGAGAGAGAGCCAGCCATTGCCCCCTACCCCCAACGATACCCTTTGTAAGTAACAAAAAAGGCAAATTCAAATGATTGGGAGGGGACACCCTGGGCCCTACACAATAGTGGGGAGATAGAGATCCTGGGATGCTGGTCTTCATTGGGAAAGACCCTGGGACATCTCAAAGCTGCTGCTGGAAAAACCAATGATCTAGTTGGGGCAGGAGGCAGAGCATTATATGGCTGGACAATGGAGGAGCTTACTTTGGATCACGGAGGGAAAGCAGGATTTACCAGCCCTCTGTTAATTTCTTATTTTAAGTAATTACTCTTACTAACTAGGTGCTAAACTCAGTTGTTTTACTGCTGCTATCAAAATATAAATATAACAAAATTTATAAGTGTAAACTCTCTTAAAACCATTGTTTTAAATGTTTACACCATCTAAATTCTACCACTCTAGGGCACAGCCTTGCTCACCCACTCCCACTCCCAGTTCCAACTCTGGATTTAGACAAGTGCCATCATGTTCCTTTTTGAGATGTTTCTATGGCACACCCAACTGTTGTATTCAACTGCTAGACTTCAGAAGCATAAGATAACTCAAGTCAACTGAATTTCAAAAAACAAAAAATCAGTGACTCACCAGTGAGCAGAATTGATTTTCATTAAGCCAGAAAGCCCCTTGGATGGTGACTTATTAATATTGTCTTGGCATAATTTTACAGAGACAGCATGGTGCAGTGCATAGAGAGCTGGCCTTGTAATCAGGAAAACCTTGTTCAAGTCCCACTTCTTAATCACACTGACTGTGTGACCCTGGGTAAGTCTCCTAATTTCTTGGTACTGGAGGCATCACTGTAAGACTACATAGTTTACAAATTAGCTGTCGATCTGCATTGGTAGAGGGAGTTTCTGTCCTGGCTTTTCTGTATACCCACACAAGTCGCATTGGGGAAAAAAACTTATACTGAATTTTGTTATAAATATTGCTAGCACATTTCAGAAGAGAAAAATAGTTTCTAGTTTCCTTATCTAAATGGAATGTAAATGTATATAAGAAATTATAAACAATGTTATATTTATTTATATTACAGTTAGAAATGGAAAGGCAATCAATATATTATGAAGTCTTACAGCATTCAATTTATTCCAAGTGAATTTTTTTCTGCTTAATCTCTGTATTTTTTTTCTAAAGTAAAAACATCCCATATCTCTATGAAATTGGATGAAGATATGAAGTCATTTTAATTGTCCCCTTTCAAATTAACTTCATGTTACAAAAGAAGAACCTGAGTCTCCAAAAGGAGAAGTGACACGACCAGGTCACAAATGTAACAAATTGCAAAACTAGGATTCCATCTAGGGGCAAGCTGGTGCTAGCTCAAACTTGTCAGGGAGAGCCCAATGTTAAATTTTCAGGGTGAGCATATAAATTATACCTCAGAAATTTGCAAGTACTACACATCAGGGCTTGATCTACTATTTTGTTGATTTTCTAGACTTAGGAAAGTAATGGAGAAAATATTAAGAATGCAAATTAAACAAAAAAGTAGGTCCTTCTTTTTCAGAGAGCCAGTTGTTGAATATTTACCAGCACACTTCTGATTCTACCCCAGGTCTTTTAACTCTAGCTTCAGTGCTTTAGCCAAACATGCAGTCTGTGGGCAGCATCCACCCAGAACACTCCTTAGTATGGTTAGAATGAATTAAAATATAATTGGGAAATATTTGATAAAATAGATAAAATTAAATAGAAATTAATGCATTAGAAGTATATTATATTATAGATAAATTATATATTAGAATATAGAATATTATGCATGTTATAAATTATATAAATATATTATGAATTAATCTATTATAAAGTATAAATAAAATAAAAATACAATAGAACACAGATAATGTTAATATGTGATTTTTAAAATAAATATGCAGTCTGCTGACATCCTTATATATGATTTAGTGGCCTTGTTTCTATCTGAGTTTGACACCACTACTTTACCATATTATATAATATGAACTATTATTACTATCATGAGCTATTTAGACAAACTATACATGGAACATTGGAATTGTAGAAAATTAGAATTTCATCCTATTTTTAAAATGATGTTGTTCAGTTTTCTTAGAAGATTAATTACACTATTTTTAACCTCTAGAGGATCTATAGACATGTTGTTCTAGCAAGAAGGAAAGTAAGAAATTTTCTCTTCTTTTAAAACTGGTCCTTCACTGACCCTACCTTTGTAGACACCAAAGCAATAGCCAGTATCATTTAGTGTCTTCACCAACTTGTCACTGTTGGTGAATATTTAGCAGTTGTCCCACCAGATCCTAGTATTATGCTTGGCATTATGTTGGGGGCAGAAGTAACTGGAGAAGAAAAATCCAACAAGTCTCAAGGAGCTACCCTCTTCTGACTCATCCTCATGAAACTGGTGTGGCATGTTATTCAGTGTCCCAAAATAGAATTTGATGGTTCATCTGGCTCATGGATATGTAGCTATATGGAATGTTCACATGCTGAAATAGTGAAGCCCCCCCTCAGCATGGGTAAAGACCTTGTCTCTCCTACCATCCACACCTCCCCCACCTGAGCCCCTTCTATATTTTTAGAAACTTCTCTGCTGAGAAAGTAGAGATAAGAAATTACATCAGTAGACAGACACCTGCAAGGTCCTGTTTTATCTAGCTTTTGCTCCCCTTTCTCTGGTCTCATGCCTGTCTTTTTGTTCTTTGTTCTCTGTTGCTGGGAAAAGATTCTGCATTTAGAATGTGAGCTCCAAATCCAGGCAATGGGAAGAGGAGCCAATGGGGGTGGGGGAACTCTGTGCTAGTGTCTATATGACTTGCTTTGAGCTGCATGCCACATATACACATGTGCTGGCACCATCTTGGACCACGCTGGGGTGTGTCCTTTCTCATGAGAAAGCAATAAACACCTTTTTGCCTTTTCTCAAGAATGGTCTCTGTATATTTTTAATGTGAGTAGTGGTCTCTGTCCCACTGAATGGTGGTGAATGGAAGGTTAAAAATTTGAGTGTTTCCAAAACTTCTCAAAGATATTCATATAAAAGATCTTTCCCTCCCCTCCTCATAACATGCCTGTTTACATGCTGGTCTCAAAATAATCTTCACAAATAACCAGCAAATAGCCTTTATTGAAGACTGAATCACAGAATGTGAGCTAGGATCTTTAAGATTATCTAGTCCAGCAATTTCATTTTACAATTGAGGGAACTGAGGCCTAGAAAGACTTAAGCCATTTATTCAACATGGGTAATTAGTGGCAGAGTGGGAACAATCATGAGTCTCCTTATTCATAGGTCTGCTCAATAGTTCCCTTTCCATTAAACCTTGCTATTTCTTGAACTTTCAATAATGGGAAGAAATGGACACAAAAGGCTCACGGGAGTTCTCGTAAAGAGGAGGAGCCCTGAAGCTGGGTCTCCTATCATACTTGCAGATGATGCTATTGCTCCAAGGACAGAATTCCTTTGGTCCCTAAAAGTGTTCCCTCATCTTCATTCAACTGTACTAGGATTTCAATTTAGCTAGAGGCCAGGAATATGAAGATTAAAAAAAAAAAGGAAAAAAGTGGGAAAAATCCCTATCCTCAAGGCACTTATGTCCTATTTATACCTCCCCACCCGCAGCTCTGCACTCCTACCCCACCAATATATGTACATATTTATTTTTTGGTAAAATACAAATTCTGGAGAGAAAATTGAAAAGGCCGAAACACTTTGAGTTGGATCAGGCAAATGCCAAATGAATCAGTAAACAATGCCTTGGACTGCAGGCACCATTACAACAAATCGTGAAAGAAAACACTTGCCAAGGGATTACATTGTTTACTACCTATTATCTTAGGGGCACATAACAGATGATAGAAGGTGCTGAATATTCTATATTTAGCACCCTGACCATAGTATTCATTTGATGCGTATTTGCAGAAAGATATGATCAATGTCATCTCCACTCACCTTTTTCCTTTCCTTAAAAGGCTTTGTAGCTATTCTGAAGCTTTGTCTGAGTATTCCAGAGCCTGTATGAGACTTTGTTCCTGAGGGACCTCCATTCTTTCTACTTATAAGCATGCACCTTATTAGGAGGCACAGGAGAAATTTTCACCTGCATTTAGAAAGCAGATGGTCCTGAATCCCCTGGGGGCACACAACCCATGGATAATGCCATTTGGACAACACTGTTGTTATGTCTTACCCCTTCCTCCTCCCCCAGCAAATTCCTCATTTTTCCAACTTAGGACATAGAGAGATACAGGTGTCATATATGGAGAACCTACTAGGTGAAATTCAGTTCCATCTCAAGAAGCAAAGGGGACAACATGGGTAAGAAGAAAAGCTAGACTGTCAGGAGAGAGCTAGGTTTGATTTCCCTCTCTAACACAATATATATAACCATGGGCAGTTCAATCAATTTTTCCATGCCTCAGGCTCTTTAACTATAAATTGGAGATAATACCTGTAGTACATGCCTCACAGCTTTGTTGGGGAGAATTAAATGAGATAATGTGTATAAAGTGCTTTGCAAACCTCAAAGTATCATAGAAATGATTAACACTTACAAGGCATGCATTGTCACTCTGGTTCTACTACCAGTAGATAGGAACATAGATTTAGAGCTGGTAGGGATCTTAGAAACCATCAAGTCTAATGCTCTCATTTTGCAGGGGAAAGAATTGAGGCTGAGATGGTAAATGACTTGCCCAAAGTCACATAGCTAACATGTGTCTAAAGTGAGATCTGAACCCACGTCTTCCTGTTTCCAAGCCCAGGGCCCTATCCACTATATCACAAATCTGATTTCCAGGGTTCCTTAGAGTTCTAAAATTATATTACACTATTTGTTTTTTTTTAATTTCCTAAGTAGGGTCTTCTTGACAGGACCATAATATGCCTTCCCCTCTGTCTAGATTTAATAGCTCAAAACTTTATTAAAATTTTAGAGATATTGTTCCTTTCTAAATTAGTAGACATAGTAGGCATAGCTATAAAGCAAAAATACTTGGTTTCCTTTGTGGCTTTGGTAGGGAAGGTGGAGGGAGCAACAGAAAGAAAATTCAGCAACATCCTTTTGATCAATCCATCAACAAGCATTGATTACTATGTACCATCACACTGCACTAAGTACTGGAGGACACACACAAAGAAAAAATTAAGTCTCTGCCCTTGAGGAGCTTATATCCTAACGGGAGAGAAAAACTGTATATAAATAGGCAAATATAAGATACATACAAAATAGCTGAAACGTAATGTTAGAGGGTTAGGTATTAGCAGCTGGGGGCAACCTGATGCTTCATGCAAGTGTTGTTTGAAGCTAATCATTTTTTTTCCTTTTAAATTTACTTATTTTTAGTTAAGAGCATTCAGTTCCACAAGCTTTTGAGTTCCAACTTTTCTCCCCATCCTGGTCCTCTCCCTTCCCCCCGCCCCCAAGACGGCATGCAATTCGATATAGGTTCTATATTTACCTTCACATTAAACATATTTTCACATTAGTCATGTTGTAAATAAGAATTATAACCAATGGAATGAAACATGAGAAAGAAGAAACAAAACAAACAAAAGAGAGAGAGATAGAGAGAGAGAGAGAGAGGGCAAATAGTTTTCTTCGATCTGCATTCAGACTCCGTAATTCTTTCTCTGGATGTGGATAGCATTTTCCATCATGAGCCATTTGGAGCTGTCTTAGAACCTTGCATTGCTGAGAGGAGCCAAGTCTATCAAAGTTAGTCATCACAGAAGCAATGTGTCTGTAATAGTGTACAATGTTCTCCTGGTTCTGCTCCCTTCACTCAGCATGTTTGAAGCTAATCTTGAAGAAAGGCAGGGATTCCAGGGCAGCTAGGTGGCTCCATATATGGAGCACTAGGCTTGAAGTCAGAGTGATGTATTCAAATCTAGCCTCAGACACTAGCCATGTTCTCCTGGGTGAGTCACTTTACCTTTGTTTGATGAGTCCGTAAAACAGGGCTAAGAAGAGCATCCAACTCCCACAGCTGTTGTGAGAATCAAATAAGATAATAATTATAACGTGCTTAACGCAGTGCCTGGTAGAGAGCAAGTGCTATATGAATTTCAGTTATAATTATTCTGGGAGGCAGAGGCAAAGAGGGAAAGTGTTGTAGGCATGGTGGACAACCAGTACAAAAGCACTGAAAAAAAGATTAGAAAAGTGACAGAACCATAGCAACAAGTAGGCCAGTATGCCTGGACCATAGCTCTGATGGAAGGGAGTCATATGGAAGAAAACTGGGAAGATGGAAAGAACCCAGATTTTTTAAAGTTTCATTTATTTCATTTAAATTTGTTTTTACTTTTCCCAATTAATGTAAAAACAATGTTTAGTCTTTTTTTTAAAGTTTGAATTCCAAATTCTCTCTCTTCCTCTCTCCTCCACCCATTGAGAAGGCAAGAAATTTGATATAGATTATAAATGTACAGTCATGCAAAACATATTTCCATATTAGTCATGTTGCAAAAAAAAAAGAACAAGAACAAGAAAAATAAAGAAAGTTTAAAAAAAGCATGCTTTGATCTACATGTAGACTCCATCAGTTCTTTCTTTGGAGGTGGATAGCATTTTTCATCGTAAGTCCTTCAGAATTGTCTTGGATAATTGTATTGCTGGAAATAACTAAGTCATTCCCAGTTGATTATCATACAATATTGAGATTACTCTATACAGTGTTCTCCTGGTTCTGCTCACTTCACTTTGTATCAGTTCATATAAGTCTTTCTAGGTTTTTCTGAAACAATCCTGCTCATCATTTCTTATAGCACAATAGTATTCCATGTGAAGAGCTTTAAATGACAAATACAGGAATTTATATTTAATCCTAACAGTAACAGGGAGCCACTGGAATTTACCAAGTAGGAAGAATGAGGTGATCAGACCTGAGATTTAGGAAGATTACTTTGGCCCCTTAGCGGGGGATGGATTCTGAAGAGGCACATCTGGACAGGAAACCCCTTAGAAGAGAATCTCACTTGAAAGTTTTCCATTTTTTCCTCCATTTTTTCCAAATTTTAATTCCTATTACTCTTCTGGCCTGGACAGAAGTCTGGTTTCCTTCTCTCAATCACGAGCATCAGAATATTCACGCTAGGGTCCTGGTCTATGCTCCTCCAACTTTTCCAGAAGGAGTTAGGTGGAAGAGCAGTCATTTTGAAGCAGGCAAGATGTGACCTAAAGCCAGGCTTTGGGGAGCAGTTGTTGAGTAGTCCTAGCTACTAGTAGACACTTACTAACTGTGTGACCTTAGGTAAGTCACTTAACCCTATTTGCCTTAGTTTCTTCATCTGTAAAATGAGCTAGAGATGGAAACAGCAAACTTCTCCAGTTTCTTCGCCAAGAAAACCCTAAATGGGCCCATGAAGAGTCATACTCAACTGAACAACAAAAGCTACTAGCAACTTCAACCACTTGCTTTGCTCACTGAGGGTTTCCTTTCTGGATTTAAGTTTCTAACTCTCCTCCTTTCTGATCCTTCAATGGATAATCTAAGAGGGAGAGAGGGGAGGTTGGTGTCTGCTATCTATTAACAAATCACCTGTAAGTATTGCCTAGAAAATAGGAGCCTTTTCACACCCTTTTTTGTGCATACAAGTAAAATAGTAGATTTTTAGGGAGAGTGGGGATAGGGTGGGAAAAATCAAGATCCACAAAGAGGCAGAAATAAAGAGAAATGCAGTTGAAGATGGCCTCAGATTTTATCTAGTCCATCATCTTAGACTAGAACATCCAAAGGGCTTAATTAACAAGACTCAGAACCCTTAATAATCTTACATTATCCCCCTCCGCCTTGTTTCCCCAAACTGTCCTAGAGGCACAGATGGCAGTCTCTAGTAGTGGATAAAGGGCTAGACTTGGAGTCATTAAGAAGGTTTGAGTTCAGTCCTGACTCACACATAACTAGCAAAGTGACCAGGGGCAAGCAATTTAAGTTTACATTGCAACTTTCCACAGCTAAGCTATTAAATTACATGCAAATTGCTGGTCAGCTTTGATGGAGGCAGTTTACACTCTAGGAATTCCCTACACAAGGAAATCACAGGTCCTGACCAAAAGAAAAGAATATTCCAGACTTAGTGGGTATTGGAGCAAGAGAAGGAGTAAAAAATATGTATGCAATGGGGGACTATGTCCACCTGGAGGAGCAGGCACCCAAAGTATGCTTCAAGGAACTTCTCCCTTTGCCAGGAGCAGAAATCTGTCAGCTTTCTACTAATTCTTTATTTATTGGGTTATTTTTGAAGATTAGAATCTATGTGCACATATAAAAAACTGGTGCACAGTTTGAGGCTGGCCAAAGCAACCAACTTCAGACTGCTCTGGGTTGTCTGGAAGCTGGAACAGTGGTTGGAAAATATATAGAGTTATTAGTATACCTTCTTAAAACCTCTGTTGCATTTAGCATTGGCATCACACAGCATATATTCTCAAGGAGTAATGAATTTATAGTTCCATTCCAGCATTAAAGTCTCAGAAATCTGAAACTAGAATCTTCTGAAAATATTTTATTCCAGGAAAAAAATCTTACATCCTCAAAAAGTCCTGATCATTGGAGCAACATTTTATATACATATATATGTGTATATATATATGTGTGTGTGTGTGTGTGTGCATGTTTCATCATATATATGAATATAAAGCACATTATTTGCATGATGAATATATATGAATGTAATGCTGCTTTATATTCATACAGATCTTGAATATATGTGAATATAATTATATAATTGTATAATTATACATATAAATAATAAATATAATTTTATTCACATATAATCATCTATATGAATATAAAACATTATATTCACATATGATGAACGAATATAATGTTGACTTATATTCATATAGATAATATATGTGAATATATGGGATGGTCAGCACTTTTTGAGAATATATTTCCTTCTGGAATAAAATATTTTCAGAAAATTCCAACTTCAAATTTCTGTGACTTCAATGCAGATAAATTATTCACTGAGAATATATGCTGTGTGACATCACTGTCGAATGTAAAAGGTTTTAAGAAGGTTTCACTAATAACCCTATGTATTTTCCAACCAATGTTTCGACTTCCAGACAATTGTGTGTGTGTGTGTGTATGAGAGAGAGAGAGAGAGAGAGAGAGAGAGAGAGAGAGAGAGAGAGAGAGAGAGAGAGAGAGAGAGAGAGACGAGAGAGAGAGGGAGAGGGAACGAGAGAGGGAGGGAGAGGGAGGGAGAGAGGGAGGGAGAGAGGGAGAGATCTATAGAGCTACATACATATACAGCTTAAGAATTCCCTGTCTGGATAAATCTATTTCTTGAATTAACAGCTCTAACTGTCCTTTCTTTTACCTGAGCTAGTCAACCTCACTTTAGGCCAGGGAATCATAGAATCTCAGCATTACAAGTGTCTCAGAGGACATTTAGCGTTCAACCTCCATGCAGGAATACCACAGACAGAGACTTTGGAGGGGCTGAAAATGGATCCAAAGTCCAGAATTGATTTGGGGCTAGTCTTGGGGTGGGAGAGTAGCAAAATCAAGCTATTTTGATAGGAAGCAATTTTGTTGTTTTTCTTTAGGAATACATACGTACACATATTTTTGTGTCTATACACATTTCTACCTTCACTGCTGATCATAATGCCCCACAAAATACTTACATGGCAGTGTTAGATTTTAGGATCTTACTTAATCATAAATGTGTCCTTCACATTCATAAGGCCTGGTCAAAGACCATGTAGCAAACAGTTGCCAGCAGAGAATACAACAGTGGCTTTCCTGATTACTTACTTATCTTTCATCTTTCAGTTCCCTCAACTCTGAATGCCTTCTGCTCATCTCCTGCCCAAACACTATCCATTCATTCAAGACCCAACTCAAATGCCACTTCTTCCTTGGGGAGGGGAGAGTAGATGTCTTCCTCCTTTATACTTCCCATACTCTTAAAGGACAGGGGAAGTTTTTGCTTCTCACACAGTCTAAGTCTCTGGGAACATAGGATCTTTGGAACAAGAACCAAAAGAGACTGTACTCATTATCTAGTACAAGCCTTTCTTTCACTAGAAGAAACTGAAACCCAAAGAGATTAAGTGAGTTACATTAGGTTACAGTTATTAGTCAAGAGAGGTGGCACTGGAACTCAGATCCTGCCAGATGTTCCCACTTCATATCAGTGCTCTTGCTGCTGCAACTCCACTGCAACATACCACTCCCATAGGCAGGATACACCTAGTGAAGTTACTCTTCACTATGACTGTATGTTAAAGAGCATTACAAGTTTCTGCTCTTAAGAAATGTGAGTTATTCTTGTTACTCTTGTCTCAAAAAATAGGAGAAAGCAATCAAGCAATTTCTGATTTTTAAAATGCTGAGCAAACTAGGTCACTGAAAGCAGAGACATTTAGTCAGCTTGAAGAACTCTTCTGAAAGACACCTTGGACATATAAAGTAGGAGAGGGTGGGTTAGCACCCTAGACATGTTTTTAGGCTTGGGGGACCTTAAAGAAGGGACAGATTACAGCAGTCATAAGGTACTGTTTGAAATCTGGTTAGGGCCTGACTGATCGAAGCTACAGGATTTGCCATCCCCCCCCTCCCCTTTTTTAAATCATATTAGTTTCTGAATTGTACAATGAAGGGTGCAGTAGTACTGTTTTGGATAACTGCACGATTTTCAGAGTCAACCGAACAATTTGGTTTCTTTTTTTTTCTTGTTAGGAAGTTCCCACTGACCCGGACGGAGGTACCCACTCCTATTTAAAACCTAAGTTCTAAGGAATTCCTTTACTCTTGGCGTGCAAATATCCCGACAGGTTAGGATTGGAGAGCTGGTCATTCCGAGGGTGTGGCAAACTCCTGGCCCGAGTGAGCGAGTGCATTTAAGCCCTAACTGAAAAAGCTCAAAACCGCCCTCCCCACCCTCATACATTCACTCACCCCAAGTGTCCAACTGCGTTCCTAAATTAACTGGTTGTAAGGGTACCCACTACTTTCTAACGGTCTCGGGGCAAGAAAGGGACCAGAGTTTCTAAACTTGAAGAAGAGAGTTCCCCGGCTCCGGACAGAGCGCGCATTTCACTGCGTTTGGCAACACTGTAATTAAGTGGAAGTCTGGCTGTGTTTTTTAGCAGAGCAATCATTGTGAAGAGGCAACAAAGCGGGCTGCAGGATCGTAAATCTCTTTAGGAGAAATACAGAAATAAAGATTACAAGTGTGACTTGATTATAGAGGAAGGGGGAGAGTTGTTTTAAATTGTCTTTCTCAACTCCACCCTACCACTACCTCTCTCCACCCCGCCCCTCCCTTAGTTTTTCAACATTTTTCCTTTGAAAGAAATGATCTCTGTGACAGCATCAGGCTAAATGCCAAGCTGGAGAGCCATCCCATAGTGGACAGGGTAATAGGCTGGCTGTCTAAAGGCCCTTTTATGATACTAGTTTAGTATTTCCAAGGAGACTTGCATGTATGTGAGCGCGTGTGTCTGAGGGTGCATCCCCCTGATCTTTGCACTCCTGTCCTTTCGATAAAACTGAGTACTACATTTGCCAAGAAGTCTTAAGATTTCTGCCTGATGAAGTGTCTAGAAATGTCTCTAGATTTTTCTTATTTAATGACGCTAAATGTAAAAATTCCCCGAACATAGGTGGGTGAACTGTGGTTACGATTCACTCTCTTTTTATGTGTACTGAAATATTTGCAGTTTTATAGGTGAATGGATCCAGGTGATCTTGGAATATTGCTGCTGTATAGTTTAAATGTCGAGCAGCACTTCGTGTGTGTGTGTGTGTGTGTGTGTGTGTGCGTGTGTAGTGGTAGCTTTTCTGTAGGGGGATTTTTTTTTTTTTTTGCCACTTTAACCGTGAGAAACTTGAAAGAGAAGACGAATAAGTGCGTGTGTCTTTCTGTGCACGACTGTCTTGCGTGCGTGTGCACGAATGTGCAGGAGTCTGCTTCTGGGTGTCTGAAGAGGGCGGGGCAAGAGTGTAGGTAACAAAAAGCAGTCAACTCTCTCTCTCTCTCTGCACCGTATTCCTTTGCTGAGGTTCAGAGATTAGAATAACAGGTGTTATTTCTGCTAATTCGCCCTCTTTGGCAAACTCAGTTCCGAACCATTGTATGCTTGGGATTTATCGTGGTACCCTAATCTCATGACTGTGCATTCACTTTGTTTATTAAACAAAATAATCCACTCCATTCTTGGACAAATGAGCTTCATTGGGACTCTAGAACAGCCCTGCTTAGCCCACCATGACGTCGGCCTTTGAATTGATTCGAAGACTTACATACTAATTTTGTCCATCTTGCTACAGAAGACAAGATATTGAATTTCTGGTGTGTCAAATATACCTTACATCAGGCAGCCGGGGCACTGATAAGACTTCATACAGTCACTTACACAGACTGGCATTACACCACAGAAAAGGAACGAAAGCCAAGGAGTTGTTTTGAAGTTCGGAGTTTGTTGTTATTTTAAAGCAGCGGATCACATGTCTGCAATCTCTTCAGAAAACATTTGAGGTTAGACTACACACACTAACCTCTCACGGTTCCCATCTGGATTGGTGTTACTGAAAAAAAAAAAACTGGATACACGGCAATTGTTCTTCATGGGGCTGCTCCTTTTCACCCCGCTGCTTCGCTGAGGGAGTTACTTTGTTGATTATGGACTGTTTCTTCCCATTTCTCTCCTTTCCTCTCCAACCCCAACTAAAATGAAATAAGGTCTGATTTCCCTTCTGAAAGCTTGGATTTGGGGGGCCAAATGTAAAACAAGTGAGTAGCTTTCTCCCAAAAGAAAGAAAGAAGAAAAGCCAGCTTCTGCTGAAAGTATTTGATCTTTGAGGCTCTTCTCCAACCAAGAACTATCTCTAAATTGATATAATCTCTATTATTGCTTCCTTACCTTTTCTCCTATTTATCTCTTCCCTTCCTCCATTCTTCTTGTCTTTGCTGTCTTCTTTCGTGGTCAAGAGTGCATTGATTAGATACCTAACTTGAATCTTTCACAAAATCTATATGTTTGATTTCCTTTTTTTTTTTTTAACCCAGAATTGAAAAACAATCAACCACTTGCCTCGGCGCCGGTGGTTGTATGTCCTGGACAGCGTTCATTCTCCTTCTGCCCAGATGTTGCCCAGATGTGTAAATACCCTCCAAGAGACGCCCCGATTATTCCAAGAGCTTTCTGCCGTAGGATGGCAACGAGGTGGCAGATGTCGATATTTTTGAGCAAACACTTTTAAAGTTTTTTAGAATATCGGTAAAACGTCAGGCATCCTTCCCTGACGTATTTGCTTTTTCCGAAGCTATTCCCATTATAAACCAACGGGTAATTCGTTTTTGTAGTTGTTTTTCTCACGTTCATCTACAGTATCCTGAATGAATTGCTTTTCATACACCTTCAACAGCAATCGCTTGGCCCAGCTTAAGCAAAAGACAACAGTAAATCGAGAGGCTGTTTAAGGAATTGACACATCTGTACGGAAGTCCTTTGAATGTGGTACTAATAGATTTCTAGTATCTAAACATTTTTTATGCTATCCACTTTGTTTCTTCCAATGATGGTGGTAGAAGTGAACTAGGTGTGTTTTAAAATCTAAGCTGCCGCAGTATCCGTGGCTGTGCTATAAAACCAGTGTAAATACTTGTTTAAAAAGTTTGGAGCAAGGTTATTCATTTTAAGTGCTATTGTGTAGAGATTAACCTTTTTTTTTTGAAACAAGCTACTTGAAATAGGGATTTTTTTAATCGTTCCCCCAAAATGTATTTCTTTTCTTGAATTTATGTATGAGTAACTGTTGTTAGCATTTTAGGATTTTCTTTTTTCTCCATTAAAACTATGCATTATTTATTTTGGCCTGGACGATAATCCTCCACGCTTCTTCCCGCATAGACATAAAGAAAGCTGACTCCCAGAACTTTACAAAGTGAACAGATCTCCCAACCCTCTACCCACACCACAGGAGGAAAAAAAAAACAACAAAAAACAAAAACAAGAAACCTGACCCATCTGGAAGAAGGTTCTCTCATTTGGGACTAATTTTAGGAGAGATACTAAATTTTCTTCCTTTAGCGATGAAGACTGTTGCTTTGTAAGCTTCAATGAAACGCGGGAAAACACTCAGTCGCCCAAGTTCCTGGTCCTCAGGGCTGGGCCAGGCCGTCAGTCACAACCTGTCAGAGCACAGCAAGGTCTTCTGAGGCGATCAAAAAAGGCACTCCTCGAGTTTCACGAAGAATACCTTCAGGTGGTGCTAGAAGGTGTGTGGAGGTTGGGGGCGGAGGAGGGGTAAACACACACACACACGTTTTAAAGAATAACCCCTCTACACCGTAATAATCTAGTGGCATTAACTAAGGCAGTGTCCCCTCCTCCCCCACTTCAGCTCATGCACACCCACCCCCGCCCCAGTTCTCAATTGGCTTCTGTTCCCAGGCTGTTCCTGGCTACTTTGCGTCCTCAGCTGGGGAAGTCTGACCCTTGCAGCTTGCGGCTTGTAGTCGCCTCCTGCTGCTACTGTTACGACTTTATCGCCCGCCCCATGCACCTTGCAAACCCCGAATCTGCCACTGCTACTGGACTGCATCAGGGACTTAAAAGTGCTAGGCCTTCTCTTTGGCTGAATGTGCATCCACCTCCACTCAAACACTAACTGCTGGAGTGAGAGGTGAGGGGTGGGAGGCCAGAGACACCGACTACCTTCCTCACTCCACCCCCACCCCAGTTGCTATTCTCACACCCGCTCCGCCCCTTGCCCACAGAAGGCTGGACGCCGCAGACCAGGCAGGCAGGAGCACCGCCCGAGCCACACCAGACCAAGTGTCCTGGGAGCTGAAGCAGCGACTTGGAAGCTCTGGGTCCCGCCAGCAAATCCCGGGATCCCCTGTGCTCTCCTGCGCGCCAGCCCCAGAGCTCCGATCTCATTAGGAGCCCTGGCGGCCACGCGGGTCAGAGGGCTGACGCTACCCCCCGAAAGAGGAGGGGGACTAAGAAAGGGGAGGGTAGCCCAAAGCGTACTCGCGTCACTCAGCCCTCGGGCCAATGAGTACCAAGCCTTGGAGGCGCTCCGGACCAATAGGAGGAAAGGGGGCCCTGTGAGTGGCATTAAGGGAGGGCTGGAGAGAGGGAGACTAGGAGTGAAGTTGAGGCTAAAACCCTTTAGCTATAAAGAAGTTATTTAGGGTGTATTTTTTGCTTTCAATTAGGCAAAATAGCAACTTCATGACAATTACCAAAGAAGATCCTAAGGCTATCTTACCTGAACCAAAACCTGTAATCTATTCTTCGACCCCACCCTCCCCCACGCATCTCCCTAAAAAAAATCCAAATCTCAAACCCTAATAACTAAGATAGGAAGCAGAAACTCTGCGTATGAGCAGCAGAGAAGAGGGCAAAGTTTCTCTAGTTGGATGGTAGTAATGGTTGCAATTAAGAGTTGGGCTCCTTACCTACTGCAGACTTCGGGGATTGAAGGTAGGTGGAAGCAGACGACTTACTCAATGGCACGGTGGATTCCTTTGTAGAGTGTTTATCCTGTGCTAGAGAGATAAAGATAGAAACCTTTTTAGTTGAGTTTTAAGATTTTTTCTTGACCTTCAAAATTATTAGGGGGAGGGCTGGCTCTGTGGGATCAACCTGTTATTTGTGTTCTTTCTGTCTTTACTCCTGAGAAAAAAGAGAACGCACTGGGTCTCTCATTTGACTTAAAGTTTAAATCAATTAACAGTCAGTGTCATTCACTGACTTAGAAACCAGTTCTCATCTCTCCTAACAGAAAACCGGGACCAACATGGATACATTCAAAGTGTGCTGGGATTTAGCCTGTGCTTGTCACTATTAGGGGAATTTCTTCTACGTTGTCCTATTGGCACATTTAGTTCAGTCCAGAGACCTGCAGTTCTGTCGTTGAGGGTGATGGTGTGTCTGTCTTATTGTGGGGAGGGGCCATGAGAGGCGAGAGTGGAGCAACAGAATTTTTTGTTTATTTAAAAAATAAGTTATTTGTTGTTTGATCAATTAAACATGACTGGAGGGAACAGAGAAGCTTGTCAGCGAGAGGAAGAACGTATTGAGTATTGTGCTGTGGGACGCTCAGTTAAGCTAGCCGCTTTCTCCAGATCTTTAAAAACAAACAGAAACTGCGGAAACTCCCCGGCACCTTCTTGACCATTACCTCCTCCCTCCCCCCCCCCCACCCCCCACCTCAGCCTGTATGCATGTGTAAGACAGTTCGGCAGCACATCTTTTATCCTTTCAATGCTGTTGTCTTTACAGTGGCTTGAAAGAAGTTGCATTGAATACCTGATCTACCTTCAAGAAATCAGAGCCGACCTTGAGGCCTGGGAATTCAGAGTTGAAGTTAAAAAGATTGGAATTATTATGTTTGTTTTCCGAGGACCGATGTTTGCTGCCTGGAACAGAAGAGAAGCTTGGTTCCTCGATGGTCCTATTGACATATAGTGTCCTGCAGATACAGTTGGATTTTCGAATCTGCATTGGAAAATCACCCTTCCTTATCCTCTTGTTTCCTGCCTTTTGGTTTTGTTTTGTTTTTGTTTTGGTAAATATTTTTATTGTCTAGTTCTGGCCTTTTACTGCTATCATATATCCCTACAGTTAAAAAGACATTAACTACTTCACTCGAGGTATGCTTTGTTTTGTTTTGTTTTTGCCAAACATGAAGTGTAGCTGAAAATTTCTGGTTTTTTTTGGATGAATCTGAGGAGCTTAAATTCAAAGAAGAAAGGGGGAAAAAGACACAATGAAAGAGAAGTCCAAAAATGCTGCCCGGACTAGACGGGAGAAGGAAAACAGTGAATTTTATGAACTGGCTAAATTACTGCCTTTGCCCTCAGCCATCACCTCTCAGCTGGACAAAGCATCCATTATCAGGCTTACCACCAGCTATTTAAAAATGAGAGTGGTTTTCCCAGAAGGTAAGTGACTTTGCTCAAAATTTAATTTCAGAAAGAACATGAGTAACATTTTGTAAAATTATATATTCATGTGGTGGTACACACATTTCTGTAAATGCACTCATATGTATGCAGCTCTAAGTCGTATACACACATAGGAATATGCCTGACATGAATGGGAATTTATTGAGACTATTTGCACAAGGACCTTCCTAAAGTCAGTGTTAGACCTTGCCTCTTCATTCTTCCCTCTTCTGCTCCATTAATACTTTCACTTCACTCCAGAGATGTTTGGCTGGGAAGCAGACCAACAGTGCTTTTGTCAACACTTCAGACACTGAGCTCAACTGAAAGTGTATTCCTAAAGCAAACAGGACTTTCTTTTTTATTCCCTAAGTGAAAGTTGCATCCAGTTGAAAACACACGCATTGCCAGCCTGCTTACATTTAGTTGTGTGTGTACAACGACAGACACTGCAGTAGGTACATAAGATTGAATACGGGTGGGTAAAATCTACTGGGAAGTCCGCCAACTCTTTCAAGACACTGCTTCTTGCAAATACTGGAGAGGTACCATCTCTGGGTTGATTTCTTGAACTCAGCCCGAAGGAACCCTACTGCTTTGGCAGTTTGCAGTTTCTGAAAACTGTTCCCAACTTTATGGTTCGTAACAATGGCAGAGATGTTCTTGAAGGACTGGACTAACTAAAAAAATTATAATAAAGGAATTGTATTTCTAATGCACTTTTCAGAATAAGTTAAGGCTATTGCAGTCAGTAACCCGTTTAGAAAGTAAGCTCTTCTTGGCCGAGTGTTGCAAGGAGCTGTGAGAGGATTGTTTGACACATCTAAGCAATTGTACAAAATAATCAGTTTCAAGTGATACGTAAAACAGTGTGTAGAGGGTCAGGAGTCACCCCAAAGCCAAATAAAGAAAAAAAATCAGTGAAATAAAGGAGTATGATAGCTACCTAATTAACTGATGCCCTAGTTAAAGATGTAGATGTTAACTATGGAAATAAAGCCCCCACGTCTTCTACTTCCCCTTAACAAAATAACAAAAATAGGAAGGAAGGAAAGAAGAAAAAAGAGAGAAAGAACAAATAGGATTACAAAATATATGGAGTTTGCCTAGAGTAAATAGAAAATTTGAAGAAGAGGGAAATGGCTAGTTTATATGATCTAATTTTTACAAAGAGAATTAAAGCAAGAAGCCTTTCCCAGTATGAAGTAGTCCTATCCTTTTAGTGCCTTCCCTCGGAGGCTATCCCCAATTAATCCTGTATAGATCTTGTTTGTATGTACATAGTTTTTTGTATATTGTCTCCTCCAGTAGACTGTGAGCTCCCTGAGAGCAGAAACTTTTTTAAATCTTTTTTTTTTTTGGTATCCCCAGTGCTTGGAATATAGTAGGCAATTAATAAATGCTAGTTGACTGACTGACTAACAAAGATAGAGAATTGTGTTTATTTATGAGTGAGCCAGTATCCATTAGGGAGAAACAGGTTCTTTTGTTTTGGACTTTGAGTGTTGGCATTTTTTAAAATGGGAAACTGGAAGGAAATGTGTGAAATTTGTGTTTCACTTAACTTGATTGAAAAAATTTTAAATTGTTGTTCATTGGTTGGGGGAACCAGCCCCGGAAAAGCATGGTATTATTAGTCCAGCCAGGGCCAGAAAGGAAACCTTTGGAAATCTCCCTGAAACTAAAAATATTGTTCTAAGTCAATTGTATCTTAACTTGATTTCCTTCAACCAGTGGGTTTCATCTTAGATTTAAAATCCAGCTTGAAAGCTAACTAAAGCTAGCACCTGAAAAGACAATTTTTTAAAATTTAAAATTAAAATCACAACCCGAATTCCATTTTTGTGTGGGAATTACTGGAGGGAAGATGATGACGGTACTAAGCTGTCCTCTGATTTAAAAAAGAGAGAGACCTAGTTTGTCTTTTATATTGTCAGCACCCACTTTATAAAAATAAAGCTATTGCAAACTCTGATGGCTGTGATGGGCCTAAAAGGATTATTAGCAGTGATTTGTCAACTCCTGCAGTCTCAGTAGGCTACCTTTCTTCGTGATTTCTAGCAGGTCTCGTCAATTATTGGTGCCTATGTAGCGAGTTGTTTGATCAGAAGAAGCATATGGTACTGCTTGTAGGGCTGTAAGTAATCATGAGAAGAGAAGAATAGCGGATCCCCGTCCCTCCGTGGCCAAACAGAATGTCTGCATGCACTAGGGAGTTGTGTGGCAAAGTGCATAGGAGCCCGAGCTGCCGCCCTCCAAAGCATATGCTAATTTGTGCCAGAAAGAAATTGAGGAGGAGCTTCTTCTCAGAGTTGGGTGGAGTTGTCTTCTCCTTCTTCTTCATCTTCTTCTTATACTTCTTCTTCTTCTTCTTCTTCTACTTCATCTTCTTCTTCTTCTTCTTCTTCTTCTAATTCTTCTTCTTCTAATTCTTCTTGTGGTGGGTTGTTTTACTGCTTTTTTTTTTTAAGACAGCAAGCTTCCTCATCTAATGAAGTGCTAACAGCAATTCGAAATTTAATTAATGCAAAACACTCTCTTGAGTTACTTCTAGATCCTAGTCAAGATTCCAGTTAACCAACCTTCCAAATGTGTCTCGTTTAAGTATCGGAGCCTATGGTTTTGGTAGTTCCTTCTTCCCACAATTCCACCTCACCCTGTGCCACTCTTTTCTCCCCTTCTGCGAGTGATGGTACGTTTATGGAGATAAAGGGGAGAGACAATGTGCTAACTCTGGGCACCTCATTTATTCCCCTAGTTATTAATGAGCTCATAACTCACTGGCGGCTGAGTGCCACAAAGTTCTCTGATGAGTTATGCGGGTTCATCAGAGAGAGCTGGAGATTCATGAGGCCTCGAGGTAATCCATTCCCAGCATGTGCTGGGTGCGTTTCCTTTTAATGTGGCTGGCTGGACTGAAACACACACTTTTAAAAAAGGGAAGAAAGTTTCAGAGTCCGGCTTTGCCAGCAGGGGGTGCTAAACCAGGATGCAGAGGAATAAAAGAGAGGGAATAGAGACAGAAAGATGGGGTTGGAAAGCTAAAGGGAACGCTTAGTACCAAGGGTAGGGAAATCCTTTTCAGCTTTGTGAAAGGAAACTCTAGACCTAGTTTGGAGCTGTGGGACTGTCCCAAGAGCAGAAAATTTCAGTGACGTCTAAGGTGACTTACATATCCCTTTAGTCAACGTTAGATTACACAACTTTGAAACTCACCCTGGGCATCTGAAACCGCTTGACCGTTCATAACAATTACTGTAGAAGTTGACTCTGTGTGCACATGTCGCTTTTTGGAGGTAGTGTTTCATGTTTGCTTGAAAGAAAAAAAAACAGATTACAAACACATACTTAACATTTTGCCTCAATAGCATCGAGGAAGGCCAGAAGGTTAAAAAAGGAAATCCTTCCATTTCCACCAAAGCTTCTTTTAAATAACTCAAAACTTTTAAAAAGGAAAGTCTTTACTCCTAAAAGTATAGTTCACTGACTTTCTAACTTAATTGAAAAAAAAAGGAAGAAGGACAGCTAGACTGTTCTCCAAGAACTCTCAGGATTTTAGGGTCGCAAGGGAACTTCAAAGACCAGTGACTGCAACCCAAACCCAAATAGGCTAGTTTAAGCCCAGAATTTTCATTAGGAAGAATAGGAAAGTGGAAAGAAGAGAAAAGAGAGGAAAGAAGGAAGAAGAAGAAAAAAGTAGAGCTTAAAAGATAAGGTGGGGAAAAAAACAAGAAAAGGAAGAAGAAAAAAAGGGACCGAAAGGGCAGAAAAAAAGAAGATAACAGGCAGAAAAATCAAAGTCAGAAAGAGGAAGACAGGTAGGAAGACTTGACAGGAGAAAAAGAAAGAGGAGGAATGTAAGGGTGGCAGGAAAGAAGAAAAAAAAGAGGAAAGTTAGCGGGTGGTTTAGGTCCCTGGGGGAGTTTAGAATGCAGCCGCTAGAGCGGAGACTCCAGGATACAAACACCAGCAGAAGAAAACTCGGAAGATTGCTGTGAAATCATTAAAACGGCCATGTCTTCCAACTGGTAACATAATCTATTCTTAAACAGCCTTGCAGAGGAAAAACTGAGACGTGTAGAAATGAATAAATCTTTAGTGTATCAAAGACAGGAATGGGGTGGGGGAGAGAGGGACGATGAAAGGAAGGTTAGATTCTTTGTGCGTAAAGTGGGTTAACCCAACCTTAAAAGAAACATAAATGTGTGAGTGGATTAAAATGCATTTTGGCTGGAAACAAAGTGGGTAACTCAGAATAACCTTTAAGAGGCGTCAGGCACCGTTTTCAAATCTATTCAGCAATTTGGCAAGATTTCTACCATTTTGGTGACAAGATGACTTGGGGAAAATAAAAACAATTGCAGATTTGAAATTAACAGCCTCACAAAAAGGAAAGCACACTCTCAGAGGACTCGAGGGATGATGATTAAACAAACCTTTGGCGGCAGGGGGTGGGTTCTATTGCGTTCACCTCAAGATTGAAATACTTAATCTTGTTAGATTTTAGGAACCGAGAACTAAAAGGGAACAAGAAACCCAATTTCCCACGTGGGCCCGTGATTTAAGGCTATTTTCCCTACCGCTCAGGGAAATGATTGAGCATTAGGTTTCAATGTTTATTTTCTTACAGAAGTTTTTCTCATTTAAAAGCCTTTAAGCAGCAGTTTACTCTCCACGCTGCTTTTCTCTGTTTAATTCCAGTTTTGATGTGGCCTTAAAATGAGAAGTGCAGAACTAAACTCCTTGCGGAGCAGTTGCAAAGGCAGATTTATGTGCCAGAAATTATAGATCAGATCAATAGGGGAAATCACTTTTTTTTAGGCGTTGATCCTTTGACTTTATTTTCTTAAAGAAAAAACCACGACTTTTTAAGGCTGGCGGGTGCCTTCATCAAACAGTACAAACGCCTGCCTGGAATTGAGAAGGGGCTAAATTTTTCTCTGTTCAGTTTCATGGTAGCCGACTTGTGAAAAAGGCTGGTTGATTTCTGACCAAGTAAGTTTTCGACCTAGTGACTGCGGCAACACCTTTGGCCTTTGAGCAAGAGTCTAGGTCATCTCCTGGCGGGATTTGCAGACCCTTCTGTCCATATACTGGCTTATTTCTGCTCAGCTGAGACTGGGTATATAATCTGAATTTCTTCTCACATTGGTACCAGAAAGCTCGGATTTTAGTCATCCTTGCAGTTATTCGAATTGTGAAAATTATTATTTCAGGCTTCTCATGCAGGAGCCTCATCTTCATTTAGAAGGAAGGCCTCACTGGACCCGGTGTCTATGTCTTACTAAGATATCAACTCTGAATTCAGAGAAAACCTCCACAGTTTATGACCCAGGTGATAGAGATCCCCTTCGTACACCGCATTAGATGCTGCTTGTGTCTTGTTTGGTGCAGTGCTTTCCAACCCTCCCCCGACGTTAAGTCGTCGCTAGATTGACCCCATACTTTCACCAACATTTGCATTCATCTGCGTTCGGTGAATAGGTTGGGGTTCTCCTGAACGGGAGAAAAGATGGCCAGATCTTGGGAGAGAGAGAGCCAACTTTTCTCCATTTCCACCTTTTCCCTAATTCACCCTTCATTTCCCTTACCCGCCTTGAGTTCCCAAGGAGCTGGGAGAGATCTCCGCCAGTAGTTAGGCCTGCCTAGGAGAGCAATACGAAAGGTGCAGTTTACGAGCTGACTGGAAACTAACCAAGTGTAAGGGGAGTGGGGTGAGAGGCGAAGAACTGGTCCCCGACAGTCATTAAGGTTTATGAGGCGGCTTCACCTGGTTCCCCAAGGAGTTGCCTCTGGCTGCGAGGGCTTACAAGCCTTTGCCTACTCGGGAGCCCCGGGAGAGATTTCTCCCGCTCTCACCTTCTCCCCAGCCCTCTGCCTCCGCCTCGATTGGACCGAGATCTGCAACCAGGCCAGCTACGGGGCCCCAAGCCTCGGTCTCCTCTGGGAAAACTGCAACCAGGGCTTAACCGGGTAATAGCGGTGATTACTCACTCCCCACCCCCTAAACTTACCTCCTAGACCTGGGGGAGGAGGGAAGTGGAAGGAGGAGGGGGGCCAAGAGGGGGACAAAATGTCCTAGCTAATGGCCTCCAGGAGAGTCTACAGAGCTTAAAAGTTACCGAGTTAAAGTTACTTCCTTCCTCTTTTCTCTCTCCTACCTCCCCCTCTAACAATAATGGAAATGATCGCTGGGCCAAGAAGTCATCTATCCGCTTGGGCATGAAAGGATGCAGGCCTAACTAAAACTTTTCCTGCTTCCTTTACTTTGCCCCTCCCAGCTACGAAAGGCCGCTTTTAATGCCATCGCTTCAGATTAAATGTTGAAGCGGCTTGTTGAACAAGTCAGAGTGTGGAGAGGGTAGGGAGGGGGTGGGTGGGAAGAGAGGGGGCCCTATCTTCGAAGTACCTGGGGTTGAGCTGAGTGGAAGCCGGAGGGATTCCTGGGCCACGGAGAGATAACAGCTTCCACCCCTGCATCCTTGAACGCCTTCCGGCCTCCGCCACTCCCACTACACATTCCCAGCGCCCAGTGACGGGATCACCAGAATTGGGTCCCCACTTTTGGCGCAGGTCTAGAAGACTGCACCCAAGTGCAGAAATGGGAGAGCGGGTCCGGGGGAGAGGAACGGGGGCACGGGTCTGCGGAATGCTTTGCCCCCCAGAAAGAAAAGCCTCAGCTGAGGGAAACCTTTGAAAAAATATTAATTTTTCTCATCCATATTTTAGGCATGCCTTCCATCTTAATTCTCTGCCTGATATCCCATCTAGCTCTTCTCATCTTTTACTGAGATGGGATGTTCATACGCTGTTTGATTTGGCAACTAGAATCAGACTGTCCTCTTGATCAGGCCCACATTCTTCTTGAAAGGCCGTGAGACTCTTAAGAAAAACATGGCTCAGATTTGTAGAAAAAGCCGGGAGCCCAGACCTCTTTCTAGCGACAATCACTCATTTAGACAGAGACATGCACTGCCATCTCCAAAAACATAGTCCTCTTTCCTAGATTCCTCCTTAAGAGTAGGAAGGTAGGATGCTGCCTTCCTAGCAGTAAAGCTGCTAAACCCTAGGGTATGGGTTACAGATGTCTTAGGGTACAAGTTGGTAACTAAACCTGGTCAGAGTTTCTTCTTAACCCTGCGTACCTAATGAGATTTCCCTTTCCTTGTCCCCTACCTCCAATTCCTTTACCCTCTTAGAGACACTGGAACCGCCGGCACCAGTGAGATGGTGGGTTGAACTCTAGCATGATAGTCCTCAAACCTTCCCCATATCTCTGCTGCACTGAAGGAAATACGGGAGGTAGGTTCGGTATGGACAATATACATTGGAATTCCAGTTACGGTAGTGGACATCTGGGTCTCTACCTGCAGCATTTTGAGATAGGTGATTTCTTTTTCCTGCCCTCCCCTTTTCTTTTTCCTTTTGGTCCTCACACTCATTCCATCATCCCACTTCTTTCTGAGCAAAAACTATGACTGAAGATTGCATTTGTCCTGAGGTTGAAAGTGGATAGGCATCTCTGCCAGTAATCATTGGGTCATGTTCAGGTCATGACAAGAGATGAGTGCTGTGACCCCCCTACCCCCACCCCCACCCCCATCCCACATGACAGCTGAAAGGAATATGGAGCTATGGAGAAAGCTAGCCCTAGCAAAATACTAAAATGAATTTGTGATATAATTGGTGTATTCCCTCTAACTATGTAGATAGCTGTTTATCCGCCTACTTTTGCTTGTCACTTATTGCAAAGAAGAATATATACATATATATGTTACTTTTCTGGGGGAGGGTTACAAAAAACCAATAATAATACCAAGTGCTTTTTTTCCTTCTCCTCTTCCTGTTTGAGTGAAGGAACCTGTGATGCTGGGGCCATAATCTATATTTTGTCAAGGTTATGAAATTCATTCTGAAGGAAAAGCTCGATCAATTTATTTTTGCTGCTTGCAATAACACAGCTGGATGATGCTTTGAGCCCATGCTAGACTGGGGCTCATCATTCATTCGCCAAGAACTGGCCTAAATGGTGCCTATGGGATTAGGTCAATTTTAGTGGATCTACTTCGCCTCATTTGGTTACTAATTGGTTTCTTGTTTTATAAATCGAAATCTCATTTTCAGGAAATTACAAAACCCGTGCAGTCAGTCCATTGAGGTAATCCTTGGGTCAGGGGGTATTTAAATGGAAATGACTCTACAATGCATCAAGTATACAGCAACAGGGAAACTTCTCCTAGGTTTTCTAATGAAATGTGAGCTAGTCCTTTAGATCCATAATAGATACATCCCCCTCTAATGCTACTTATGTAAATATGATAAACCAGACTTTAAGGGAAATGGGGAGGGGTAGAAAAGCAAAATTTATCTGCTAAGGTTAATGTGGCATATCTTGGAAATCTTCCAAAATAGATTATGTTTTTCTTTGTCTTCGACCACTTTAGCTGGGGAAAATCCTTTTGCCTAAAAAACGATTTAGTTATCCTCTCCCTCACAGAGCTACTTGTTCCCCTTGCAAACCCTTTATTCCTTCGGCCTCTCCAAATTACAAGGGAATCTTTAGATCTGGTTTCCACTGTAATCCTGCGGCAAAGGGAGCTGCTTTCCTTCTTGTTTTAAACAGACAATCAACGGATTTGCAGAATTTTCTGCGGTAGGTCAAGTGCAAAAAAAATCACAGCTTACCCCTCCGACTAAAAGGAATTGGACAGAGAAACGGATCCAGGGACCAACTGACTGACTATATAGTAAAGCAGCATATTAGGAGAGGACTCTCCAACAGGGACTTATAAGGCAGAAGAAATTTTGCTTTGTTTTGTGTATTTCCTTCCCATTTTTCTGGGGGTGTGAAGATGAGGAGACTCTAGACTTTGCAACTGGGGAGGTACCTTATGAAGCACAAAGAATTAGGGTTAGGAAAAGTCATGCCAGGTTAAAAAAAAAAGAGGACACATTACATTATAAAACATTAACTCAATCTCAAGGCAGAGAATTTTTTTTTTACCAGAAACATAAAGTGGAGTGCAGTGCTCCGTGAAAAAAAAAGTTCATTAAAAAGAAAGAAAAAGAAAAGGAGGCTTGTATTAACCTGTAATGGAGATGAGCTATTCATTAACTTGCGATGGAAGTTTTACTTTCCCTCGTAGGAGCATACTAATTAGACCCGTAAACTTGGATTAATAATCAGCCCAGAGCCTAAACCAGGAGTACTGAACCAGTGTTCAGTATGTAGCCTACCGAATTTCCGTCTTTCCCAGTTGTTAAGGTAGGGAAACCTTCTTGGTCTGTTTTCCATCCATCTCTTGTGAACCTTTTTGTTTTTAAAAAGAACATATAATGGTCCACACATAGTGGTCTTAGACTCTTTTGCGAAAGTGTTCATTCTCCATAGTTGCAATGACCCTCTGGTCTGGTATCCCGGTTTGCTCATTCCTCACCGCGTTTTAGCCTGAGGTTTCGGTACCTACTTTAGCAAAAGACATCAGATGGCGTGCCATTACGGGTGATTTTGTTGCTCAACGTGCAGGTACGTGGGTGATCTGGATCACTGTCAGTCAAGTCAGGCAAACACACAGTGAAGGCAGACAGCCTTCCCCCGCAGCCCCACAGTCAACACACACTTTCCACTCCGCCTCCCCCCCCGCCCCCGCCTCCACTTTCTAGTAATAAAAGCAAAGAGAAGGGAAGGGTTCAGAAGATGGTAAGAGAGGCAAAAAAGAGGAGAGATGACAGGGAGGTTGAGAGAGAAGAAGAGAGAAAGAGGAAGGAGAGGGAGAGACAAACAGAATCTCTCTGTGTGTAGAGCCACGAATAAAAGTGTTTCGTACATAAAAGCTCAGGAGAAAAAAAAATGTAAAGAAGAAAGAGGGGCCATAACTGAGGGAGGAAAACAGAAAGCCAAGGCGGGGAGCATTGAAGGAGGGGATGGGAGAGATTTAGCTAGACCAGGGTGATGAAGAAGAATCAAGAAGGGTTATAGAAGAGGGAGGAAGGGAGTGAGAGGAGGGAGGTAGGCTGGGAGCATTAATGTTTGCATAGCTGTGGGGAAATCGTTAGGTTTATTTAGATGTGCAAACACTTAGGTAAATCGGGTCCAGGATGAAAGAGAGCTAAGCGTTCTGGGTTTCTCAGATTTTAATCACTTGTTTATTTGTCTCTAGTTCGGTGGATAAGCGGGAAGTAGCACCTGGCCAGTAGTTTTTAAACAGTCAGATTCCATGCTCTAATTTGTAGTACCTAGCCCCTGGTAAGACATCATAATGCGCGGGTTTGTCATTGTGTACTTCATGGTGATTTGCACTGTACTGCAATCAATCACCTTTTTTTGTCACGTTAAGCCCTGTTTAATGGGGTAAGCATAAAAGGTTTTAACTGCACAGTTTAAATTATTTCAGCAGCAACATTGTTAAAAGATATTACCCATAAATAGCTTAACTCTGTCTCGCCCAATTCCCCTCGGCTTTTCTCTTCCTTATCTCTCAGCAAACAAGAAAATAACCGACAATCCTGATTATATTATATATATATGTGTATATGTATGTATATGTATATATACACACACATATAATGTGATACATATGTAATAGAAATGCATACTTTATATATGTATATACGTATATCTATATCTATCTATATATATTGAAGAGCAAAGAGATTTATCATTCCGACATAAGCGGAGAATTTGGATGCAAAGTTTGAGAAGTCTAAGCAATAAGGAAATGTATTGCCCGCATTTTTAGTATTTGATATTTAGAAGTCTGGGAAGTAGAATGGCTCTGCAGTCTACCTGGGACAGTGTTACTATTAATAGTAGTAGAGCATTATCTACAGCCTGTTAGTCCCTCAGGAAACTTACTTAAGAAAAGTGCGGGAAATGGGATGGAAATGGGGGGGGAAGGGATGATGATGGGGGTGGGGAATGGTTGACTGATGCTTGCAAAACCTGCGATTGGTGACATAGAGCCTAAGAGCTTCCACAAAGCTGAAAGCAAACTGATTTTTAATAAGGGGGATTAATTTCGGAGGTTTAAGGGGAGGAGGATGACAGGAAAGTCATTATAGCCAATCAGAAAATCTTATCGAAGGCTAAAATGACGAAGACCTCCTAGATTACTCTATGTGGATGCACAAGTTCCTCCCGTGCTATTAGTTTCCTTCTCTTGTTAATGATGAGGATGAAAAATGTGAATGAGGAATAAAGTGGTTTTTTCTTGTAGACACACAAATGAAGTACGCAAAACGCATCGATAGCACACAGTATCAGGGGAATCGCTAAGCAGTCATAATCAGATGCAACCCCAAACGGACCATTTCCTTCACCCTCTGTTACGGTCGCACACTGTTTCCAAGGAGGGAGATGTTGAAGCTGGGCACAAAACAGTTTGTGTTTCATCTTCCTGTGGCTTGGTAGTCTTAAGAGAAAGCCGGCACTTTATTCTGTGAAGGAAGCAAGTTAGGTGAGATAAGGTAGTGTGAAAGGTCTCATTATCTGATGCATCCCTGGACTCTGGCAACCCTACTGGAGTTCACTTAGCCCTTGGAACTGAAAGTAACTCCAGTTCCACAGTCCATCGCTATTGTCTTTCCAGTCTTGCTGGGGAATGCTTACTGTTTATTATCACTAGCTATACCACTGTATGGCAGTCGTGATTTTAGCACTAACAGTACTACTAATAACTCTGGGCCCAGTAATTAGTGGTCCTGAAGTTGCTGACGCTGCGCCCCTAAACTACTGGCAGTTCTTCCCAGGTGGAGGACCCGGGATCTTGTGAATTTCATTTCTACTGAAGAGCTTTCTTGGTGTCTTCCGTACACAGGGCTCGGAGAAGCGTGGGGCCATTCGACCCGTACCAGTCCTTTGGATAACGTCGGTCGGGAGCTGGGGTCCCATCTCTTACAGGTAACTGGCCTTGAAATGAAAGCCCCTTTCCCGGAAAGGTTATTAACGACAGTGGATTCTGTTTGTGGCTTGTTGTATTCCTATGAGCTTGTTTAAAAACAAAACCAAACCATTCACAGATCGAAGCAAGGAGCCCAAGTCTGTATTTCTTTCCTTTGAAGCACCATCAGCCTCTCTTGTTGTCTATGTAGCTTTATTTAAAAAAAAAATTCTCAGGGTCTTCCTTTTTGCTTTTTTGTTAAGGTCAAGATTCAAGGAATACAGGTACTGTTTCCTTAGGGATGATTGAGCAGGGTAGCAGGAGCGGAGTTGTGTTGCCTTCCAACCCTAGTAAAAAGTGTGCTCTTAGAGGACAGAAATTGTTTTTTAGGTTTTTGTCATGCTATCCCAAGCAAATAGCATGGAGTTTTGGAAATAGGTGCTTTAAAATGTTTGTAGAATTGAATTGAGTAAAATTCTCTTATCTCTCCAGCACCTTAACGGTGCACACATCTGCGGTCTGTGGACAGGCAAGTTGGTAGGACTTCTCCACTGTACTTTGTTAGGTGCCTGCTGAGCGAAGGTGCACTGGCTTACTTTCTTAGATCTCTTTCTATCGAGACAGAGATAGACCGAGGGAGAGACACAGAAACCACCGAGCTCCATGGGGCTGGACAAATTTCGGTAGGCCTTTGAAAGTTACAACAAAGCTGAATAAACGTAGTTCATGGAAACAGAGTTCTTTAAGCCTACACATGTTGGAAGCAATGCCAGCTATAGAATCATGTCTATGGTGCTTTTTTGAAGCCAAGAAATAGGGAAATGCTATCTCTGTTGACGATTTTTTAAAATTTTTAAAAATTCTACAACATTTTGGTTACATTTGCAATCAGGATAAAATTTTCATCCGCTGTCATTCAACTCTCCTTCTGTCGGACACTCCGCCCCTCCTCCACCAGACCCCATCTCCTGTATCTAGCATTGTAGAGATAGGCACATGCGCAGGTGCACACCATACTATATTCAGGTAATGTGTATGACCAATGTGTAGGTCCTATTACAGCAGTGTTTGCAGTGCAGACCGTTTTAAATTGCCCGTTGCCCACTTAAGTCGCAGAGCAAATATTTAAAATAGTAAAACTCCCGTTGGCATTTTTAGGCTTGACACTTCTCCCCTGCTCCTTCATCCCTTTAATTGTCATTCAAGTCCACCATGAGCTTCTTTAGTGGGAGCCTTGAAAAGAAGTTTGCAGCTTGGAAACTGAGGGCTAATTTCTCTCCTTCTGGGCCAGACACCTTAACTCTCCCTAGAAATGATCTTGTCAGCTTTAAGAAATGGTATTTGTTTATGGTTATATAATCAGGACACAATAAAGAGATGAGAGCAACTGGTATATACATATGTACATATAAATGTGTATATGTATGTATATTTCTATCTGTCTGTCTATCTATCTATCTTTGGTTTGGGGAGAATATGATGGATCCAGGGTGTAAGAGGCAATAAGAGCAGCTGCTATTATATGTGTGTGTGTGTGTGTGTACCAGCACTTCTTATCTCCTCTTAAACTCTGCAGCCAACTCTTCATTCTGACCAAACACACCTTTTTTATGTTTCCTGGAGCACAATATACTCAATCCAGTTCATTTATTCCTGCTTTGTGGTCTTCACAGTCACGCTACTTGCATGTTTCTCTTGTGCATTTTTCAGACCAACTGGTTTTGTTTTCCTCATTAGACCTCGGAGGGCAACGATCTCCACTTAAACTTATTTCTCCAGAATGCTCTGCGTTAGAGAAGAGCTTAATAAATGTTGAATGACTTAGGTCACCTTTAACCCTCTCCAGTGTCATACTTCTTATTGACCAGCCAACTTTTCTTGGCTTCTTCTTCCCTCTACATTTCTTCATATTTGCTGGGCCTCATTTCCCCCTCTCCATGGAGTGTTCTGACTCTTGGAACACTCTCCCAAGTCAGTCCCTTGGTCTATCTCTAGGGTCTCTTACATACTTTCTGTCTATTTTCCTAGACCTTGGACGGTTTCATCTTTGTGGTGGCTCCCGATGGGAAGATCATGTACATTTCAGAGACTGCATCTGTCCACCTGGGTCTTTCTCAGGTAGGTGGGGTAGGTCCACAGACTCCCCAGTTTTTAGGCCATTCCCCTGTTAAGGTTTTTCTTTTCCTGGAAATTGGAAGCGCCCTGTGGGCAGGGTGGAACTGTGTCTTTCAATGGGGGCACATATATTTGTATAATTTCTGGGTTCTAAATGAAGTTTCCAGGAGATATCAGATCAGTATACAACATGGTGTAGTGGAAAGTGTATTTAAAATCAGGGAACCTGGACTTAAATTCTGGCCTTTCTATTTACTACCTCCATGACTTTGGGCAAATAATTTACCAAAGATAAATGTGATTTTTTTTTCTATAACCTACTATGTGAGGGGCACTGGGGATACGAAGATTAAAAAATGACAACATTTCTGGGCCTCGGTTTCCTCATCTGTATAACAAAGGGATTTGGACTAGATGAATTTCAAGGACTTTTAAAACTCTAGGTCCCATCACTCCTTTCCAAACTAAATGAATATTATTTCCATAGGCCATTTAGGGTTGGGGCTAGAGGAAAACTTTAGAGTTGTATAGGATGAAAGGTACCCTTTCAAGAGTTCAGGGGCAAAGACCTCCATGCCCACTCTATCTCCTTCAAGCCCAAACTTTTTTTTTTACTTTTCTGTAAATCAATGCAGGTAACTCTGAAACGCTTATCTATAACAGGTAGAACTGACTGGGAACAGCATTTATGAATATATTCACCCGGCAGACCACGATGAGATGACTGCAGTGCTCACAGCCCACCAGCCCTACCACTCCCATTTTGTACAGGGTAAAGAACACCCCCAAAATTTCCATTGTGTTTCTCTGTATCCTCTTGCCTCACTCTTATTTTGAATGAACCATATAAACTCTTAAAAACATACTTAATACCCCTCTACATGCCCTTTCTCACTCAAATCTCTTCCTTTTTCTCTTCAGAGTACGAGATAGAGCGTTCCTTTTTCCTGAGGATGAAGTGTGTCTTGGCCAAGAGGAATGCTGGTCTCACTTGTGGTGGTTATAAGGTGTGTGTCTGGGGGACTCTGAAGCCTCAATTGCCTGCAACTGCCAGGGATGGCTGCCCATGTCATATTACAGTGGTGGGATTTCCTGGACAATGAGATTTCCAAGGGCAGTTACGTATGTGTATGATATAGGCAGAGGACAGCTAGGCTTTAAGCTAGCTTTAAGCTGAATTTTTTTTAAACGTAAGAATACAAATTCTTTGCACACCTGAAGTATTACTCTGTTCTCCCTGGAAAGGGGGCACACCTGGAGAGTAAATATGTAAGGATTTGGGGCAGGGGAGGAAGGGAAGATGGTTTAGGGAATTCCCAGTGTGGAAGCTCCCTCCACCAATGGAATTTATTGGCTTGAGGCATAAAGGGGCTAAATTATTTGTTCAAGGTTGCTACATAACTACTACAAAGTATAAACACATTTGTTTTGTTTAGAGAAACACACACAATCTAAAGAGGGGTCCATTATCTGGGCATTTAGATTTTAAACCTCATCCAACTTTTTGCTAAGTATCTTGGTTTATAGTTGAGGGGTAAACATTTCAACCAGAGAACTAAGCTAGCTCCTCTGTAGCCCCTGGAATATCTCCTTTCCCCCCTGGAGTGCCTGAGCTGGGACTTTGATTCAGGCAGGAAGGGTGGAGGTGGTGGAATGTCTAATTTTCTTTCTTCCTTTGAAGGTCATTCACTGCAGTGGTTACCTAAAGATCCGCCAGTATAGCCTGGACATGTCCCCTTTTGATGGTTGCTACCAGAATGTGGGCTTGGTAGCTGTGGGCCATTCACTGCCCCCCAGTGCTGTGACAGAGATTAAACTACACAGCAATATGTTCATGTTTCGTGCCAGCCTGGACATGAAGCTCATATTTTTGGATTCCAGGTAGGGCTAGGCTGAGTTGGTACTGAAACTGAAGCTGAATCTTGTAGCCTGTTCCAGTGCCTTAATAAGAATATACCAGGTGTGTGTGTGTGTGTGTGTGTGTGTGTGTGTGTGTGACAGAGAGAGAGAGAGAGAGAGAGAGAGAGAGAGAGAGAGAGAGAGAGAGAGAGAGAGAGAGAGAGAGAGAGAGACCACTGGGCTGTCAGGAAGTCAGAAACTTGGGTTCTGGTCCTGGGTCTGTCACAGCTTTGTTGTACAGGTGTTAAATGGTGGGAACTTCATTAAATGTCCTAATTGTTTTGGGCTGGTATCCTGATCTGTGAAATAAACAGGTTGGATCTGCTAGCTCTACCAAGGTCTCTTTCTGTTCTAACAGTTTGAGATTCCATTCTCAATTCCATTCCATTGAGAATACGATGCTTGACATGTAGAGGGGCTAAGACAGTTAACAAAGTGCTTTACAATCAGCTATCTCATTTGATCTTTATATAGATCTGTGGGGTTGGTAGGAAGGGTAAGGAAAAGTCATCTTCATGTTACCAAGGAGGGAACTGAGGCTTACTGTCACTGGTCTGTAGTGGAAAGGCCATGGCAGAGACTAAAACCCACGTCTTCTTCCCTGTCTATAGTGCCGCCTACTCCTTCCCTGCCCTTTCCCCACTACTGAATCCCCCTTCTTGTACTCCTCAGGGTGGCTGAACTAACCGGCTATGAGCCGCAGGACCTGATTGAGAAGACCCTTTATCATCATGTCCACGGGTGTGACACCTTCCATTTGCGCTGCGCACATCACCTGCGTAAGCATTTTCTCAGCATCATTTAACATTGTTTCTTTCCACCCCCTCCTCTCCATTTAAGCGCAACTAGTTGTACTGTCCCTTTAGGTAACAATTCTTCCGCTTGCTCAGGAGATAATCCCGAGTCAGGAATGTGGGACTTCAGTGATTTAGGCCCCCGAGACACGGTTTGGCTGGAGGAAAATGGATCTTTACTGCAAGGATGGTATAGAAACAGATGATCAAGGCCGAACGAGCCTGAGGACCGTACCTTCCCTCCTTTGGTGCCCGAAATAAAGCCAGCGTAGCTCCTCCTAGCACAGGCTTGGCCATCCAGGTTTTACCAAGTCATCTGAGAATCCCTTTTATTTAACAACCACCACCACCACCACCAAACAACAAACAATCCCTAAACGCAATTTACACATAAAAGTCACGTCCTTGTGCGCAGTGCGCGGCTCCACACTCCTTCCCCCGTTTATTTGCTTTTGCTGAAAAATCCCCAACAAAAGGAAGACTACAGCCGTAGACTACGGAAACATTTTCTTGATCGCTTTGTTATAAATACACAGTTCGGCTCACTCAGTGACTCCAAGTTCCTGATTATGCCCGCGGGCACTTTATAGAGCTCAATCTCCGAGCCTACGAAGGGAGTAGGAGGCGGACAAATAGGAATCAGATTTTAGCTTCCAGGAAGAGGTCTATCACCCAAGCCCCTTCGGTAGTTGAAAGTGTGGATTTGGGTGGGGCGATCTTATGGTTAATGCCAAATATTCCATTTTCCTCCTATTGCAAACACAGAAGCAATTGACCAATTGAATAATAGCTTTAGCTTCCCTCAAAAAGAGGAAGGGTGTCAATAGGATCGAATGAATTCGATACAAATTAACTTTGCATAATCTTTTGATTTTGGAAATTTCCTGTCCTGTTCCTTTCCATGGTGGTTAGTATCCCGTTCAGGATTCTTCCTAACTCGGCAGCCCCCCAGTTCCTCTCTGATTATCTCAGTTAAGATTTTTCGAGCCTGACCAACATCCCCTTGTCTTTCGCATCTTTCTTCCTTCTATAAGGAGACGGCTTGGTGGCATCAACCAGCTTATATCTGCAGCAGTTGCTGCTGCTGCCGCTGCTGCGGGACATCGGGGTTGAGGGGAGGGATTAGGGTTAGTCTGCAAAATGGCAAGTTAACAGACTAGTCCTGGGTTGTTGGTATAGGATTTTCTCCGTTTCCCACTCTGCCTTTTTCCCCCCTCTCTCACCTCAGTGCTGGTCAAAGGGCAGGTGACCACAAAATACTACCGGTTCCTGGCAAAGCACGGGGGCTGGGTGTGGGTACAGAGCTACGCCACCATCGTGCACAACAGCCGCTCCTCAAGGCCCCATTGCATCGTCAGCGTCAACTATGTTCTCACGTAAGTTTAATGAAAAATGCCCCGCTGGCATGGGAGGCTGCTTACAGGGGAGGATGCCCAGTGACCCTTTGGAATGCACTTTCTGCTCCAACCACACCTAGAATAATAACAATAGCAGACAGCTCGCGGCTAGCGGTTTATATGCCCCCCCCCCCCGTTCCTGTTCCATCTTATACCCTCCTCTTTCACAGCTGGGGTGCTTAAATCAGAAGGAGAAAAGATGGAGAGAGGGCACTGAAAAAGGCAGAGTCTGCGCACTCCGTCCAACCTGGCTAGTGTAGGCTAGTTTGGGGAGGAAACAGCTCCACCCACTACTTTCATCTTTCTGAAAAAGCTCCCTTTATTTTTAATTCCCGGAGGAAGATTTAGGAGTTTTCTATCCTCAGTACATAGTTTGCTTTCTATTTCTTTTAAGCCTACCCTGCATTAAATAAAACTTAAGGGGGCAGGGAGGGAGGGAGGGTAAGGGAGGGAGGAAGAGAGAGGGAGAGGGGGAGAGAGAGAGACAGAGAGAGAGACAGAGAGAGAGAGTTCTCCTTAAGGAGCCATTTATAGTTAACAAACAGGACATCTGTTTCACTTTTTCAAATCTGGGGTTTGAAGTTCTTAATTTTAACCAGAGTCTCCAATCAAAGCTGAGAGTTCTGAGAGAGTGATTCTTAAGCTGAACCACAAAGAAGGTTTAAGTGACCAAAAGGGTCTGAATTTAACCCACAGAAAGAAAGGAGACTCAAGTTAATGCTGGAAATCTTGGCTAACACTCAGCTCTTAACTCTTCCCCTTGTACTTTAGGATTGCAAGGGTATGAGATCTGTGTGTATGGGATGCTACCTGCTGGTACTTCAGGACCAGGGGCCAGTAGGGCCAGGTCCAATCTCCAGCAGGCTGGCTGAAGTTGCAATATTTGATTCATATTTTTCCCCCTGGAAATAATCATAGTTTCTGGTTGCCAGTATGCCAATGCATGCTAGGTCACATGGCCTATTGTGTTCTTGGTGAGGAAGCACGTACTTTATGTTTGTGAGGGCCGGGCTGCCTACTTCATTTTTAAGCCTTAGTGGAAAGTCCTTTTTGTTTTGGTTTACCTTTTTTTTTTCTTTTGGGGATGAGATGGGGAAATAGAAATGATTCTGATTTTAGGGCATGGCAATAATTATCTATCATGCAAATGTTGACAGAACAGAGGCTTGATAGAAATAGATTTTTCCATTGGAAGGAAGTGTTTTGTGGATTCCAGTTATATGAATAAGAATGCATTCATTTTATGTTATTTTAAGTTATAAAATTTTTAAAAATATACTAGTTGGCGATATTGTACTTGGTAATAATACTATTAATTCTATGCCTTGTTTGATAAAAGAATGTAACTTGATGGGCTTGGGAAATGAATTTGCTTGAGATGAAAGAGTCAATGTCCAGGAAGGTTAATTGGTAGTTTTGAACCTCCTTTAGCTTTCTCCTTTCCTAGGAAGCAGAGCAAATGATGCTCTAATGGTAAGATTACTATAGGTTTTAACAAACACATCAGTAATGTTTTGGTTACCGTGCACCCCTGCAAAATATAACCATTTAGCTTATATTTGCTAGTTTTGATATTATTAAAATAAACACGAGGGAAAATGGCAAAGTACATTTCATATAATAAACCACTTTTGGGAAGCAAAAGTATTTAAGGGTGAAAAATGATGTCTGCTTACCATGAAAAGGAAGCTTACATACCTGAAGAAGGTACTTTGTATGTCTGAGACATCACCAGTATTATATATATCCTGTTACCCTGTGGGTGCCTGTGGTTAGTAATCATTTTTTATCAAACAGCAGGCTACATAGTCACATAGGCCCACATAAATGACGAGAATGCCAGTTAGCTCTCCCAATGGGCAAACTTAATTTACGTTTAGAGTCATTTTGAAAAATTTTGTTTTGTTTTTCAGTGAATGCGTACTTTCTTTTTCTGTTGACTCTGTCTTTTTTCACTTTGCATACTTCACTACCATAGAAATAGGGTAGAAACTGTACATTAAATAAAAGAGGCTTAATGACTACAGAGAAATGATTTATTGAAGGAAAATAGTATGTCACTTTTTTTCTGAATGTTTTATTCCTCCCAAATGAAAAGACACAGAAACACACAGAAGCCTGTATAAGTCTACATATAAAAGATGAATAGTTGAAATTGATTGCACCATTATGGGTTTATAACGCCCATTTCTTTGTAAAGAAATCCTCAGGACAATTTTCATAACCACTAATGGGGAAACCACAGTAGATAAAATGTCATCAGGCAGCTCTGTGTGTGCTGACGGGATTTTCATAATGAACAGGTTGCAGTTTGTTTGATGTGTACATCACACATCTGGTTGGAAGTTACTAATTTACATTGTCTTAGCAAATTAAATAGATGACTATTGATTTTCTATGGTAGCAGCAGACCAGAACTTACATTTGTTTTCTGTGCTGATTCTTTATGAAGCACTAGAATGATAAGTGAGTTCTTTCCAAACACACTACCTCCCAACAATACGCTTAAAACCACAATGCTCCAAATAATTTGACATGCCAGATGTATTTCAAATTTAAGCATTTGAGAGCATATATTTTTAGAGCATTACTATGAAACTGAAGGATGTGCAATTTAACTAGGTATTGGCTAAATGAAGATGTCTCTTTGGTAAAGCCTGTTTACCCCCAGTACATCAGAAAACTGTCAAGAAGCTCAGTTTTTCTAAATTTTCAGATCAGCTGCCATTTTCTTTTTAAACTCATTGCCCTCCCCACCTCAACCCCTCAATTAACGTGTGTGGAAAACCTGTTTTAGTATTGTCTATCAACTTCACCATAAACTGATCTATTTAAGACTATTGGCTGGTTTCAATTAATTGCCTCATCAATGTGGATAGGAAAATTGTATTATTTCAGAGGCAGATGGCAAATGTTCTGGTGCTATTATTGGTCCTTGTGTGGCTTCTGTGTGATTTGGAAAGGCTGAAAGCTAGAGTGTAAAGATACTGTGAATTAAAATCTTCTGCTGGTGTGTCTAGGTCCCTGAGGTTCCATGACGTTTGACTAGCTCTTCATTCCTTGTTCATGTTTTTCTGCAGCATGCCTATCATAATAGCCGTATGGGCAGCATTTCTAAGCTGTTCACGTGTTTTGAAATGTGGTAAGCAGTGGAAAATGACTGCTTTGTGATACTTTTAAGAGAAACCTTTGAATGAAGTTTATAGTCATTAATCAATGAACTTTGGAAATACCACGAGTCAGGATGGAGAGAAGGAAGAAAACTTTTTGGAAAAAAGTTCATTTTTAAAGAGTTAAGTGGTTTTCCTAAATTCATATTTTGAACTCATTCATTCACTTGAATTTATTCATTTTCTTGAATTCCTTTCACTGAGTCTGTTTAATTAGCAAAATTAATTATTCATACTCATGTCTCTTAGCTTCCTTTCACTCAGATAGAAAATACTTGGTTTTGAAATATACTGATAAAGGAAAAACATTGAACACCTAATAAACCCTGAAAATATGTTTTTGTAAAAAGAGAATAGAAGTAAAGGCCTTGATGTAATTATATTTCCACATTCAGATTGTTTTTTCCCCACTCAGAAATGATACAGTTTTTATGGGTGAGAGTGATCCTTGCTTCTCTTCCAATAAGTCAAAAAAGATGATGTGGAGGGCTCTTACTTTAAATATATATGTGTATATGTGTGTGTATATGTGGATATACATATACATAATATACACATATGCATGTATTCTCAGAAGTGTTTAATTTGGAACAGTACAGTGTTTCGTTTGTTGGAAATGTACTTTGCACAAATATGGATGCTTACAAAAATATACGTATAATGATTTACTGATGTGTATCACCTACGCTCACCTATTAATATTCATCTAACACTCAGTCGGTACATACACTGAGTCAGAACTATGCTTAGAAGTCTCAGTGCAGGACATTTTTGCAAAAGTCCTTGTATTTTAAATTAGAATTCCAGTGAGAATAGCAAATTCCAGTGAGAATCATTGACGAAGCATTAAGAGTAGAGATTTAGAAAAAAAGACATGATTTACAGATTGATTTGGTAATTTCTGCCTCAGTTTAAATCTCTAAACTCTACTACTATAATAAAAGATGTAACATTTTAGGGACAAATGTTATTCAGTGATTATCTAAGCACAGGACAGAGAAGTAGGTATATCTCAAAAACATTTTTACTTTGACTTTTTATGTCATTGTAATTAAAAGCAAAACAAACCCAGGCAGTTTATATTAGTGCAGGGAACATGGTTTTTGTTAAACATCTCTGTGAATTTATTTATTTATTTATTTTACAAAAGATCTTAAACAGGAAAAAAGAGAATCTCTTCCCCAAAAGACAGACAGATACTGGAATTCTTTTTGTTTGCATTAGACCACTGTAGCCCTCATGATAAAAAAAATGCATTTCATTGCTAACTTACTTTTTAACTATAACTTTAACCTTTTTTACACCTGAACTGCACACAATATGGCACCCAAATGGTTGACTTTTCTTGACATGTCAAGAAGCACAGACTTTTGGTATGCGTTTGATTGAGACTGTTTTCATGTGCATATTTTCCATTTTATTATAAGGTAGTTTTAGCAAAACATTTAAAAATGGATTTAGCCAGGGAAATAAAATTCTTGACATTTAGTTTATTTTCAGCGTTATAAAACCTTTCACTTGAGAGATCATTATCAAATGAAGCTTGCTTTAGACTTTCAGAAATCTGTAAATATGAAAATAATTTACCTTTATCTCTCAACTCCCCCCCCCCAGGCTGAGGAATAATTGTTGTATAGCAATAATCTTTTTTTAACACTAAAAGTAATCATTATAGCAGTAATGTATGCTCATAAATTGGATTGTCTTTAATTGTACATAATTTGTATTATGTTAATATTGTCTATAAATGTCCCAATTGTCCTCTTCAAATAATCTTGTTTTATGTAACACAGTGATTAAAAACACAAATTGGAAAGGTCATCTGTATGAAAGATAATCTATAACTACCACATTAAAATTCTTTGTTATATGAAAGCTAGATCTAACCTATTGAAATTTCTTTTAAAATAATTGCATTAAATAACATGCATTCAGTTTAGCTCTTCTATCATTTCTTGCATTTAACACATTAAAAGTGATTGGTATTTCATCTTAAAATAATTCTTTCATACCGAACCTTTGTAAAAATTACAATAACCAAATATAATGTACATATAGGGTAAGTATATAATATAATGTATGTATATATTTACATAGCTACATAGATATTTGAGAGAATCTGTTTAAACAGAGAAGTAACTGTTGCCACTTGTTAATCTGTTTTTGCTACTCTGTTTTCTTTTTTTTTTTCTATCATTTCAATGCATCAAGCACCGAAAGCCTAGGAATATCTGTGCTCATATTGGCTTAAATTAAGCTCTGAAGATTAAAAAAATTACTTCCACTTCTGTCCTTGATTCGCTCTATCTGCATGTACATTTAGGTCATGTTGGTGGGGTTGCCTGACTTTTTTGGCATTCTTTTGGAGATGGAGGAGAAGAGATGGCAGGGTCCGATAGTCCTTGTAACTTCTGCCTAGGGGCTAGCAGGTGAGGAATTTCTCAACTTGCTTCATAGGAGTTCAGGCTTCTTCTCTCTTCATAGCTATTGCCTGTCCACTGCCTTGGTGCACCTCTTTCCTCCAACTTCCCCTCTGTTGCTGCTATTGTACAAGGCTCCTAAGTGGTTCTTCCTTGGTCATAGTCACTTCTCTCTCACTTCTAAGAACAGAGGTCCAGTTAGTGCTTGCTAAATTGGGATTTGGTTGTCATCCATTTATTGCTCCTTATCTTGACAAGCAAAATGGAATAAAGGATGTTTTTTTTCCTGACTTACATCATAGGATTTCAAGGAGCTTCATCTAATTTGTTACTCTTTCTTCTGGCAGAATGTCACTCATGTCATCTCAGACAGACGAAAAGTCCAAGTGATAGTTTTGCTTGAATGTGGTAGTTGACAGCTGACTTAGTCAACAGAGGTGTCTGAAATACCAGAGTACATAACTTAAAATCTTCCCAGTTCTGTTCCTTTGTCTACACACACACACACACACACACACACACACACACACACACACACCCCTACTTATAAAGTTGAGGAGCAAAGGTGAAAGATAACTATAAAGCTTGATTTTTTGCTTATAATCTATGACTTTTCAAATCAGTATTTGTATCAGCAAACCATCTTCTCTGAGTGATAGGGCAATAGAGTCATGGTTTTGGACGTGTAGTGATGTTTTCTGACTTCTCCTTTCACCTCTCCTTTCCTCTCCTCTTCCATTTTCAGGGAATGAGGTGTTCTTCTTCCTTGCCATGGCTACTCCCTCCACTTGTGACCTGGATCCCATTCCTTCCCATCTCTTTCAGGATCCTGATGGTCTCCTTTCCCTCTCTCTTGTCTTTAGTCCCTCCCTTTCTTCTCCCTCTCTGCCTGACAAGTCTACCCTACCCAAAATATAAAATGAAACAAAACCCAAACAAAAAATAATACCTTTCCTTGATCCTGCAACTTGGTTTTCATCCTACCCCTCTCCCCTCTTTACTACTAAATTTCTAGAAAGAGTAGTCTTATATTTGCCTCCTTCACCTTATTACTTACTCCATCAGTCTCAGGGTTCATTTACCCAAGGAGATAAACAGCTAAGTGTATTCCTGGTGTTCTCTAGGATAATTAGACCATTTTTGTTGTTCTATTCTGGGGAATAAAGAAGAAAAGACAGGGAGGAGTGGCAGTGCTTGACAGTCCACCAGGTTTTTTTGGATTATCCATTGTCCTTTTTCTGGTCTCCAAATCGGGGTATCCCCTAAGCCTTTATTCTCAGTTCTCTTTACTTCTCTTTTCTATACTCACTCCTGTGGTTTTCATTGTTATCACTAAGTAGAATATTCCCACATCTATGTTTCCAGCCTTATTCTCCCCTGTGCTCCAGTCTCACAGCTCCAACTGGCTGTTGGATATCTTTCCATGGCTGTTCAGCTAGCACTTCAAGCTCAACATGTCTAAAACTGAAAATAACTACCCATACCCTCCCCAAATCTGCCCTCATTTCCAATTTCTGTTGATGGTGCCACTGGTGAACAGAGTGCTGGGCCTGGAGTCAGGAAGACCAGAGTTCAAATATGGGCCTCAGACACTTGCTAGCTATATAACCCTGGGCAAGTCACTTAACCTTTGCCATCCTCATTTTCTTAAAAAAATGAGACAATAATAGCACCTAACTCTAAGAACTGTTGTGAGAATTAAACGAGATATTTTTAAAGAGCTTAGCACAGGATCTGGCACAGAGCAAGTACTATATAAATTCTAATTATGATGATAATTATAGCTCAAAACTTCAGAATCCTCTATGGTTCTTTTCTTTTTTTCAACCTCTTACTCCCAGTCAGTTGCCAAATTGGCACTATCTTCCACATCTGTTTTTTATTCCTCATTCACATGGCCACTAGCCAAATTTGTGGCCTCATTATCTTATACATACTACTGTAGTAGGCTACTATTTCCTGTGCTCTCTTCCTTGTCCAGTCTTTTCCTTAGAGCTGCCAAAATAATCATTCTAATGCCCAGGTCACTACTCCATTCAAAAACCTTCATTAACTGTCAGATGTCTATAAATTAAAATACAAGCACTATATTGTTGTCATTTAAGGATCTCCGTAGCTCTGAATTACTTTTCCACTTACCTTCATTTACCAAATTACCTTTCAGTTTATGTTCCAGCCCAATTGGACTATTAGCTATTCCTCCATCTCTTTCTGTTTTCTGTAGTCTTTGTGTACTCCTGAAAGCAATACTCCTCTCTTCTGGAGGAATACCCTCTTTTCACACTTCTGAAAAGTAGAATTTTCATCTTTCTTTAAGGCTCAGCTCAGGTGGAGCCACTCTTTGAAGCCTTATCTAATTCCCAAAGATGAAGATGATATACCCATACTGCCTTTTCATATTCCTTTGAGTCCTCTCTTTTGTACTGTACTTATTTATGTACTTATTTCCTCACTTTAGAGTATAAGCTCCTTGAGGGCAGGGATAATGTTTAATTTCATCTTTGTATTCCCCGATTCTTGTAGTCCTTAGGATAAAATGATTATAGGATAATAATATTTACAGATGAAAGAGATCATCTTGTCCAATGCCCTCATTTTACAGAGAAAGGAACTGTGGCATTCAGAAGTTAAATAACTTGCCCATTTTTACCCAGGTAGCAAATGGCATAGCTGGGTCTTGAGCACAGGTCTTTTGACCCTAAGTCCAGTCCTCCTTCGACTAGGCCATGACTCTTCTCTACTGAATGAGTGTGTGTGTGTGTGTGTTCTTTTTTTTTTGAAGGGGGGAATGCAAAGCAATTGGGATTAAGTGGCTTGCCCAAGGTCACACAGCTAGTAAGTGTGTCATGCGTCTGAGCCCAGGGTGTGTGTGTCTGTGTGTGTGTGTGTGTGTGTGTCTGTGTGTGTGTTTTAACTGCAAGTAAGTGCTTGTACGTCTTACCTTCAATGTCCTTTTGCCATCCATTTCCCATCAGTTAATGTAATCTGGAGGAAAGAAGAGTTGAGTCGACCTTTCTTTAATGAGAATCTCTAAATTCTCAAATGTCTAGAGTTAAAGAAAATTCTTATGCTTAGTGTTCTCTTTGTGTGTGTGTGTGTGTGTGTGTGTGTGTGTGTGTGTGTTTCAGGCTTTTAAATTCACTGCCAACTTCTTCTCTCCCAACATTTAATCATTTTAAAATCTGATTGGGTGGTCATTGTGCTGACTCTGCCATTTGCTACCTGAGAAATAATTCTGTAATATTAAATAACACAATCCAACAAGCATTTACTAAAATCCTTCTCTGTTTCAAGCCCTATACTAGACACTGTGAACGTAAGGACAACTTGAGAATAGTCCCTATTCTGAAGGAGCCTACATTCTGCAGGGAGAGGGGAAACGCATGTAAATAGAAATATATAAATACACACATATATGTATATATGTGTCTGTGTGTGTCTGTCTATCCATTTGTCTGTCTATCTATCTACCTTTCTATCTAATAATTTCAGGAGGGAGAGAAGTGAAGATTAAAGTGTATTGCTTCCAGCTATTTTTAATCCCTTTTCCACTGTTTTCCTTTGCCCTAACTGTTCTTTCCTCTGTTCCATAAAATTTATAGAATCCTACACTATCAGAACTGGATGAACCTTTGAGGTCATTCAATCCTTCATTTCACAGATGAGAAAACTGAGGCCCAGAGAGTTTATGCGACTTACCTAAAGTTAAAAGCTAGTAATCCATGTTGGAGACCCTTAGAGCTGAGGTATCAAATAGCAACATGCATAGGTCTTTAATGAGGCCTGTGTACTTTTTTTGGCTGAATTCTATCCCTAGCTATTTTGTGAAAAAAAAATACTTGCTCATCTTCTTTGTAGTGAGGTCCTTTGGTAGAGGTGTGATTTCATGACTATGGATACTCCCTCCATTGATACAGTGCCATTTGGGCTGTCCATCTGTTCTCTCTCATTCTCACTTCATGACCAGCCCACCTTCTTTTCCAGTCACACATATTCTTGACAACATCTTTTACAACACTTCTTAAACATGTTGTGAGTGATAACTTGCTGTAGCTTGAGTCTTTCTATTGCCCTTTGGGCCATTTTGTAATTTTAATTTTTGAGAGATTATGGTATTCCATGCTTCTCTTTCTTCTTGCCCCTCTGGGAAAATATTGGTGTCAAGGAGATGATTTTGGATCCACAGGATGTCTGTTACCATAGAGAGCATTGTACAAGTTTACAAGTGCAGTCCAGCTCCATTATTCTTTATCTGATTCCTAGCCCAGCACATTATCCATTTATGCAATAGTTAAAAGATAACTTTAGTGGTACAGCTTTACTAATAGTCTAGTCACAGAAAACAATTGCTGAACATCTGTGTGTTGTGTGATATAATAACCACATTGAAAGGTATCAGAAATAGAAGATAAGGGCTTCTCCCCTCCAGAAGCTTAGATCTAGTTAGAAAAATAGATTATCCGCTGTCCAAGTACTTTAAAATACTTAGGGGAATTAATAAAACGGTGAAAAATATCATCCAGAATGATATAGAATCATATCAAAATTAAATAGAATGATTTTATATAAATTTATATAAACATAGATATTTATATAAATAGAATTTATATAAAATATCATACAAAGCCATAAAGAATATTATCATACAGAATCATGTCAGCATTTAAATGGTAGGGACATAGAGAAAACGAATGTTTAGAGTGCTGTAGGATTGAAAATGTTAAAGGAAAACCAGGGCATGGATTGGAATAGAACACATGCAAGTCCTTTTGAGATTAGGCAGCTATTAAAACACAATTAGTAATACTTTTTGATTGAGAGGGTAATGAACTTATAATACATGTTTTTGTCACAGCTTGTCTTTGTTTCTAACTTCTATACCAGTCCTGATCATGATACTTTTATTCTAGAAGGATATAGAATGATTTCTACTCTGTCACATACACCCAAAGGCTTTTTATCTTTACCTAGGTTACGTGACAAAATTATCAATACATTTCAAGATACTTCAGAATTAGATATGATTTTATAATGCATATAAGTTGGGCTTATAGGGACACAAAAATGATGTATCATACCCAGACTTTGTTCAAATGGTGACCCACTGCTATTATGTACAGAAGAATTATATATTTAAAAAATTGTTTGTAGAAATATTTAAAGCTGTAAGGGACCTCAAAGGCCATCTAGTACCACCCTTTTATTTTACCAGAGAATAAACTGAGATTCAGGTTTAGTGACTTGCCCAAGGTTACACAGGTACTGAGTAACATAGCATAATAGATCTAGAAGAAAAGGAACTCAGAGGGCCACTGAGTTTAAAAGCAGTGCTTTTTCTGCTATACAGTGCTATCTTCCTGTAACTTAGATGTTTTATGTATAAGTTAATACTACTAAATTGAAAGAGAGGAAACTTAACATGTTTTCTGTGTTTCAAAAGTGTGGTACCTAAGAGTAAATACCACTTGTCCTTTTTTCTATAATTATGTTTCAATTACAGAAATAGTTCCAGTATAATAGTTTTTAAAAATAAAGAGTGTATTCCAGTAAAACCATTTTGTGTGAGAAATTTTATAACTTCAGGTAGAATAAATAACATTCCCATATTACTTCTACCTTAGATATTAACTAAAGTAATATCAAATTTAACAAAAATTATGTCAACATTAACATTAATTTGTGTTTAACATTAATTTGTATTTGGGATCTTGAAGCACAAAGATAGGGTTAGGCTAAGAAAGGAGACCTGATGTGCTGCAGGTGGGAATATGGGGCCCCATTTTTTGTTTGTTTTTGCTTGCTGTTGTAGTTTTAAAGAGGTGGCCTCTTAACAGAACTGTTCTAGGACCAGATCAAGTTCTAGGTTCTGGAAAAAATTGGTGACGTTCTTCACCAAACAGCAGTAGCAGTAGCGGGAACAGCAACCTCTGAGACAAGGTGTGAAGCAGGAGTCAGGTTCATGTTGTTCTTCCTAGGAGAATAAGAGTTTGTTTGTAGGGCAGAGACCAACAAGTCATCCTTTCAGTCTCTCCCCTTCACTCCCAAATTACAAGAGTAGTAAGGCAGGTTCACTTTTGGTTGAGCTGAGCTGGCCTAGTGTTTTTCAAGGATTCATTTGCTTCCTCTCCCCAACTTTATTTGTTTGCTTCTCTCTACAATTCCTTTAATAAGACAAAAAGCTATTCAACTCAATCATCAGAAAGAAAAGGTTCAAAATGTAAAGAGCCGGTTGTTACAACACTTCAGTCCAAACAAATTTCAGTGAAAGTGTAATTAGCTAGCCAATAAAGGAATGACAGCTGCTTCACTACTTTAATAGAGAAGTGATGGAAAACATTGAGCCCCTGAAGCAGGATGGAAACTGGGAATGTGGAAGACAGACTTCAAAGGCTTCACAGATTTGCCCAATTTGGGCACTGTTTATTTCTATTTGGGTAGGAATTCAGCAAAGAGCTCTGAACTAAGCTATTTTTGGAGTGCAGTTGTAAATACAAGCAATTCTAATCCCACTAGTTTAGGTATAACTTTCGTTTTTGCTTTTTAAACATGGCTGATGTACATAAAAAAGATTCACTCCTAGGGAATCTATCAATTAACTTATTGGAGTATGTGATAAGATCTAGAATTGGAAAGCCCTGTAGTCCAATGTCCTTATTTTACAGATGATGGAATTGATACCCAGGGAGGTTAAGGTACTTGCCCTGGGTCACCAAGTAGAAGGTGCCAGAGGTTTGGACCCATGTTCTTTGACTTCAGCACCTGTTCTATTCTCTCTGTTATTCTTCTTCCTATATGATGTATTTAAATTTTTTTTAATGTTCTTTAAGGTGTTTTAGTGGGTTTTTTTTAGATTTAAGCTATTTTTTTTGGATGGAGGGTCAGTGAGAGTAACTCATGGCTACTGGTACAGTGAATGGGAACTATAAAATATGAAGATTCTGATCAGCTCAAGCTGGAGATAAATTGAAAGGTACTTTTTGCTGCTTTGTGTAGTACAAAATCTGAGCTAAATCGAATTGGTGAAATGATAGGTCAGGAAGTAACTAATGGTTCTGGGCCAGGTGTATCATGTAGTTTAATGCGCTTCAAAATCTGGGACCTCCACAGTACAGCTAAGGGCCCTCTTCAGTTTGTGTCTGCTCTGTCTTGTTTTTTGCCCCGGCTTAACCTAATGACAATCCCTAACACCAACTTAGGAAGTACCGTTCTCATGGAAAACAATTTATAAAAACCACCAACACAGTATTTTGAAAAACCCATAGACATTAATGCGAAATAGTTGACACTGTAAAAGTTATGAAATTTATAGATTCATATACCTTTTTAGGTGGAAGGGACTTCAGAGCGCTTCAGACTTCAGAGAGTCTGATGTTTCTCAACTATCTGAACCAGGGATCATGTTTTAAGAAACTAGCATTCAGAATTTTTGCTACCCAAATATTCTTACTTCTGAAAATCATAAATTAAAAAAGAAAACCTGACCCACTTTCCTTTTTTGCCTTGCTCCCTGTCCTTCCATTTCCATGCATTTTGTTTCTTCCCTCATTTCTTTCATTCTACTTGCCACTTCATTTCTTCCCCTCTCTCATCTTTTCCCTATATCTTTCTCCTTTTTCGTATCCTCAGATGCTTGGTTCTCATCCCTTAGAACATGGACAACCAAGGTCACAGGATTTTAGGATTTAGAATTGGAAGGGAACTTAGAAATGATCTTGACCAGTACTTTTTCGTTCTACCAATAAAGAACATGGAAACCCAGAGATAATCTTCCCCAAGGTCAAACACGTAGTAAACAACACAGATTTGAATGCAAGATCTCTGCTTTTTCCATGATAGTTAATCAGTGAGCATTTATCAAGCCCCTCACACTATGATAGGGACCAAGGATACAAAGACCAAGATGACATAGTCCCTGACCTCAAGGAGTTTATAGTCAATGAGGGGAGACAGCATGAATGAATGGTATGTAATCAATCAACTTTCATTAAGCATCTATTCTACACAAAATAACTATATGCAGTTTCTTGTGTAGAGGGGTTTGGGAGAGCATAGAAGTTTGAGAATTTAGATATTTTATTGTCCGTGATACATGATTTGAGAAATATGAATTTTCTCCAACACGTTATTTTAGAGATAAGGAAACCAAGACCCAAGAGAGGCTAAGTGACTTGTCCATAGCCATGTAACTAGTTTGTGATAGAGCCAGATTTAAAAGGCAGGCACATTAGAAGATCCCTTAACTAAAAGCCCCCATCTTTGATGGAGGCTTTTTTTTAAAATCCAAATAATTCTTTATATTTTATTCAAGCAATTCATTGTATCCATATCTTAAAGCCTTGTTAATTGGATTCTTGGTTGGGACATGGACATAGATAGCCTCATAATACTGAACTTGAATGTTATTTGTCAAGACAGGATTCAAACTCTTTTATTCTTACATTTACACTCAAATCCCTTGCCACTTCCTATATTTTTCTGTGACATAAGTAACACTGTTTGGTTATGTCTTTGTAGAACAGATTTTCTGAAACTAATTTGATCTTGGGATTTGAAATATTTTGACAGAACCCATAAATGATACTTCGAGGGGCTTAGGAAGCATGGGCTACCCCTGGGAAAAAGGAGAGACAGGAATATTTTAGAGTAAAATAGATGAAAATGAACCTACTTTTATGTTAGGAGTAGCCACGTTGTTAAGCATTTTTGACATATGATTTCATATTTAATGTCTTGGAGGATGGGGAATATTGCTAGCACTGATATTTTCTCATGGATCCCTCATTCAAATTGTTGGCATCACCAAGATTTTGTGGAACATTCTGGGAAACACTATCCTAGGCAACTTGGTAACCACCATCCTTTCTTTTTTCTGCAGATGCATTTAGGTGCTGGTCCTATTTTTTTAATCCTAGACTTTCTCCTCGGAGTCTCTGTCATCCTTGCTTTGTGTCATTCATCTTCATCCTTCTCTGATTTTGATAATTTGCCAGCTATTGTGTTGCTATAATGGCTAAAGCGAAGTTTTCCATTTCTGTTAATTAATTGATATTTGTGGCCTTTAATAATCTCAACAGATAACATTAAAAGGGCAATTTTCTTCCAGAACCTATAAAGTACAACAGCAGCTTTTTTTTTTCATTCTCATGTCTTGCAAACCACTAAGAGACCAACGGTGTGGAAACAAACAGAATTTATAATAACTGTTGAAATCTTACTGCAGCCTGGGTAGAATGCAGTACTAATTGGTTTTACTGGGTTTGGGTATTGCTGAACCCCTGCAGGGTTCCAAGGATGCTTTGGGGGATGATGACTCAAAGCTACCCAGAGCATATGTCAGTCATCAAATTAGAGTAGTTAAAGAAATAGCGGGGTGCAGGGTAGTGCTGTTTTGTGAGGGCTGTCTGAAAGCCAGGTAAAAATGTGTAGAGAAATTACATGTTGTTTCATGGTAGAGTCCTCTTTGTCTAGGGATCCCCTGTTTGAATATGGACTATTTATGTCTGACCTGGGATAGGGCCTTCCAGGCTTGTATTGATCTGATCAGCCACAGTCAGACACTCTGTACCTTGACCTCAACATCATGATGTCATTTTGGTCTTCTTTAAGCACAAAGGACAACAACCAAACCAAACCAATTAAGGATTTTCTGTATAAACTCTGGTATGGGAAGCACTCCCTTCAATCTGTGTTACTTTATTTAGGAAATGAGGTACAATATATTAAAAATGGTTCTTTATAAAGTATTTGTGACAGTGGGACTTGGGGCTGATTCTGAGATCCACATTTTGAAACTTCGACTCGGTGGCTGTGTTACTTTGGGTGGGTCAGTTAGCTTCTTGTGGGACTCAGGTACAGTGCCTGGAACATAGTGGGTGCTTAATAAATGTTTATTGATTGGTCTCTAAAATGAGAATATAGGAAATGAATGGTCTTTCTCATGTCAAATTACACTGTGGACAGGTAAAATATCTAAATTCTTAGACTGCTCTTCTCTCCAAAACCACTTTGCTCAAGAAATAACAGGGCATGGAATACTGGATTTGGAGCCAAAGAATGTGGGTTCAAATCTCAGACTTTTCTTTTTTAAAATCTGTGTAACATTGGGAGAGTTATAGTTTCCTCATCTGTAGGAAAAGGTTGGTTGAAGGAGGTACGGCCAGGCCACAGGTGAAATTAGGAAGTAGTGGAAGTTTATCTTTATAGCCATTATCTTTCCTTTGCCCTTCTCTCTGGGGGCTCTTCTTGCTGTTATTTTAGATACCGAAGTCCCTCAGATGCTCTTCATTTTCCCAAGTCAAAATATAATCTCAGGGAAAATGGATAAATTCATTCGGCATAAGACAATAAGGCACAATAGATAGAAGTCCCACCTTGGAAGAACAGGTTTAAAGTTACATATCAGACACTTAATGGCTATATGACTCTTGGGAAGCCACTTAACTTCAGTGTCTCCAGCATCTCTCTAAGGTTATAACCATACAGTGAGTTCCATACCAATGAAATCACAGGTGCAGACCAAGAAGAAAGAAAGGAGGAAAAGGGGAGAAAGGAAGGGAGAAAGAATGAAAAGCAGAAATAAAAAAAAGAAAAGGAAAAATGAAAGCAAGAAAAATGTATAAAGGGCTGATAAAGCTTAGTATTTATGCATCTCAGAAAACATTTTAATGGAAGACAAAGCCTTAAACCACAGAAATAAATCATTATTGGTGGAATTTTAGGTATCACACTCAAAGACGCTGTTTTTCGGTGGAGTTTTCCAAAATCCTTCAGATCTCACTGTCTCGTTACTCTACCTAAGGGTAATGCTAACCCCATTAAACATGATCTGTAAACCCTATGTGCTTTTGCATAGATCTCTAACAGTACATACAAAGATACTTTCTTTAAAAGCCCTCTTGTTTTCATGCAACCCAAAATTCCCCAGCAACTATTCATACCTCCTTCCCCCCCACCCCCATAGATATAACAAAAGCTTGTGTCCCAGGCCATTTCTAATAATATGTGAACAGTGAGGCACATAACAACAATGATTGAACATGTGTTCAATTAAGTATTTTTATTCATGGAACACATTTCAAATTTATTTTAGCAGTTTAAATAAAAGAGTTTAATGTATATTTAGTCAGGCATTACAGTAGTAAGGGCTTAAGCAGATTAGAAATAAATGAATCCAATTAAAGAACATGTCTTTGAGATTTGATATGTCCTAGGTATGAATGAGTTGTTTGCATAGCAACAGTAAAGAAACCATTAATGATTAACTATCTGGAAGAAGCTTAATCAAGGATAAATGCCATAGAACATACCACAAAATGTTTAAGTTAAATAAATGGAAATTTGTACATTTAAAAACATTGTTTGCATCAGTAAAAATTTTTGGTGTGCCTTTTTTTCCTCTTGTAATGTCCATGTTACCATGTTCACTTTATTTATCATTAGATAATAGCTTCAGCCACTGTGCAGTGTTAGAGTGACATTCCCAAGGGCTGTGGCCATGCTCTGGTACATAATTTGTTGTAACAAGAAAAGCGTTGCAAACACAACACATAGTATTTATTATATAGGCTTTCTTGAAATGGAAATTTATTGCTATCTATTTTGAATCCTCTCTTACATTCTGCTGTGAACATGACGTGCTTTTTTTCAGTATTTAGTTTTATAATATGTTTCTTTTTTCTTTTCTTATTGTGTATTTAGGTGTTAGTAATAAAAAAAGAAAAGCATTGCAACCAGAAGGAGGGGGAGAGCCAGGGTCTAGTCTACATGTGCTATTAACTTGAGCCATGTCAGACTGAATAATCCCTTCACCTCTGTGGGCTTCAGTTTTTTTTTTCATCTGTATGTAAAATGAAAGGGTTGGCTTAAGATGGCTTCCAAGGCCCTTTCTAGTGCTATCATTCTTTGATCTGCTGTAAAATGTAGAACCAAACCTTGACTGATTCAAGTGCCATTATCTTGTTCTTCCTCTGTTTTTGTTTTCCTGGGATCATAGATTGGCTGGTCTGAAAGGGACCTCTGAATTAATTTAGTTCAACCCCTTTGTTTCACAGAGAAGAAAACTGAGGCACAGGGAAGGGAAATTAGAGGAGGAAAGTGTGGCAAGATGGCAGTCTGTATGAAAAAGTTTTGGATATTTATCTTAGACTTCCTTGAGAGATGCGTTGTCTGGGACTAGAGAGATAATAGTCTGGTTATACTGTCAGTCCATATACTGGCCTTGTGGTCAGTTTGGCATGCCAAATTTTAGGAAGGACGTTGACAAGCTGGCAAATTTCTAGAGTAGGGTTCCAGCATAGTGAGGGTCCTAGAGAAACAGTTTAAAGAGCTGGTGATGTGTTGAGTAGAGAAGAGAAGATTAAGGGTTGGCAGGGTAAATGTTTCACAGCTGCTTTGGGGGTGTGGGAGGGGATCATGTATGCATGACCCACTTTTAATTTTAATCTGCATTATTAACATTTTTCCCATCACTTTCTTAAGCCTAGATATTCAACAAAATAATAACTCAAGCCCCAATTTATAGTGTTTGCTGATTTCTGAGTTGTAAATACACTTAAAATTTAACAGCCAGCTCTCCAGCTGCCATGGACTGGCTCTAGCACACCCCTGGGAGTTGAAGGTAGGGAATTTGGGGGAGTGGAAAGATGGCGATTTTCAAGTACTAGGCCTGAGTTCAAATCTATGCTCAGATGTTTACTAGCTGTGTGACCCTGGACAAGTCACTTAACTTTTGTGTGCTGCATTTTCCTCATCTGTAGAATGGGGATAATAAATAGCACCTAACTCACAGGATTGTTGTGAGGATTAAATGAGATAGTAATTGTAAAATGCTTAGCACAGTGCCTGGCACATAGCACAGCTAATAGCGGGTGCTATATGAACGTTAACTATTGATGATGATGATGATGATAATCTATTCTGCTTAGCCTACCCAGGTAGAACCACTGGAAATTTGAGCAGTAGATTCTGGCTTGATATAAGGAAAAACTTTGTAATGATGAAAGATATAAAATAATGAAATGGAACCAATTAAAATGTAGTGGGTTCCTCCTGCAGTAGAGGCCTACAAGAAAATGTCATCTTCCTGAAGTCATTGTAGGACGGATTCCTGTTCAGAGGTCAAACTAGAGAACTCTGGCATCTCTTTAAATTCTGAGAAACCTAGATTCTGTAAAGTGACTTTACCAAGGTATCCCACAAGTTGTAAGTAGCAAAGCCCTTATTAAAATCCAGCTTCTCTGACTGCGGACCCGGTGCCCTTTACCCTACACCGTGATGATATTCCTTTTTTTGTCGCCTTCCTAAACAGTGGCCGAGGTTTGGGGAAGGAGAGTGATCTGAAGTCTTGTAGGATTCAAAATTTTAATTTATACGATAGATGAACGTTATAGTGTAATATGGCGTTTTATTTTTTTATTTCTATGACACCTACCCTTCAGCCCCCAAAGCAGTGAAACAGCTAGAAAATTAGGAATAGCAAGCTTTGGAGAATTAACAAATTGGAGAATATAACTCATGGATAAGCAGAAGCTACCTACAGGTAGGCTCTGAGCATGAAATAAATCATAGATGAGGTCCAAAGAAATAAACTGGGCTTGATTTGATTTAGATAATGGTAGATAGGTATTTTTAAATTTATCAATCATTGAACCATTTGCTAAAACCACAGGGCAAAACTTCATTGCTTCTTTTCTTTTGTTGGTAAGAGTTTAAAATAGCAGTTTTTTCCAAAGTGGGACCTGGGGAACCACTGAGGTTTATGTGTGTTTTTTCATGGAGACGTTGAAATTTTGCAGGCTGATACTACAAGGTAGGAAGGATGGAAAATGCAATGCTGAACAAGAACAATTAGAGATACGTTAGTTTATGTTAGTATTATATGAATAATGATATGGGCTATTTGTGTCCGACCTGTTGAAGAGCCTTCCAAGATCCTATTGGTCTGATCAACCACAGCTGGATACACTACTTTGACCCCAACATAGTGATGTTATTTTGGTCCTCTTTGAGAAAGGAGGATGACAACCAACCAACATATGAATAATGACTGCCTTAGCAGTCCCTGCAGCATTTGGCGGGGTCTATCAAAAAGCCTTTCCTAGAGGCATGTGGAAGTATGTGTTTGGAGCATTTGACTAAAAAGGGATTCTTTACAACCTTGTTTTAGTAGTGATTCAGAATTTCAGTTTGTAATTTGGAGGATAATTGAGTATAATGCATATAATTTGCCTGGATCTGGCATTAAGGGCCAAATTGTTTTTCTTCCAAAAAAAAAATAAACTCACCTTTGGAGGAGCGTCTATGTGATATAGTTTGGCCGAATAAACAAGCAACAGAAGAAAAAATGAGACATATCACACTGATTGTGTCATAATTTTATAGCTTTGTATTTTTATTTGCTAATGTGTAGGGCTGCACACAGACACAAACTTGTGTTTAACTCAATGTGGTGTTTTTTTTTAAATCAGTAAATTAACCATTTTATAACTACCTGATGCTAAATCATCAGTGCATCTGAATTTTTTCTTTTTCTACTTAATTTTCTTTTGGTTATGGACGTTAGGTGTTTGATATATTATGTCAAGTAAGAATGATGTGTGGGTAGTTACTTTTTACCTACCAGTTTTCTTACCTGAAGTCATTATCATAATTATAAATAAGAAATGTTAGGGAACAGAATGATATAATTCCAAATAAATACACAAAGTAACTGTGAGTTTCCATGTATGCCATCATATTTAATAATTTATAATACAGTGGAACACACTAAACAATTCAGTTTATTGACTATAATTTAACATTGTAGCTATAACATTAACATATAGAGTTGTAGGGGTCATTATTAGATAAAGAAATTATAAGATAGGGAACATAATTCAACTCCAGAATATGCATACTTATTCTGTAAAGCATCTTATCAGATGCTTTGGGGTAAGGAGGTAGATATTAGGTATATTTCTGTACCTACGTGAATGTCCAATTTAGTTGTAGTAGGAAGAAACTATCTATCTATCTATCTATCTATCTATCTATCTATCTATCTATCTATCTATCTCTTTCTCTCTCTGTATATCCAGTAGAATAAGGAAGTACACAAAAAGTGTAAAATAGTTGATGTAGGTTCTCCAAGATTTCAGAGGTGGGACAGATCACTTAGGTCTGGCCTATCTATAAGTCACAATGAAACAAGACTTAAGACAGCATTAGGGCATGTATAAACTAGATTCTGTTTTAATGGGAGGAACTTAGCAAAAGGCCAAGGAAGAAGGACTTGTCAATTGCATTAGATGTCCTGTCATCCCTGTGGACATCCATGTTGTGGGGACAGCTGGCAGTTGGCTATCTAATGCTCTTTCAAAGATTTCTTAGTTTCTGGATTTAACTTTTAAAATATTTGGTGAAGAACACCTTTAACTCCTTTCTTTTAGACACTGAAACAAAATCATCAGCTTTAGCCATATGATATCACTTACTTTTTTTTTTGTAAACTGTACTGGTGATTTTGATAGCAGCAGCTTCACAGTGGATCTGAGGGTGCATAGGAACGGAAGAAGATAGATGGATATTACAGAGTCAACATTTATGTAAACCACATTATATTTGGGAACTAGTAGAAGTGCCAAATCAAGTGGTGAAAACCACAAGGAAGAAACACAAATCCACTTATTAGTATGAAACCATTACATTTCCAGGGGTGCCTTAGTGTAATTTCCCTGCAGGACTCTTTAGTCTTTGAGGCCTTCACAGTAAGGAATCCTGCTTATCAGCCTGAAGGCCGGGCTCCATAGGAGCCTGGAAATGAAGCACAAAGTAAGTCTCTCTGCTGCAGAGGTTGGAACTGTGGACTGACAGTCATGGTGCCAGATTATAAGGAAGGTCATGGACTTCGTGTAAGAGTGACTATAGAATCCAATTAAAAAGTTTAGTATAGGCAGTCATTCCCACTTAATCCCATCACTGCTTAATGCAATACTCTGCTTATTTCAATCAACATCTTTTTGAGCCAAATCAGTTGTATGTCTTTGTTTCCACGTTTTTCAGAGTAATTTGATCACCTTCAGCTGTATGAAAAAATGGATAGCTCAATTGGGAAATCTGGCAACATCCATTAAGAATTATAATATAACATAAAACAGGTAAAGAGGAGCTGAATTCTGCTAGACATTATGCAAAGATATCAACAGAGAAGTAAAATAAGAAGTTATCTGAAATGGAGATGAAAAATGCCATCTGATACAGGAAGAAAGAGAAAGCTTCAAAAATCTCTGATAAGAATGAACTCTGAAAATTTAGATCAACAATTCAAGTGTCTGTTTTGAGGGAATAGGGGTGGTTCTTCTTAGTGTAAGGCACACAGTTCCAGACTCTTCCTTAAAAACTACTGGAATGATATTTCTATCTTTTTTTTGTGGTTGGCACCAAAGTTAACAGCAGGGACTCCCAAAATGTTCTAAGGAAATTGGATGCTTTATACAATGGGGATATGTATTCTAGGAAAACATTTTGATTCTAATGATATTTTATCTTCTAAATACTAAATTAAACATTATCCTAATCATTGCATATGATGTGAATAAAGGCTTAATTGTTTTATGTCCAATTCAATTTGGAACACACCTACTGAAAGGGTAATCTGTATAAAGGAACAGTTACAAAAATACTTGCCAAGCCAAGGGTCTGCATTGAGTAGATTGTCAACTGTGTGGTGAATTGTATTGTGTAATGTTACTCAAGTGTGGGCTAAGAAAGACCTATGACAATGAGATTACACAGTTTTATAAGAAAAAGGTGACTCTGGAACTATTTTAAAGTTTAGAGTAGTTGCAGATGACAAAATCTGTGAACCGAGGAGCTCTTGACTGCCTGTAGTTGAATAAGATTATGCTTGCTCATCTGTGCAAATGGAGATGCAATTGAATGATTCCAAGCTGTAGTGATTGCAAATTACCCATGTCCCACTGCTTTTGGGGCCAGAAACGCCATTGGAGTAATTGCAAAGTTAGTTTTAGAAAGTAGCTGCCTAATCATCTGGTATCTAACAGTGGGAGAGAAAGAACTATTACCTTTACCTGGGTGACAACCATTTTGAAATGTGTGGCAGGCGGCTTATCTTACCGATTCTCTTACAGTTATTGTATTTGGGAGAATTGAACTAACCCTTCCTTGAGGTGATCGCCTACAGTGTTCTAAATAGGGTCTTTAGCAAAAAAGCATTTCTAGGGAGATTTTATGTAATGGAAATGGATCTCAAAACTCAGTTATGTACTAAATTCTTTTTTTGAATTAAAGCTTTCTGTTATTCCCATTTTTTGAGTCTGTCCTGATCCAAAGGGAAAAATTAAAAGGTTTTATAGAACATGCATATACATTTCAAGATATATATTCTCACTAATATGTCATTTGCTAATGTGACCAGGCCAGGCCCAACCCAGAAAGGTTTATCTCCTATCCCTTTCTAAGAGGGTGCGTAGTTAGTGTGCTTCTGTACTTGCTTGATGGGTACTTCTCAGGCCTCCACCATACAGATCAGAGCCTTTCATGCAATTTGTCATCTTATACAGCTATCTGGGGGCACTGAGAAGTTAAATAGCTTGCTCAGAGTCACATAGTCAGGGTCTAGCAATGGTAGGGCTTGAACCTAGGTCTCCTTGACTCTAAGGCTGCCAGCTTTCCTTCCAATTACAGCACATTGCTTTTCCTTCCTTCCTTCCTCTCTCTCTCTTTCTTTTTTTTCCAAAGCTTTTGGCAGGGAACACACCAACAGCAAGTGAAATGCCCAGAGTAGAGGATAGATGTAGTTTCTTATAGTACCTTGCTTTTGAGCCTGGGGTTTCTCAATAAATGTGGATAGGGTGCTATGCAGAGAATAATAATATCATGGATTAGAGCTAAAATGGACCTCAGACACCATCTAGTTTAATCCCTTAATTTTAAAAATGTGGGAACTGTTGCCAAGATGGGGTTAAATGACTTGCCCAAGATCACACATACAGGTAGCAAGTGGTAGAGCTAGGATTAGAACTCAAGTCCCTTGACTCCGAGGTTAGTGCTCCAAGATAAATGAGCAAAATCCTCCCAAAGTAAAGTGCAGGTATTTTGCTTGTTTTGTTTTGATGTGCATATTTTTCTTCCTTCCTTCCTTTTTTCTTTCTTTCTTTAGATTTGTGAAGCACTTTTTTCATTTAATTTTTATTTTTCCTAATTACATGTAAACAAGTTTTTTTTAACATTTGTTTTTTTAAGATTATGAGTTAAAAATTCCCTCCCTCCTTTCTCCCCTCCCTACCTTTGAGAAAAAGAGTAATTTGATATCACTTATACGTGTGCAGTCATTGGTGTGCATGTTTTTAAGCTTTAGCAATGAAGACATTACCTTTGTAAATGTTTTCATCTCTAACACTGAAAAGATACATTTAAATGAATGGCCATGGAAAATTAGAGTAAAATAGCAGAAGAACTATGACATCAGAATATCAGCTGCTTGTGAGTAGGGATCATTTTGTTCACTGTATATATATCCCCAGTTCTTTGTACAGAGCCTGGTATTTAGTTGATTAATAATTACTGATGTTGACTGATAGAAAAGTGGTTAGATTCAATGAAAAGAGCTGTGATATTTACTAAAATATAGAAATCACGTCGTTTTCTTGCTATAGAGTCAAAGGATTGCTTGCTTCAGAATCCCAGAAAATGTCATTATTTTTGTTCTTAATACAGGGACAGCAGTTTTTGTTTGCTTTTTCTGTATTTTCATTTTCTTTATATAGTGGATCAGAGCACAACTATTTCCCATTCTGTATGTCACAGTAACCAGAATTGGAGAATCTGTTAGTGTCTTTCATTACAAAGGTTGGAACTAATGCCTCTTTTTATAATCCAGTGGCATGTGTGGTACTTCCCCACCTGCATGCAAATGTCTTGTTTGTCTCTGAAGTTAGCATTTGAGAAAACAGCCTCGTGATAGCAGTGGTCATGCATCAGCGATATATTCATTAGCTGTGTAGAGAAACTCTCCCTGTAACATACAAATGGAGGGATGCTGTGATTAGAACGGTGTTTACTAGTACAGTGGCTCGTTTCTAGTTTCTCATCTGTGCTTTGTGTAGCTGGAGTATTGCTCTGCTTAACTATCAGAAGTTAGTTCTTTTGACAGGTTCCTTCCTTACTTAATGTCCCTTACAGAAGCACCTCCCATTCCTATAAAAACAGAAATCGCTGTGTTGATAGATAATATAGTCCATTCATTTAATAAGTTTGTTTGTCCAACTGCTAAGGCTTACTGTATGCCACCATTATGGATATTTTGACATTTTGGCCATTTACTAATTTCAAAAGGTTTATCAATATGTTCTACTCCATTGTTTCTTTATGGCATGGGGATGATTTGGCTTCTTGAATAGTATGTCAGTGTATGTCAGCTCCTTGAGGGCAGGTACTGACTTTTTGCCTTTTTTGTATCCCCAATGTTTAGAACAGTGTCTGGCACATAGTAGGCTGGGGTAGCTAGCTGGTGCAATGAATAGTCCTAGACCTGAAAGTTAGGAAGACTCAACTTTCTGAATTCAAATGTGGCCTCAGACACTTAGTAGCTATGTGACCCTGGGCAAGTCACTTAACCATGTTTGCCTCAGTTTCCTCATCTGTAAAATGAGCTGGAGAAGGAAGTGGGAAACCACTCTAGTATCTTCATCAAGAAAACACCAAAATGGGGTCACATAGAGTTGGACGTGACACAACAAATAAATGTTTATTGACTGACTGAGTGTAAGCTTTGGCAGGTTTTTCAAGCTGGAGAGGCTGTGAGTATGGACCACTTAACAGATTATACCAGTGGTTGGAAGATGAGCCTAGCTTAGGTCAGAAGTGCTACTCACCAGGCTGATGGATTTTTCAGCCATAGCAAATTGCACTGGTAAGTTATAGGAGGGTTGAAATTTGTATGGGCAGGAGGAGTATCCATATGACTGAAACATGTTTCCTTGAAACTCTGAAATATTTTTAGCACCTTGGAAGTGCTTGGTAAATGCCTGTTAAATTGTTAAGTTCAGAAATAGTGGAGGAATTTTTGAATATTCTAATTATTAATGTGTCAGAGTGGATAGAAAACTGGTTTTGAAGCCAGGAAGACCTGAGTTCAAGTTTCCTACTGTGATACAAACTGGCTCTGTTACCCTGGGCAAATTACTTAGCCTCTCAGTGCTTTAGGCAACTCCCTAAGATTTTAAATTGCAGAGAAAGTGCCTACCTACTCTGGTAGAGCAAAGCACTTCATTTGGAATTTCTTGTACTTAAAAAAAAATCACATCTAACTTGTGATACCTCTTATCTTGAAATTTAAGTATAATTCATTGTGACTTAGAAGCAGCTAGATGGTACAGTGGATAGAGGGCAGGGCCCAGGGTCGGAAGTATCTAAGTTCAGGTCCCTTACTAGCAGGATAACCCTGGGTAAATCATTTAACTTCTCTCTGTCTTATTTTCCGCATCTGTGAAATGGGGATAATAATAGCTTCTACCTCCCAGGGTTGTTGTGAAACTGTAATGAAATAATATTTATAAAGAACTTTGCAAACCTTTGAGCATTATATAAATGCTAATTATTACTTGAAAGGGTAAAAATGAGAAATTAATCTTTTTTGCCTTCATTGCCTCTAGCCTCATAGTGACTGAGCTACAATATAGATTTAGTAGTCATTTCACAGTTAGTCACAGACATTTTCAGGAGCTCATAATCTTCACCATGAACCAACCCTTTTCCTCTCCCTATCGGAGCACATTCAATTTGGATCTTTGCTCTTGAGTAAAATTCAATCAGAAGAAGTACAGTAACACACAGTAGTACCCTCTTTAAAAGAGAATATCTCTGTTTTAATAAACAAAATTTCACAAGGAAAATTACATTAGAAATAGGACATAACAGCTACGTTCCTGGCTGCCTAACCAGTAAAGGAGAAGCCAGGGTACTTTGTCCTCTGAATTTTCATTGTTTTATTGACAAGATTTCAAATTGTGGCAGATTCTAAGCTGATTGACTGGGCTACCTGAGTGTGAGCTCTCTTGGTCAATAGACAAGACCTTCATTTGCCCTGCTTACACAATAGCTAATCAAAGGACAGAGAGGTGACTGGGTACTTTATAGGACTTTTTGGATCTGTCCAAAAGGCTTTTCTCATAAAGAGGGACCATTTGGTTAGCAGATGCACTATTGGGGAAAATAACTCAAATTTGAAAGTCTTTCTTATTCTTCCACTTTTCTGCTTTAGCCATAGAGTTACAGGAAATAGTAATGAGCAGATATTTATTAGCATTTACTATATGCTAGGCTCTATACCACTACATGTAGGAAATGCAAGGATGTATGAGACACAGTCTCTGCTCTCTAGGAGTTTATAAAATCTTGTACAGGTTATGTATCCATGAAAACCAGATACAAAGATTAACTGCCAGCTAGTCAGGGAAGATTTCACAGAGGTATCAGATTTGATTTGGACCCTGAGGGATAGATAGGTTTTTGATGGAAAGGAGATAGGGAGGTCATTACAGGAAGGAAAAAATGTGTGAGCAAAGGTTTGGAGAGTGCAAAGTATAGTCAGAAAATACAATTTGGCCCAAAGAAAGGTATAGTAGGCAATAGAACTGAAAAGATAGGTAGGAGTTAGGTTGCAAATGGCATTAAATGCCTGGCTAAGAAATTTGGAGTAAGTAGCATCCATAGTTTTATACGAACCTAGAGTACATATAAAGTTTTAAAAAGACATGATTTCTGTCCTCATGAATCTTATAATTTAGTAACTATTAGTTATTAATACATATTTTCTTGTCTTCCAAATTTTTATTTCATTTAGGAGAATTTTTCACATGTCCTGAATTAGTGGATGAGAGGGCAGTCCCATATATGATTATTATAATATTCTGAAATTGTGCTACAGTGAAATCCTTGGAAATTGATATTCTGGGAACTGATGTTGTGGGGGACATCCATTTCTAGTATAGTTTCACTGAAGTCCCAAAGTACATTATCTAATCATTACTCATCAAATAACTACATTACAGAAGGACCAGTAGAATTTGTTCTATTATTTTGTACTTGAAAAGATAATAAAACGATAAAAACTGATGAATTATGGATCAACATGGGTAGATTACATTAATTAAATACTATCATTATTCTGTGATAAGTATGATAGTGAAATCTAAATTTGTTGGTTGAATTTACATGCCTTTCTTGTGATTAGCATTAGAAAAAAGTGAGGAGTTTGAAAACATTACCTATTTTTTCCTCTCATCTTTTCAAGTACTTAAAACAATTCCCACTTGTTTCAAACACAGATTTGTATTTCTAATAAGAAAACTCACAAATTCAGTATATCTGTGGAATATTTGAAGTCTCTACTTTTTGTATTCCCTGCAGAGATACAGAATATAAAGGACTTCAACTCTCATTGGATCAGATCACAGCCACCAAACCTTCCTTCTCCTATACCAACACCACACCCACCATAACTGACAACCGGAAGGGGAACAAGCCCCGCCTTTCAAACACAAAATCGAAATCCAGGACATCTCCATACCCTCAGGTATGTGCAAGGGTGGTTGCAGAGAGTTTTCTTTTCATTTGATATGGCTTGATTTCTTGTTTGAGGAAACCATGGAATTGATTGGAATGAGTCATCCAGCTTTAATACAATTGAAATTTCTACATCTAGAAGTTTTTCTTTCCACTGATGACTTTTTAAAAATAACCTGTTTTCTCTTAAGCTGTGGGACTTTCCCACTTCTCAGCTAGCAGAAAGAAACTTCAGAGGATACCTTCCTCGATTTCTTTTTGTTTGTTTTGGTGGCATTTCTTTCAGTATACTAAGTCTTACAGGGAGAATAGCACACTCCAGCTTCTTGGCTAAGTATCTTTTCCAAGAAATTTTATGCTAAAGTATTTTAAGGAAGCAGCCTATTTGCCAAGATGTGGAAAGGCCAGGAGTTTGGAAGAGAAAATTCTAATCCTATGACCAAGAATTGAAGGGGGAGCAAAGTAAAAGACTTAGGCAAAGGATCAAGGATGTGAATCCCTGTGCAGTTTTGAAACAGATGGGCTGTTCATGAGGAAGAAAGAAGCAGAAAGGCTATTCCAGATGGTAGGAATGATCAAAAAAGTGGCTCTGAACTCAGTCATCTTTGTCAAGGGTGTGGATAGAGACCCAGAGGAGGTGCTATAGGAATACCAAAAGACAGTAATAGGAATGGGAAGAAATGAATGTCATGATTATTTTCTGGTACACAGAGTCTAGACTTTGGCAGGCTATACCACAGCGAAGGAATATCTTCTCTTGCCTGGAGAATTCACTAGAGGACTCAGGATTCTCAACTTCAAATACCCAATTACCCTGTGGCCCTCTCAATTTTTCATTTTATCTTCAAAGAATCATCTCTAGTTTCCAATAGCTCCCCTGAGCAGCAAATGCTGAGAGATGGTCTCTGAGGTTCTAGCAAATAGAGTAACTTGATACAACACAGAACAAAACTGGGTTTATGAGCTTTTCCTTTCCTTAACTTGTCACTTCTGGGTACCTTTTTTTTTCCTTTTTGGTCTGTTAACATCCTTTAAAAGGAATGAAATCAGAATGTCAGTGGGTTCAAGAATTATAAAATCTTTATGCCTAAGTGAGTCTGTTATCTGATTTTGGATTGCTGTAAGCACTGATTGTGTTAGGGAGGTTTAAACTTTGCACTGGAAGACCTTGTTTCTGCAAAGGCTCTCAGTGGTAAAGAAGAGGACAGTCGACCTTAGAATGATGTCGGCCAGCATATCCTTTCAATTTTGAGGACTGAAAGTACTGTAACTGTATTTTAATTAAAATGACTAGATGACATTCTGTCTCACTAAGATAAAGATTTTAATGAAATTTTCTTAGCCAGTTTTGGAGAAGCTGCTCTGCCCTCAGACTCCTTTACCTTTACTTAAATCATATACGGGCCATATATGAGACAAAAAAAAAAGAAAAACTGAGGTAAAGAGAGGTTTGTTCATTGTTGTATCTGTCTTTTTTTTAAAATTCCAAATTTGGGACCAGAACCCAGGCCCCTGATTAGTAATCTAGGTGTATCACTGAGTTTCTGTTTTATGGTTTTCTTAAGAATTCAGTTTTATGCATCTCAGATTAATGCCGCCTTGTTCATATGACAAATGGAGTGCTCAAGATTTTGCATTCTTTTGTACCCTTTTGGGACTACTATGCAGTGAAATCTGGTTAATCTTCTTCTCTGGTAAACACCTGTACACTTTGAATTTTTATAGTATGGTATATTTTCAGTGTTTCATAAAAGTGAATTGGGTAATTTAGCTGTTATGTATCTAATCAAAGCTCTCCTTCAGCTTTAGGTAGTCAGTTAATTCTGTAGACTATGGTATAAATGTGGCTCTAGACAAGTCCCATGCTGTTACTGTAGGGAAAATGACTGAGATAGACAAAGCCACATATACATATTTACTTCATAATGTTGGGATTAATATTCAGAGGTCTCAATTTCTATTCTTTTATATAAATCAATAAGCTTTTCTATGGGGAAAACTACTCATTTAATTTCTCTAGAATATTCCTGTTTGATCCAAGAAGTCCATCTGCTTCAAAGTAATTGTCAGTACTGAGTATACTGTATAAATTAATAGTCATTTATCAGGCACCTACTGTGTGCCACTCCCTGTGCTTGGCATTGAAGATACAGAAACAAAAATGAAATAATCCCCTTAAGAAGCTGTCATTCTAACAGTGGAGACAATCTGTACTTAGAACAGTTTCTTAATATTTACTTTCATGGTAATCAACAAATATTTATTTAGTAACTCCAGTGAAAATATGCATTGTTTAATGCTATGAGATATAAGGAGTATACTGCATGGTTCCTTTGTTAAAAGAGCTTACAGTTTAGTTGGAGAAATAAGATAAATACACATGAAAAGTTAGACAATAAGCAATATCAGGTTATTAAGATAGAATGAGTACCATATGAATGAATATGACAGACTGTATGGTTGTATTAGTTTAGAGGAACGAGAAACCACTTGGTGGCTAAGGGAGTCTTTATGGAGAAGCAGTATTTGGAAGGCAAGTTTTGGGTAGCCATCAAGGAGAGGGAATGGGTGTGATGTGTGTGTGTGTGCGTGTGTGGTGAGCAAATATAGGAAGATATAAAGTGTGTTTATGGGAGGACTGTGACTATACCAGCCTAAACGGAGCAGAGAATTCATGTTGAGAAGGTTTAGGAGATTAGGTTGAGAAGGCAAAAAGATGGAGATCAGATTGTAGAGGTCTTTGAATGCCAGACTAAGGAGTCTGGACTTTATTATGTAGACTCTGGGGAACTCAACAATTTTTCAAGCATGTCCTGGTGAAAGTGGACTTTTATTGAGATTAATCTGGCAGAGGTATGCAGGATGGGTCAGAGGGGAAGGAAATGTAGGGAGACCAAAACATTGTAGTACTCCACTTTCAAAGTGCTGAGGAACTGAATTAAGGTGGGCAAGAGTGGGAATGAAAAGAATGAATGGATTTGAGAACCAGACAAAGAAAGAAGGATTCTGTATAATCAGTTTAGATGAACAATTCAGAATGTGTTTCTGAAGCACCAAGTGCAGTCTGTTAGGTGCTGGGGATCCATGGATAGTATAAATAGCCACTGAATAGTCCTTTCCCTCAGGGAGCTAACATTGTGCTGGGAAGGTGCAGATTTACTTATAAAACACGGGTGTAAATTAAAGGTAACTTATAAGTGAGAGCTAAAACTGAGAGGATCAGAAAAGTTTTCACTGAGGAGGCAGAACCCACACTTTTCCTCAAAGGAAGCTAGGAATTATTAAAAAACAGAGGTACATTGGGATGGAATGCTGAGGTGGGGGATAAACTCCTAGGCCAATTTAACAAAAAAAATTTGTAGTTCAGTCATGTCTGACCCCATTTGGGGTTTTCTTAGCAAAGATAATGGAGTGGTTTGCTTTCCCCAGCTCTTTTTATTGATGAGGAAACTGAGGCAAATAGGATTAAGTGACTTGTGCAGGGTCATACAGCTAGTAAGTGTCTGAGGCCAGATTTGAGCTCAGGAAGTCTTCCTGACTTCAGGCCTTGCACTCTATCCATTGTACCACCTGGATGCCCTTTAACAAAAAGTAGAGTATTTCGTAGGGAGTAGTATGAAATATGTCTCAAAGTGTAGGTGGGAATAAGATTGGGAACAAGTTTTAGATGCCTTCCTGATCCTAGAGGCTATAAGAAATGGCTAAAATTTTTGAGTAATGAAGTGACATGTGAAATATGCTTCAGGAATATCAAATTAGCAGTTGCCTGGAGAATTGATGGGAGACTAGTTAGGGGACTGTTAAAGTAGTATGGGTGAACAGTCATGGAGGTCTTAACTAAAGTGGCATATGAGTGGAAAAGCTGTGAATACTGTAAAAGATCTTGTGAAAATGAAATCAATAACTTGGAAACTAATTAGATATGGGAGTACTTGTGTATAAGGGTGGACATTCATTCAATACCATTGGTAGTATTGAATTTTTAACCATACTGCTATTACTAAAAACAACAACAAATAAAATAAAACCCTTTGTGAGGATCCACACTCAGTTGTTTCTGTGTTCATAGTCTCTGGTAGGGAGGGGGAATGATTTGCATTGAAAATTCTGAGTGGAAGGATCTTAGGATCCCTAGGATCACAGATCTAGAACTATAAGGGCTCTTAGAGACTATTTTGTTGAAATCTCTCATAAATAAAAATGATGTGATTGAGGCCAGAGAGGTTAAGGGATTTGTCTGTGGTCACACAGGTAGCGAGTATCAGAGGCAGGATATGAACCTCAATCCTTTGACTCCAGAACCAGTCTGTTTCAATTAGTAAGCATTCATTAAGCCTCCACTGTGTGCCAGGCACTGTGCTGGGCTCTTGGGATCCAAAGAAAGGCAAAAACAGTTGAAGACAACATGAAAACAACTAGGTATGTCCTAGATAAATATAGAATAAATGGAAGGAAATCTCAGAAGAGAAGGCCCTAGGAGTCTGGGGCACTGGGAATATATAGCCATGCTATAACAATTCTTAAATTCTATGGACTTGGTCCTGCATCTCTAAAAAGCTGTTTACGTGACAGTGTGTAGATTCTATGAATATAAACTCTTTGTCTTCAGGCTTTTCTCTAAATATTTTAAGATCTTGTGTTTTTAGGGATGACCAGAAATTTCTACTAGTTCTCTGAGGAAGCAGAAACTACAACACAGCATTTTTGTTGTTGTTGTTCAGAAAACATTTATTATAGTTACACTGAAATGTTTATATCTCACTCTTTAAAAGCCAAAGCATAATTTGCTGGTGTGATAATTTAATTCCACATGCTTGGGGTAGATTGATGAACAATTTTCCTATGTGAAATCTGAGGTTCGGTAGATTTTAAGCGAGTGATTTCCCCACTTCTAAAACTATGGTGTCAATTTCAAAAGCATGTGGAGGGTCCAATGTCATTGGTGTTCCCTACATGCTGAGATCTGAATGGTGACTTTTAAGGGACACCAAGAGGTGGAACAAACCCTCAGGTACTGAACTGGATTCAAAACCTTCCCCTTTCCCCACTTTATTACTAGGGAATAAAATATTTGATTATGAAAAAGATTCTCTCTAGGTCCCAAGGGCATTGTAAGAAGTTTCAAGTGGGAAAAGTGAAATTCTACCTTTGGTGGGGATCAGTTCTCCTTGTTTCTCCACATAAACACTACAGATTTAAAAACTAGGACCCTGCCCTAGTGAGGAAAGAAGATACAAAACCAGCCTTATCCACCAGATATCCAGGAACACACATGGGTATAAACATGCACACATGCATATACCAAGTTTAAAACTATAATGGGACAAAAGCCAACATGTATATCTTAAGCATGTAATACTACACTGGGCATGACCAAGGAGCTCAAAAATGATCCCAGAATTTACTTTTATGAATGATTTGGCCAAAAAGATCTAAAGAAAATAGCAAAAGAAGAAAATATAAAAATGGCCTCTTTTAATTGATGGGAAAACCTTGGGGCATATGACAAAAGCCCCACTCTGTGTGTGCAGAAGGCCTGCACCCTGCGCTAACACCCCCAGAGACAAGAGGTCAAGGACCATAAAAGTCTGAACGCACCCAGATGGGAGAGGAGGGGTCAGACACTGATGTTTGATACTCTCTGTGTGGCCTACAACACAACTTTTTTATTTTTGGTCAGATGTGCTTATTAGCATGTATAAGATGACTACCAACTAGCACATCTCTGTGCTCCTACCCAAATTATTTGTGGAAGTAAATGATGAACCAGCCCTTCATCCCCCATCTTGGTGTGATGATCCCCTTGGGAATGAGTTCAGACTTGATTACATTATGGTCTCTTTAATGAATGGCTCCATCAACTTTCCACCTCTGTGTAATACCATGAAGAGAGGTCAAAAAAGAAAGCTCTTGTTTTGAATGGTCTTGGAAAAACTCTTATAAGCAACGTTAAAGATAATTTTCAACAATTCTGCTCAGATCTACTGGATTGCACTAACCCAACCCCACTTCAGCTGAATTATCCTGCCATTGAGTTTGTTTTTATAGAACTAGTACATTCTATTATCTGGATATCATTCAGAGTTCTCCTGATTCAGAAATACTGGATGCACGGAACTGAGCTTCTAGCTCACTCTAATGCACAATACTAATGTTTTTGACTAACATTACAGACTTATACTATTCTTACTTTATATATATTTTACATATCTACATATGTGCACATGTTGTTTCCCCAGATAGAACATAAGCTTCTTGAGGGCATGAAAATGAATAGAAGAGGACTGGTTATAAGTGAGAAGGAAGAAAATATGCATAGCACACATGGGTTTGTGCACATGCATACAATATGACTACTCGATCTAGAAATTATTTATAGATTGCCTTGAATGGTGTTCTTATTGTTGAATAGCTCAATGGAGAGAACACCAAATCTTAAATTAGAGAAACTGAATTTGAGTCCTGCGACTTCGAGCAAGTCAGTTAGACACTCTGAACCTCAATCTCCCCATTTCTAAAATGGGACTAATAAAATGCTACCTGCCTCATAGGGATGTGGTGAGGAAGGCATAGTGTAAACCTTAAAGTGTCTTGTAAATATGTTATTGATAATAGCAATTATTACTTTTATGTATGAGAAGGAGTAAATATGGTCATTTTCATTTGTCCTAGGTACTGTTTATCTGTAGGCTACACAGTAATTTATAATCTCATTGTTGTGCTTGAATACGTAATAATCAGACCTTCTCTAATATAAAGTTCGAGACATCTTAATTCCTGTTTCTGAAGTAAAGTATTTTGAAGATATGCTTAAATTCATCCTGGTTATTGATTTTCCCTTTTTATCATCATCTTATTAACTAGATTGTAAGCTCCTGGTATTCCCTGTGGTGCCTAGAACAGAACCAAGCATACATTAGCACTTAATAAATACGTCATGAATAAACAAATAGAATGAATGGTGAGGCAAAAGTGATCATAATGTGTCCTTACATATATTTAATTCTTTACATGGCCTGCATGCTACAACCATGTTATTACTCCAATGCACTGCTTTTAACCTATCACACTTCTGCTTGAGGACTTAATGGCTCCTCATGGGGGAAAACCATTCCTTAACCTGATATTTAAAATATTCCATTACCTAGCTCCCAACCTCATCTCACCCCACTTGCCTTCTTGAATCCAATATTTCAGACAAATCAGACTGTCTTTAAGTATGTCAGGTACTTAACTGCCAGCAAATCTTGGTTAATCCCATTCTTTCTTTTCACCTATCAAGTTTTGCCCCCCATCCACATAGAATAAAACCCTAGTCATCCACGAGCACCCAGCTCAAATGCCACTTTTGCCATAAAGTTAATCTCTGATTGTCTGTTATTCAGAAGCAAGATTTCCTTTATCGTGCAACTAATAGCATATATGCTGCTTTGTTTTGTAGTCATTTGTGTCCAGTAATCACTCTCTTTCCCAGGACATGGGAGCATATTACCTTGTACATGCTTGATAATAGAGAAATCATTTCTGAAGGGAAAAAAAGTGAATGAATGGATTTGTAGAGTACCTGTTGTTGCAGGATGCTAGGAGAGTTACCCTGGGGGCAGAAAAAAGCAACATGGTGAATAGTTTCTTACTAGAAGGCTAAGTAGAATGGAAGTTCCTATAGGGATGGGACTGTTTAGTTTTTGTCTTTTTATCACCTCCCTATTATTTGGCACAGATACCCCTCTGTGCCTTTCACCTCGCAGGGACTTAACAAATTTTGTTGAATCCAAGGGGACAAAACACACACATAAAACAGCATATGGAGTGAAAAATGATATCATAGGAGTCTGCTACATGTAGAGAGAACTTGTCTACACAAACCATTAAAGGGTGTAGTCTAGATTTTCCTGGTTCACGCCCTCTATGAGATTCTTAGTAGCTGCACACCTCTGGGAAAGTTGTTCAATCTCTCTGAGCTATAGTTCCTTAGCCATTGTTATGTTCCCTCATAGGGTTGTTGAGTGAATGCAATGGGATAACATAGGTGAGGTGTTTGGCAAAGATACTGAGCAAATGCCAATAATTATTATTAGAGCTTGTACTTCACTGCCATGGCTTTGGAGAATCCATGGCCAATTCCACAATGTGATAAGACATTAAAGCTTAGTACCACAAAGTAGGTGCTTAATAAATGTTTGTTAAATTGAATTGAATTAGTAACACTCCACTAAGTTCTGTGGTGGATGGGCTTCTTGTCTATCCATTGAGATAATGTGTGTAAAGAGCTTTGCAAAACTTAAAGTGCTCCCAAGGCACACATTCAGAAGAGAAGAGAGAGCGAGACTGGAAGTTGTTTTTTCCTTTAGAGCTTGCCAAGAAGGCAACTCTTACTGCTCGGTGGCCGTCCTTTTCAACACGCGCCCCCATAGGGACCAACCAAAAGTTGGTAGTTTCAAAAGTAGTGGGTCAGGTCACATGCTCAAAGAGTTAGGGGCCATGTTCTAGTCCAGCAGATCAGGGGTGCTCTCCTGATGACTCCCATTATGCCGTAAATCTATCATGATTATATTGCATACTTAGAAATGGATAAAGAAAATGGACCTCTCAATCACTTCTTGGCCTTTTTTTTTTTTTACTAAAATATAGTTTTTTAATGCCAGTGGCACTAGAATATTTTATTGAGGTCAAGACCTATATACCCTTCCTTCATAATATATTTTACATAGATTCCTTTTTAAAAGTCCCTACTCTAGGTCAGACCTTCATCTCACCCCTAGGTTACTGCAATGCTTTTCTAATAGATTTCCTCGCCTTTAATGCCTTCTCTTTCCTCATCCTTCCTAATCAGCATTCTTTAATGGCCAGTCTCATCATATTATTTGCCTGATGAAAAACCCAAGCGGCCTCCCTTTGCCCATAGACAACAACTTTGTGACCTGGCACACCAGACTCTCCACAGTCTGGTTTCAACCTATTTTTCAACCCATATTTTCCTCCTATTGCTTCTACATCAACCTTCTGTTCACTTCAGCCAGACTTGTCTACTCGCTAAACCCAAAATGTAGCATGCACACAGCTGTTTTTTCCCTCGGTTCTTGTTCATGCTGTTTCTTCCTTTGTCATTATCTGCCTAAATCCTATTCATCCTTTAAGACGCAGCTCATTATCCACTCCTCCATGAAGATTTACTTGCCCGTGTTAGCCACAGTTATCTTCTCCTCTGAATCCAAAGCCCTGACTGCCCTGACTACTACTTACTCCTTATTATGGTGATCACATTCTACTTTGTAACATAGTTTATATTATTTATTATGTTGTTTGACTTCTCACATGCCTTTTTCTTGCCCGAATATAGGCTTCTTGAGGGCAATGACTATGCTTTGTACTATCTTCCATGGAATTGAAGCAAAGTGCTATGTTAAGTGGCCTAAATAAATAATTTTTGAACAAATGCACAAGATTCCCATTTGCTTGATTAATTCATCTGGCCAATGTTTACTAGGTTCATTGTTGTTACTACTGGAGGTACTGAGGAAGCCTGAATTTTAATAGGGCATGATATTATTCTAGACATGAATGATAATTGAGAGGGGAAGGAAGACACATATACGTATGGTACAAAGTAGATTTTTTTAGTGCGTAAAGAGACATGAACGAAATGCTTGAAGGGTTCATAGAAGGAGGTGTCACTTTTGACTGGAAAAGAGAAAGTCATGTTGAAAAGTGGCCAGCTAGTATTTGAAGTATGGGTGGAGATAGATGTAGTACATTCCAGGCTTGTATAAAATGATGGAAGTAGAAAAGCTGAATACATGGTTGGTAAATAGGAGTCTGGTTAGGATGTTGCATAGGAGATATGAAGGGGCACAGTTAGAGGTAAGGCTGGAAATGTAGGCATGACCCAGACTGTGGAGTGCCTTTTTTTTGGCAAGTTAAGGACTTTGCATAGTGGGCAGTGAGTAGCAACCAAAGGCTCATGGGCAGCTTAATGACATAATCACATTGTCTACTAAGCATATTGTTCCTGCATTGAATAGTGGATAGATAGCTTTATATTTGAAGTTAGGAAGGCCTGGGGTCAAATTTTGCCATACATATTTGTTAGCTGTGCACGCCTGCAAAAATCATTTTGTGAGCTTTAGTTTATTCATCTGTGAAATGTGGAAAGTAACACATATAGCCTTTACCTCATAGGATTGCTTTAAGGACCAAGTGAGGCAAATTATGAAGCAGTGTTTTGCAAATTTTAAAGCACTATAAGAGCTTCAGTTGTTTTGGTATCAGTCATTGACTACAGAGGAGAGGAATTGAGCACCCAAACTAGGGTGATGACAGTGGGAATGGAAGGAAGGGAATGAATGGGGGGAGATATTGTGAAAGTTGTTTATCCATCATTTTTGAAGAGGACCATTGACATTATAGATGATGTCTTGACTTGTATTTGAATTGGACTTAAGAGAGGTAGAGTTGTGCAAAGTCATCAGCATCATTTTCTCTTCCTGAATCATCAAAGTCCAATGGCAGGAGAAAAGTCAAGACGATTGGCAATGAATGGCCCAGAGTGCAGTTGATAACCTTGGCATCTTTAATACCTGGTCACGTTCTAAGCACTTCATAGCACCTGCTGCAGTCATCTTCATAGTAGTTGGAACAGATTGTTCTCATCCACCCATTCCATAAGGGAAAGTCTTCACATGTTTGGGATAGACATGTCTCCAACTCGCCAACAAGTTTGAGGCCTGTTGGTTACCTTCAACTTGGTTTAGTCAAGTCCTTTTGCCGAGATGGTTTACCATGGTGTCATTGCTGTGCATGCTACAGCTTCTTGGAGCCATAGGTGAGAGTTAAGTGAATCAGATGTACGCCAAAGGTGGATAAGCCTCCCTAAAAAGGGCTCAGCAGCGCTCACACCAGAGGTGCTAGTCCTCCTGAACACCCCATATACCTGATGACTACTTGGATGAGGGTGGCTTAGGAAGGAGAAAAATTATTTTTGAAATTTTTTGCCTGAGTTGCTGGGAGAAAAGGAGCACCAGTAGCAGAAATAAGGAGAAATAATGGGAGCCCAGAGAAGGGAAATGGTTTGCCCCTAACCTCACAGGTAGTAGCTAATTAATCTAGTTAATTATTTATTCAAACCTAGGTTCTCCAACTCTCCAATGCTCTTTTCACTATGTCATGCTGCCTCCCTAAGAAAGTCTGGGAAAAAAGAAAAAACAACAAAGCTACAGTTGTAATCTCCTGCTGACAAGGTGTATTCACATCATCCTTCTCCTGTATGGGAAAAAGATTTTCTAACTATACAACATCTTTCTAAAAAAAACTTACTGGTATCTTGGTACAAAGTTTCATCTTCTTTTTGACTTTCCAAGCCTTTTGATTAGTATTCTATAGGCACTGAGAGTTTGCCTCAAATCTATGGAGAAGGGCATTCTAAAAATTATTGTTTAGTGGTTTGAAATTGTGCCTCTCTGAGTTCTTCATCTCCTTCTAATGAGGAGCCTCAAACATCTTTTAGATCTAGTTAAAACAAGAGAAGGGGAGATCTTTGAAAAGGACTTGAGGCATTTAAGGAAAGCAGGAAACATATCCTGAACACAAAGTTTTGAAGGTTGAAACTTACTCTTCAAGTGCTGTTTTAAGTATGACTAGAGAAGTAGGAAGAGAATCAAGATTTCCAGTGTCAGAATCCTAATTAAAGGAGAATATCCAAAAGGAAGGAGGCATTCAAGAACGTGTGATGCTACAGAGAAAGACTAGGGGTGTTGGTGACTATGAAGTTACTGCTGACCTTTGAGAGTATGAGTTATAGAAGCCAGATTTCCAGAGATTGATAGAAGGAAATGGATGGGGAGGAAGTGGATGTAATTAATATGGCTCCCTTTTTCTAGAAGTTTGATAAAGCAAGAAAGAAGAGAGATATAGTAGTTGGAGAGGGTAGGAAGGTAATCACTCCTATATACGTCTTGAGGTTTTACAAAGTACTTTTAAAATCTGTGGGGTAAGTAATGTAAATAGCAAGTCTACAGCTAGAAAATGTCAGAGTTGGGACAGAAATACAAGTCTAATTCCAAGCCAAATGCTTTCTCCACTCCATCCCTCTGACTCAAAGGAATAATAAAATACAGTTCTGTCCTACTATGGTCTAATGGGTGTTTGTGTAGAGTTCAGAGAGCATATGCAAATAATAATAATACCACAATACATTTATCACAGGGATATGGCAAGACCATTATAGAGAGAGGTGAACAAAGAGCAGTGTGACTTCTCAGGAAGGAGAGGAATTAGAGCTGGCAGGAACCTTAAAAGTTCTCCTCTTCAGCCCTCTCATTTCAGAAGAAATTGAATTAAAGAAAAGAAGGGGCTCATGCAAGGTAATGTTAGTAGCAAAATTGAAATCTGAACTTGGGTTCTTTACTCCAAAGTCAATGAGTTCTCTCTCCACCTACCACACAGCTCTATGTAGGTGGAGGCAGATGGCTATAGACCAGGGGTTGATTCCATTCCATTCCATTCCTTAATTTTGAAGGGCATTAGAAAGAAGGTTCAACACAGGTTGGGAGAATCTAGATGAAACACTTTTATATTTCCAATCTGCAGGGTACCGTGGCTAGGAGTGGCAAGAAGATCTTTCCATATAGCAAGGAAGCAGGGCCAGTTTAAATAAAGAACCTCGGCTTATCAGCTTGCAATTTGTCATCTCAGAGAATGTCATTCCCAAGAGAATGGATGGTAGAGCAGGACTCAGTAAATGTTTTTTTTTTTGCCGGGTGGGGGGGGGGTTGCTGCTAGGGAGGGAGATATGACTCCTAATGGAGAGAGAATCCTGAGGTGATACAGCATACCTACATAAGAGCAGAGCCTTTTAGGGGAGATTCGTATACTGTTTGCAGTGACTCTTCAGGAGAGATAATGTGAAGAGGGAAAGACTCTTTCAAAGACAAGTTGCAGACATTGATGGGTAGCTGGCTTCTCAGTTTCCAGATTGCCTCCCCAGAGACTTCAGAGACAGAATTTTCCCTTGGTTCAGATTGGGCCCTGTCTTTTTGTTTAAGCCAAGATATTGTCTCCCTCCCAGCAGAAGAGCCCATTCATTCTTGTGTATTTTCTGCTATGTTTATTCCGTAGAATTTCTACAACTTTTATTAGTTGTTTTACTTAGATAAATGAGTTTACTCACCATTTACAATTTGTAATGGTCTTTTGTATAACTTTCATTTGGTGGAAGAAGCTAAGCTGGTTAGTATAAGCTAAGGGCTACCTCCCCCATCCCTCCTTTTAAGAGCAACCAACTTTTAAATCCCTAAAAATCATATTCCTAGACAATCAGTATTTGAAGGGACAAGCCTGATATACTTCAAGGAAGGAGCAAGTTATCTAGTTATGACCTTTCTCCTCCTGCCCTCCAAGCAAAAATCACAGTCTCCCTTGGAGAGGTGTGGGCCGGATTCCAGAGATATTTATCTGCGCTGTCTGTGAGCTGTATTTTTACAATTAGATAACCCATGTAGACACATATATTTCATGGTCGTACATATATCCTACACATAAATGTAGTGAGGAAGGTTTATTACAACAAAGTCTGCTCAATGAAATTTCATTAGTACTAAATTTATGGAACGGTTGCTGCTGTTAGAACAGCATTCTTCCATTCAAAATTTAAAGGGGATGGATTGTGCCTCCTTTGACTTTACAGGAAAGGATTTCACTCATCCGCTATGGAAGCCTTTGAAAGGTTTTAAAGAGTAGGCCTTAAGCATCCATAACCAGGAATTCTCACATTTTCTTCTTAGATCATGCATTCATTCTTCCTCATATTTCTGGAACACATTGTAAGCACATTGTCCTGTATTACACTGTGTTACCCCATAAAGTCAAGATTGTGATGTGTATGCTTTAATAGATGATATCTGTTGCTGCTCTGGGCTTTTTTTTTAACTTTAGTATCTTCTGTTGCTTGACTCAGAAGCAGGAAAAAATAGAAACATTTGTCAACTTTAAGTGAGACTAAAAGAAAGTTATGTATCTTGTTTATTGGAAAGGGATTAATTTGGTATAGGGACCTTAAGCTTCCATTTCTTTCCTCAAAATTACAAATCTCATGGACTCTACCTCCAGGTTTGGGGTAGAGGATAGGCTTAGTAGTGGCTGCCAGTTTGTCAGCACAGGCAGAACAGACCCTGTGCAATTATACTGCCAAGAGGAGTATGTCTTCTTTCTGTCTTTTCCCTCAGCCTCTGAATAAACCATTGAGAGACCAAATAAAGCTTCTCTAAAAGAGGTGGAGCAGGTGGCACCACCTGTACCCATCTCATTCAAGCCCATCTAATCTGCCACTTAGTTGCGGGCAATCGGATAGTGACTTGGAGGAATGGTTGGACAGAGTGGAGTGCTTCTGGCTCACGCCCTAAGCTGGCTATGGATGAGGATTACTATTAAAATTAGTGCTACTGGTCATGGAAAACTGGGATTTGCCCAATTGTCTCTAGGTGTTTTTGTATTATCTCGACAAGTTGGGATGGGCAGGCATTATCATTTCCACCCATGGGCAGGGTGAGCTCATTAGAATGAAATAAGTATGGGTAATGCCTGTTTAAGAGAGTCTGAGCAAGTACATCTTTTTAGACCCTTTTTTCTTCACCTTTGGAAAAATGTGTTGTTGTTGGAGTGTTGTGTGTATGGGGGGGGCGAGGGAGTTGGGGTGAGGAATGGATTTTATGGTTTTGGATCCAGTTCACTCCATTTGTAACCCTAGAGGAGAATCCCGATAGAGTTACATTGGAAGTCAATCTGGCCCTTGGTTCCAGATTGCCGATTCCTCTCCAGCTGCATATCACGTTGACATCGAATGAGATGTAGACTGTACTTACTTTTTCTGTGAGAAAAAGGAATGGGTTGAATCCCAAAGATGTTTTTGTTACTGCGGGGGCTTGGATTAAGGAAAAGTCTCTCTATTTCAAGGGGCCTTTGCAATTTGCTTAAAAACCACACGTCCCTATTAATGAAATAATTCAGAGATTTTACAGGTACAAATAGAAATGGACCTGATTCTGTTCAGAAACAAACAAAAAAGATTGAAGTATAGATTAAAATAAAATAAACCTAAAATCATGAACAGATGTTGACTGTGCAAGTAATTAACATGGATATGTCTTATTAAAATTATATGTTGGAAAATTGGCAGTGGTTATCTATACTCAAGAACAAGGAGTCTCAACCTTTTATGTATCACAGATCCTTTTGGCAGTACAATGCAGCTTATGGACCCCTTCCCAGAATAATGTTTTTTAAATTCATAAAATAAAATACATAGGATTACAAAGAAAACCAATTATATTGAAATACAGGTATCAAAATGTTTTTTTTTTAAAAAACCCAGGTTAAGAACTCTTTCTTTAGAAGCATAGAAGAAATGGCCATGAAGCATTTGGGACCTATGTATAATTTAAGTGTTGGTCATTTGACCAGTCATCTTGCACAGTTATTTTGAATAAAAATTGAAACAGCATGCTATTACTGAGTTTCAGTGCTACTGGAATGCATATTCTAGTTTTTCTTGAAGGAGATTTTTTTTTTCATTTGAATTCCACAGTGGTTTTATGTAGCAAATAGATTTAGCGAACATTACTGATAATCTTGACCGATAAACTTACATTTTCTAAAGTCTAGGTACTGTGAGAGCATGAGAGCAACCTGAATTATCCCCAAATTTTCCAAATGGATCATTTTAGATGACTATGAATGCCTGTCACCAGTTGCTTTTTAAGGCCATTGACCGTATTACCACATCAACCACATTCAGAAATATTCCATTTAAGGAATATTCCATTTATCTCGTTGGGGAAAAGACCTTAAGTTGTTTTTTCCATAAAGAACAATATTTACTACTTATTAATAATATATTTAGTGAATAAGGTAGCAGATAAGACCATTCCATACTATAATAATTAAAATAGACTTGGTATGTGTGGAAAAATAATTATAAATTTCTCCCACTGTTGCAGTTTCAGTTAAAGTTAGTGTTTCTGAATGCTAAACAATATTCTGCTTCAAAATGACATTTGTCAGATAACCTTTTGAAAAATTTTCCCACTAGATTTAGCCACATTTACCTTTGTTGACAGTTCAGCTGCCTGTGGGTTTATTTGGTGTTTTTGATTACTAAAACAACTTCTATAGATAGTATTTTTGAAATGCATTTTATTCTGACATTAGTTCTTCTCTTCTCCTTATGTTCATCCTTAAGGAACTCCTGGCAACTTCCAGCGTGCTCCAAATGCTAAAGCAAAAGTCTTTTTTTTTATAGTAAACATGACTCCTGTTTGAATGGAGAATCACCAGCAGTGGGGGTTATTTTAATGGACATGCTGTATTACTTTAATCTAACCCTTTCACCATCTGTTCTGCCCATAACAGTGAATGCAAAAAAGAACATATTTTATGTTTCAGGGTTACATTAGTAAAAAGTAAGATAAAAGTGATTTAAAAGCATACATATGTTCTCAGTACAATGCAGTCTGCATCTGTGATGTTTTTTCTCATGGTTAAGACACAAATCAAGGAGAAAGCTGCTCACGCCTGATATAGTGAAAGTTTTCATGGAAAACAGGACTTTACCATAAGAGGATTTCACTATATATTTTATAGCTAAAAATGATAAAAACTTGAATGAGCTGCCAGGAAAAAAATAGATAACTGTAACGTTTATTATATGAACATCTGGCATTTTTCCTGAGCTGGGTTGTTGCCTCCATATCCAGATGAATACTGAACACCTGCCTACAACACATTGTTGAGAGAAGCATGAATCTTAAACATATTACCCCAAGAGGAATGTGCATGGCTATACCTACTGCACACATTTTCCTTTCAGATTGGGGGCTTGATTAGAGGCAGTACCCAGCAAGGATTTCCCAAAGCGGGTGTTTTGGTTTAAAGCAGGCCCTCTGGGAAAATTTGCTGGGATTTCATACCACTCAGTATCTTATTTGAGTTTTATCATTTATTTAACCTGTGAGAATTGAGCCTAGTCTGCCTTGCTCAAATATGCCTTCCTAAGGAATCTATTGGGAAAATAACCATTTTTGGATAAACCTTTATCCCCAAATCATTTGCCTTTTTGCTGATAGGCTGAGCCTGAATTTCTGAAAGCAGTTTAAGCCTCAGGGAGGCACAGCTGTATCATGGATTAGGAGCCCAAATTGAGAGCCAGCAGGCATTGTGGCTGCCGTTTGCCTTTTCTTCTAGAAGTGCAGTCACCTATATTTAGTAGGTGGAAGTTTTACAGTTGAACAAGTGGATCTTCCTCTATTTATTTATTTTTCTTAATTGGTCACAATAAAGGCATCCTGTCCTGGTGGAGAGAGGGATCCGAAAAACCTGAATTCAAGCCCTGCCTTCTGTAACATGGTTGGTCCCCAGGCAAGTTTAAGCTCTCAGCAGCCCCATGATACTCTTCTTGCCCTATGTGTTGCAGACCATTAGAGTTTTCTTAACACGAATGCCCTAAGTCTGTTAAATTACATGTCAGGACCAATTAAATAAACATGATTACAAAGAGTGAGTTTTTGAAAAGTCAAGCTTGAGGGATGAGAAAAATTGGAGCTGGGGGAGATTAAGAGGGGAATTAATATTTTGAGAAATGTTCAATATAAAAATCACCTTTCCAGGAGAAAAAATGGCACTGGTTGCAATAAAATGAGTATATATTAATTTCCAATGGGATTCCATTGACTGATCTGTGGAACCTAATTCACACATAGGATCCGAATATTTCTTTTTTGGTTCAGAAGGGAACTTTTGTGGTTCCTCCACCTAAGAAATCAGATAAAATGTCACTTGGATTCATTATGTAAAATGACTTTGGGGGAACTTTGTCTTTTCATAGGAAGGCTACAGATTTCAGAAGTTTATAAGTTTCCATTTAATGCTAATTGGTTTAGAATCACTACACTAGGAACAGGGTTATCAGTAGTTGCTTGGAGATCCCTTTACACCCATGTGTAGTTTAAAAAGAATTCTTGTTCACTTATTTTTATCTTCAGTTTCAATCATATCTCAAAGGATTTGCTTTTTGTTTAGAAACAAATCCTATTAATTGACTAGAGTGAGAGTAATTGGAAGATAGTGTTTGGAAAAAAGCCCAGGTTTTTAAGGCAGGTTTCTTTTTCAAAGCTACGGCACTGACTTGTTATGTAACTTTGGGCACACTATTTCAATCTTTAGGTCTTCCTCCCATATTGGCAAGATTAATCAATCAGCAAATTTATTTATTAAGCTTCTGCTCCACTCCATATCTCGGACTAGGAGCTGGGGCTACAGATACAATTAATGAAACAATCCCTACTCTCAAGGGGCATACAGTCTACAAAGGGAGAAACAACAAGTACGTGTATAAGTGTATGCAGAATAACTATAAAGGAGTTTGTATTTTCTTCTACAAGCAATGGAAAGCCATTGGAATTTATTGATCAGAGGAATGGCATGGTCAGACTTGCTGCTTAAGAAAAATCATTTTTGAGGAGAATGGACTGGAGAGGGGAGAGACTTGAAACCAGGAGACCAACTTGAGAAGCTGCTATTGCAGAAGACCAGGAGAGAGAAGGGGTCTGATTGAAAGAGAGTTAGATGCAGAAACAGCAAGATTTGGCAAATGAGTGAAAATGTGGTGGTGGTGGAGGTGGGTGGGAGTTGGAGGATAATGCCAAACACTCCAGATAACACAGTAAAAGAAAACCTCAGTTTTACCTGATAGTGTTTTAGTGGGATCATCAGTTTTTTCACAAAATGAAAGTATCTGGTGTTTACATGTATCTAGTGTTTTAAACTCTTTTCAGTGCTTACATATATTGTTCTTATTTGGTCCATGAGAGAATTCTGTGAGATTATCGGGCATCCTTATTTTATAGATGAAAAAACTGAAGCCAAGTGAAATAAAATGACTTTCTCAGAGTCTCACGGCAAGTCAGTGACTCAGAATCATGACTAGAATATGGGTCTCCCATTGATGTCTCAGTCTAGTTCTCATGCTGAGATTTTGAGGTACTCAGAATTTGGATTTTATGTGCCTTTAATTAGGTAGTGGGGATATATGATGGTAAGCCATGATTCTTTAAAGTAGTTCTAAGGTAAAATTTTGTTAGCACACATTTCCATTTTCTTAAAGACCTTTTTTTTTGGACCTTTTTTTAAAGTGGAATTACTGTCTTAATCTATTACCAAGACTTTATTGTCCTGTGTAATATGACTTGATTCCTTCATCAAAAGATGATAAAAATGCAAACTATGCTATAAAGAAGAAAATACGGAAGAATAGCAAGAGTTTAGCTAACATAATAATTTCCTTCTTTCAAGGAAATGATGCTGATAAACAATTCTCCATGTTCAGGATTAGTGACTGCCAGTAATACTGCTCCCATTCTGAAGTTTTGAACTTGGGGGGCAGGGAATGATAGAATAATACTTTAAAGTCTAATACTTCCCTTTTGCAAATTGATATTGACTCTTTGATCACATATTTTCAAATGCAAATTTCCATATGTGTCTTCATCACTAATTGCCCTTCAGGCTTTTTTGAGGCACCCAATTCTACAAGATGGGCTGTCAGTCTTATTGCCATCATATTCATTCATTCATTCAACAAGCATTTATTAAGCTCATGCTTTGTGCAAGATGCTGTTAAGGAAATGATATGTTTACAGAATTATGCCAAACACTGGGGATACAATGACAAAATGAAAAACAGCCCCCACCCTCAAGGAGTTTATATTCTACCAATCCATTTTTGCTTACTTATAATCTCCCCCTCCTTTGAACTAACTTAGCTTTTTATTTTGGGGAATATCCTCATTCACTACGCTTCCACATGACTCTCTGTACTGTCTTCACTTTACATTTATGTATTCATCCTTTATTATAATTATTTGTGTGTGTACATGTCTAATGTCTCTACTAGGCTATCAGCTCAGTAAGACCAGGTACCTTGTCCTACTAATCTTTACTTACCCTCTAATGTCAATTCAGTGCTTTGGGTATAGCAGGCCATCAGTAAATATCTATTGAATTAATAATGACAATAATAACTAGTCTTTATGTAGTGCTTTAAAGTTTGCAAAGGGCTCTACATACATTGTCTCATTTGACCCTTCCAACAACACTGTGAGGTAGGTGGTAGGTGGTATCATCTTCATTTTATACATGAAGAACCTGAAGCAGATAGAGGTTAAGTGATCTGCTCAGGGTCACTTAGCTAGTAAGTATCTGAGGCAGAATTTGAACCCCAAGTCCAGTGCTATATCCCCAGCACCACCTAGTAACCTCAGCACAGCTGAATGGAATGCAAATTTGCATATTCTTTTTTTGAGGGGGGGAAGGCAGGGCAGTTGGAGTTAAGTGACTTACCCAAGGTTACACAGCTAGTAAGTGTGTCAAGTGTCTGAGGCTGGATTTGAACTCAGGTGATCCTCACTCCAGGGCCAGTGCTCTACTCGCTGCTCCACCTAGCTGCCCCAAATATGCATATTCTAATAGAACACAGAAGCATGATATAGCCTCAAGAGCCATGAGAGGGGATTCAAAATACCTATAGTGTAGTCTAAATTCTGGTGCTTACTAGTGTTGTGATCAGATCACCTGACAATAATATTTGAATACTGGGGGACTCTGTGATTTTGTCACCAACATGAATCTTAACACCTTTGTGACTTAGGATATAGTCTTCAATAATTCCTACGGCCTAATATTTCACCACCCCGTGACCAGCCTGGTGATGAGTGCCTTGAGGTCAGAGACTGTTTCATTTTTCATCTTTGTATTCTGCACCCAGCAGAGTACCTAGCACATGGTTAGGTGCTTAAGAATAATACTGAACGCTAGCATTTATAGTGCTTTAAGGTTTAAGTACTTTACAAATATTATCTCATTTTATCCTCATATCAACCCTAGGAGATTTAGGTGCCGTTATTATCCCTGTTTTTATAGATGAGGAAACTGAGCCAGATTCACACATTCAGACACAAATCTTTCTGACTCCGGGCTCTGCATTCTATTTATTGTGCCATATTTGTTACCTATAATTATTAAAAGCTCCATAAATATAGAACAAGCCTAATAAATGCTTGTTGAATTGAATCGCATTGGAGGGATCTCTCCAACTGGTCTTCAGACAATAGACATACAATTTTCCACTGGGGTAATAATAACAGTGATAGAACTTTAATGTCTATTAAGAGTTTTCCTCATGACAGTCTTCCGATATGGACGTGCAAATATTATCCTCATTGAACAAGTGAGGAAACTGAGGCACAGAGAGATTAAGTGATAAGAACTGGACCTGTTGGGCTCACTAGTTCTAAATCTGTGATTCACGGTTTTCCCACGTTCACACAAATGGTCAGTGTCAGAGCTACGATACAGATTAGGTTTTTTGACTTAAAAACTGAGTAACTTTTATGGATTTCCTTGCCTTTTTTCTGAATCTTGGTTTCCATATTGGTAAAGTGGGGATAATAACCTACTTACTTTTCCAATTTGTTGTGGGCAAAATTACTGGCAAACTATACAGTCACTACACAAATGTGAGTTGTTATTCATTATCTTCAACAGATATTTATTTGGCACCTGCTATTAGGAAGGTTCTATCTACAGCTGGGGTGGAGGGAGGATATTGGAAAGAGGATGGAAAGGTTCTATATTAAGCACTGGGGGCATATTTCCTGCCCCAAGGAATTTATAATCTAGTAGAATTGCTCCCAAAGCAGATGAATGTGGCTCAGCAGGCAGATACTACACAGATTGTCAGGGTTTTGGCTGTCCTTTGAATTCGAGCTGCCACCTGGAAGGGTTTGTTGCTATTTGTGTCTCTTCTTCTCCAAGTCAATATGACATATTTACTTAGAGTGAAGCATCCCACCTCTGGCTGTTTGTACCCCAGGGCAGCCTGTCTGCTGCTATTGTTTCTCAGCCACTGGCATTACCCTTAGTCTCTGAATTCTGCTTTAGTGTATTCTTGAAGTGTTTCCCTGGTGCGCCTGCCTCGTGCCTGCCTGCCCGGGTTTGCCTCATGTGGAATTTTTCTCGTGAATGAGGAACAGAATGTTCCTTTACACTGAGCCAATAGTGCTTTCTCACATGCACTCAGGGTAAGCTTTTTTCTTTCTGAATAGGGCTCAAAAGTCTTGACTGGAGCACTTCAGAAATAGGCCAGGTTTATACTTTTATAAAAACAAAGCAGAATCCGAGCACCCCCTCTCTTGGAGGAGCACAGATGGTTTGAATTTCTCCAAGGGCAAGCATATGGTGACGACTTCTGTATGGTGAATGCATGAAACTCTGATCCCTGCTGATGGGGAAGAGGGTGGACACTAGCTAACCACTTATTGTGGTGATGCGAAGGTGGCCTCTTCTTTGAAAAGACGGGCCTGAAGTTTGCTAAAAGAAAAGGTGTTTGGGATTTTGAAGAGGTGCAATGTGGGGAATCAGACTTCTGTCTCCATATGCACCAACCTTGTATGCTGAAGGAGCTGAGATTTTCAGCTCTTTTTTGCTCTTCTTGATAGAATAGACTGGCAGTCTATTTGTAAAGATGGCAGAGAATTAATAAGATAATTTGAAATAGTGAAGGAAAAATTGTAAATTGGAATTTGCATAAAAGTCTGAACTTTATACATTCTACTTGCTAGGATTTTTTTGTAGTTCCCCAAACAAGACATGTACCTAATCTCTCTGACTCCACTGGTTCTTGCTATTCAAGCATAGGAATGGAAATATTGTTACTCTCCCTCCAACCCTTGTCCTTTAGGTCTGCAGGTCTGTTTTTCAAAGGTGTAAATATTTTCCTCCCTATACTTTCCTCAAAGCCCAGGCTGGGCCAGAGGTGAGAAAGAGGAGTCTTTGAACAGGGTATCTCCAATGTTTTTTTTGGGGGGGGGGGGCGGTAGGCTAGACCAAGAGAGTGGTGGTAGTGGCCTAGGGCAATTTTTTTCTGAGAACCTAGGTTTTAGCCCTCTGCCACAGAAAATTGTGGATTGGGCACTAACAGTTACTGTGGTGACCACCTTGAGGATGGGATAAGCACCTCTTTTCTCCACTTTGGTATCAGGATCCTCCACTAACATCTTATTCTGATGCCTCATCAAGGAATGCAGGTAAACCAGGGGGTCTTGAAAACTACGTTTGTTGTTGTTCAGTTGTTTCAGTTGTGTCTGACTCTTTGAGACTCCAGTTGGGGTTTTCTTGGCAAAGATACTGTAGAGGTTTGCCATTTCCTTCTCCAGTTCATTTTACAGATGAGGAAACTGAGGCAGAGAACAACTTATGGGAAGTTCTTGAAAGCTTGAATGGTTTAATGTATAGGCACAGTCGTGCTGTGTGGCTGTTGTCCTAGGGCTAGCCTAGCTTAATTGAGAGAAATGCTCATTACCATGTTGGCTGCAGAGTGATGAAATTTCAGCTGCAGGAACTCACGAAGACTGTCTACCAGGAGGCAGAAGGGTTCTAGTAGGAAGGTAGAAGTGTTAAAAGTTGTAGTAGAATGAAATATTTGCTAAGAGAGTGCTCAAACTAATGCGGTAATTGAGCCTTGAATAATGAAATGGCTTCAAGATAGCATTATTCATTTCTGTTCGTTTACATGTTCTTGGAGCCTATATAATGGCTAACTAGCTATGGTCAGGATTTTCGTTTTTTAAAATTTTCCCCAATGAAATTCTCAAGAAGCAGGTAGATAGTTAATAATCTGCAGAAGTATCTAAGGTATGTGTGTTAGTTTAGTCTACCCTCTGTGCATTATTTCAACATAGGAATTAAGAAAGAAGTAGTGGATGGTAAAAGTTGAGGCAGACTATCCTCTAGCATATTTGGCAGGGACAGAATAACAAGGTATTTTTGGAAGTTAGGTTTCAGGGAGGAGCAAAAGATTTGCAAATTAGTGCTTTAATTTAAAAAAAAATCTAAGGGTATTTTTTCTTTTTCTTTGTCTCAAAGGACAGATCTTGGGCAAAAATGAAAGTTGCAAAAATAGATTTTTGTCTAGTGATAAACAAAAAATTCTGATTACAGCCATTCAGATGTGGAATAAACTGCCTAAAGATGTGAGTTCTGTGTCTGTAGAGGATTTCAAATAAAGGCCGGGTAATCAAATTTTGAGGATGGTCTAGTAGGAACTCCTTCTAGGGTATGGTGTGAATATCTGAAATGCCTCCCAGATTAGGATTCTCTAATTCTATGGTGGTGGAAATATAGTTACAAAGTTTAAAAATGTAATTATGCCTACACCTTGCTGTTCATTGTAGAGTGTAATTCAGTGACTGGAGAAGCTCACCCAAGAAGTGTCAGTTACAAAAGAGTAAAGATTTTATTAGATGCGTTAGCCTATATGGTGATGGTATAAATCCTGAGAAAAGAGGTCTAGGGAGGCGTTGGTGGGATGCCTCAGTTTGGGTTCTAGATTTATTCTGGTGCTTCTTTGCCTTGGAAATGCTTGCAAAACTGAACTCTAGGAGCGATTTGGGTAAATCATTTTTTTTCTTTGAAGTGTTTTAAAAGTACTTCCATAGAGATCATGTGATAAGAATGGCTTCTTTCAAAGCCACATGGTAAAAGAGTATTTGAATCAGACAGGATATTGGTTCATTAAATTGCTTCACTATAATTTTGCAAAAACTTCTTTTTAAATAAAAAGGTTATCAATTAAAAGAAAAAGTCCTGTCAGTCCCTCTTATCACTAATAGAACTCTGTCTTAAAGAAGTTATCTTTTAAAAACATAATTACTTAAAGAAATATGTTAAAGCTAAATAAATCAACACATGGCCATGTCTAAAATGTTTGTTTACTTTACTTTGCATCAGTTCAGAGACATCTTCCTAAGCTTCTCTGAATTACTCATATTCATAATTTTTTCAGTAAATTAATAACTCATTACAGTCATGTACCACAATTTGTTGAGCTGTTCCTCAATCCAGGTACATCCACTTTGTTTCCAGTTCTTTCCCAATATAAAAAATGATGTTGTGAGGATATTGGAGTACATGGCAATTATTTTTCTAACTTTGACCTCTTTAGATCCATATCTAGAAGGGAGATCTATAACCAAAAGATGTGGACATTATATTACTTTTTACCACAATTTTAAATTGCTATCCAGAATGTTTGGATCAATTTCACAGCTTCTGAAGTCCTTCATTGTTGTTTTCTTCCATACTGTTGTGTTCACTTTGTAAATTTTTCTCCTGATTCTGCTTACTTACAGTTCATACAAATTTTCCTAGAAACTTATGTTTCTTCTATTTTTTCTTCCAGTATTCTGGATTTCACACCGAAAGATCTGAATCGGATCATGACAGTCAGTGGGGAGGAAGCCCACTCACAGATACTGCATCTCCACAGTTACTGGACCCCTCGGAAAGGCCCAGCTCCCAGCATGATGCTTCATGTGCCTATAGACAGTATTCAGACCGCACCTCTCTTTGCTATGGCTTTGCACTTGACCATTCCAGGCTGACAGATGATAGGCATTTTCATACCCAGTCCTGTGAAGGAGGCCGTTGCGAGGCAGGTCGATATTTCCTTGGCACCCCACAAGCTGGGAGAGAGCCCTGGTGGGGCTCTCGTTCAGCATTGCCCTTAACCAAGTCCTCCCCAGAAAGCAGAGAAGCCTATGAGAACAGCATGCCACACATAACCTCCATCCACAGAATTCACGGTAAGGGAAGTAGCTAGCAAATAAAAAATGTATATGAAACTCTATGCAAACCTTCAAGCAGTATGGGATGGAGCTATTAGTAGTAGCAATATTACTAGTGGGAGAGTCTCTGCTGAGATGGAATCATAAATTTCAAGGCTTCAGTACAGTATTCTAGATGTGGGAATATGCTTCTTAGTCCAAATGATTTTCCTTTGGATTTATCGATTGGCAGTTGTACTACTTCAGGTAGTAACAAAGCTGAGAACAGAAGTTTTTACTAAATCTGCATTAAAAAATACCAATGGGATCTGTTTGTAATGCGTGTCAAGTTTTGAGTTTTTGAGAGGGAGCAAAGTGTTTTAGTACCTTGAAATCAAGAGTATTGTATTTGCAGGTGAGGGGCCAAAGTTCAAATCTCATCAGTTCTTGTTTACTACCTTTGTGGCCTTGGGCAAGTTAGTGAACCTCTTTGGGCCTTCAACTTCTTCATCTGTAGAATGAAGGAGTTGGGAGAGATGGTTTCTGAGACCCGTCCAGGTCTGGATTTGTGATCTGATGGCCCTTTGATTCTGTTTTGTGTCTTCTGCATTCTTGTGGTCACTTGGAAAATAAAATATAAAAACTGGCCTGGCTGATAGAAAATCGTTCAGAAAGAATACTGGGGGTAAAAGATATTATGACACGCAGAGCACGGTTAGATTTTCACCTTGGCATTATTATATGGAAGCTGGATGGTGTTGCAGGCTTAGGAAAATGGAGAATGTAACTAAATTGCTTAGTGCCACAAAAGGGATTTTTGGCCAGGTGTGAAGAGTAATCAAGGAATAAGTAGATGTCCAGTTGTTTCCACCAAAGTTGAGTTCAGGGAAGTCTCTTGAATTCTTCCTGTTATATATTTTTTAAAATAGGCAATAACGCAAAAATTAATTAGAAGACCCTAGTACCTGCTGCTCTTGTTTGCTGAACCCCCCTCCATGTACTGAGCATTTTAAATAGGTTAACCATGATGAAGGTTCAGTCTATGTCTTGTACTATCCTTCATGCATCCAATCTCCTGCTGCTTCACCCCTCCCATTTATACCCTGATAATTTGCTTTCCAATTCTTTCATTTTTATTTTCCACTTTTGTCTTGTTTTATGAAATGGAAGTAGATGCCATGGAAGGAGAAGGGAAAGAGAACAAATTTGTTAAGTGCCTACCATATGTCAGGCACTGTGCATAGCCCTAAAAGCATTATACAGATGTGAGTTATAATGACAAGACAGATGTTGGGGGTAGGTACCTTACACTTATAGTCTGGAAGGAAATACTAGAAATGGAAAAAAAAGTAGCAAGGAAAGATTTGGAGCAATTAATACTATGATTGTAGAATTCTTCTGGGAAAAGCAGGGTGATCCAATGGAAACAGTGTTGGGCTTGGAGCCAAGAAAATAGGATTCAAATTTCAGGTCTGCTACATACTACCTGTGTGTTACTGAGAAAGTCATTTATGTCTCTGAGCCTCAGTTTCCTCATCCATAAAAGGATGGTCTAGGACGAGATAGCCTTTAAATCTGTGATGTTATATGGCATATTGTGCAGCCTATAGATTATCTGCATGATTTTATGTTTCTCTTCCTTTTATGTTGACTTTGGACTCTTTGGGGAATTTGATTTTCTATGGTAGATATTTGCCTTATTCCTCAAAATCCTAAAGAAGCACTCTACCTACTTCTTTGACTTTTTTTTTCCAACCTTGTTTGAATAAAGTTCCTAAATGATAGTGTTGAATTGAAAAGAGCTGACAATATGAGATGCCAGCTCTATGATGAGACGTTGTATGGTTTTTGAGAGGGATATTGATTTTAAATCCTTTTATTTTATACCAAGTGGTGTATGAATGAATCTAAGAGCTTTATTTTGTAGTAACTTAAGATATATTTAGAAGTTTCAGAATGTAGGCAGCTTTTTCTGAAGTTAAAAGAGCAATCCCTGCACCGGTAAGCTAACCTAATTCCTCATGGTGGTGCAGAGGTGACTCTAGGTCCTTGACGGGCTATACCAGCAATGCATAAGCTTTAGTGCGTTCTCCAAAATTGAGAAATCTTATCAACAGATATCTAAGCTAGCTCAGTATGGGAAACAGCATTGTAAGGATGGCCTACAAAGTGATGAATTTTAGTCTAGCCTCCTTATTTTACAGCTGAAGAAGCAAGAGGCTCAATTAGTTCAAGTGAACTGTCTAGAGTCATATAGGATAGTGATTGGCAGAGTTGTGCTAGAAACCCAGGTCATCTGACTCTAAAACTGGGAGCCCTTTCCAATTTGCCATGATTTCTCCCTTCATTTACCTTTACTTTCTGGTAAACTTGCCATATTATTTATTATTGAACTCTTCTGAGGACGTAGGATCAGTCATAGGTTTCTAGATTTAGAGCTAGAAGGGACTCCTAATTCCATCTAGTCCAATACTGCTTTTATAGATGAGGAAACTGAGACCTAAACAGGTTAAGGGGCTTGTCTAAATATAAATGTATTTATAATATATTGTATAATATGAGTACATAATATATCTAAATATATTATATAAATAATATATAATATATATAATACATTATATATTATGTATATATAATATAAAGTAAATATAAAAGGTAGGCTTTAAACCTAGTTCTTGGGACAATTTTTGTCATTCATTCTGCTGTATGTATCTGCATTGTGCCTGACTTTAAAATGGTTGACGAATTGTTTTTCTTTTCGAAATATGTTATATTGTATATTTTCCACATTTTTTTCTTACTAAGAATCTGCTTAGTGTTTAATCCATATGTGGGTCTTTCTCTAGGGAGAGGTCACTGGGATGAAGATAGTGTGGTCAGTTCTCCAGACCCTGGGTCTGCCAGCGAATCAGGTGACCGCTATCGTGCTGAACAGTACCAGAGCAGCCCCCATGAACCCAGCAAAATTGAAACTCTGATAAGAGCCACCCAGCAGATGATTAAAGAGGAAGAGAACAGATTGCAGCTCCGGAAAGCCCCTCCTGACCAACTGGCTGCCATTAATGGAGCAGGGAAAAAACACTCCCTTTGTTTTGCAAACTACCAGCAGCCGCAGCTGACTGGAGAGGTCTGCCATGGCCCTTCTCTTGCCAACACTTCCCCATGTGAGCACCTTCAACAAAGAGAAGGGAAGATGATGAGCCCTCATGAAAATGACTATGGCAGCAGCCCCACAGCCTTGTCTAGGATAAGCAGTCCCAACTCGGATCGTATTTCTAAATCAAGCTTGGTATTAGCTAAAGACTATCTCCATTCAGACATGTCCCCTCATCAGACAGTAGGAGATCATCCGGCAGTCTCTCCGAACTATTACAGTTCTCACCGGCAGTATTTTGATAAGCATGCTTACACATTAACTGGGTATGCCCTGGAGCACTTGTATGACAGCGAGGCCATTAGAACCTATTCCTTGGGCTGCAACGGCTCCCACTTTGATGTAACTTCCCATTTAAGAATGCAGCAAGACCCAGCGCAAGGACACAAAGGGACATCTGTTATAATAACCAATGGGAGCTGATGTTTTTTTTTTCTAAAAAAATTGTGCTTTAAGGATATCTTTGAAACATAGTTGGAACATATATATGTTTTAATGCCCTTGTTACCAGCATTTAATATACCACAGTATGTTAGAGAGAATAACCTAAGCTACTGAAGCTACTGGGTATGAATTGACACATTACTGTAAAAAAGTAAGAAATGCACTAGCATTCAGGGTTACAGTGAATGGAGTTAAAGTGAACCTGTAAGTTGCCCCCAGGATTTATGGGAGCCAGAATGGATAAAGTCAGAGTTGAAAATACCAGTGTAGATCAGGTGAGCAATATATGCGCATTGTGTAAGTACTAGTTGGAAATGCCACAGAGGGAAGACCCAGTGAGCTGCATGGGCACATAGATCGCTACTCATAAAACTGCTATGCACCCTTGACATGCAAAAATTTGGAATGTAGATCATAAAATGCACATGCCAAAAATGGGTAACTTTTCTTAACCCTAACATGTGATTGCTTCTTCATGATATGAAGAAGCTGTTGCTGTTCCCCGAAGAAGAGAATGAGGGATCTCAGAGAAGGGGTTTCTTCCCTGTGGTCTCTTAGCCATTCTGACACATTTGATCTAGGCATAAATTAGGGATACAGTTCTGGATATGGCACTGGACATGTTTCTCACATGGTATCTATTAGAAGCAATCAGGAAGTGGCAATTTTCATTCTGCTTTTGAGTCATACGAAAGGACGTGATTGCACTGACGTAGAGGTAAGAGGTTGTGTTAAATAATAGCAGTTGGACGTTGGAACAAGCACCAAGCATTGAGGGCGCTCAATTAAAAGAAATTCAGATGAGGCAGTGAGACCAGAAGCAGAGATAAACGAAAGGATTTCCAAGAACAGACCATTTCAGATTCAGACTGTGTGTGCCATTAGTAATCAACACATTAAGAGCTTTTGAAAAAACAGCTACAGAACAACCCACCAGGAAACAAGGCTGATAGAGAGGGAGTGTGAAAAGTAATTAAGAGAAACAAGGGAGGTACTGCATGAAATGATTGAAAGTGTTTGAAAACATTGCTAAATATGATTGTGCAAATGTAAAAACACATGGAAAGTCAGTCTAATGAAGAAACAATCTGGCTTCAAGAGAATGTTTAAGTCGAAAGCTTAGAATAAGGCACAAGACTTTGAGATGTAATATTCTGAATGAAGGAACAGACAAGGTTTTGCAATATTTGCCTACTTGGATTTGTGTTTTTTTTTTTTTTAAAGACAAATACTGCTTCTTGAGGCATATTGGTGGAGTAAGAAAGATCACTTGACTCAACAATTAGGACTGGTCTTTGTCAGGAAACCTAGGTTCCATTGCTGATCCTATCACTAACCTGCTGTGTGAACCTGTGTAGATCACTGGTTCTCAGGTTGATCATTTATAAAACAGAGAGGTTACATTAGATAAACTATCTCTAAGGTAATCTGCTGTTTTAAAGTCCTGTGATTCATTAGTTCAGGAAAATTGGATTTAATTAAAAGATTCTGTTGGTTTGATCCCTCATGCCTTGGGAATGGCAGGAATTTTAATTTCTGGGTGGTGTGCCACTCACACAGCCCTATGGCTGGCCCATAATTAAATCAGACCCTTCAAATCTCCCAGGTATGGTCAATTCTGCCACACATGTTTAGACCTAGTCAAAATGTATGTGGTAGGATCTGACAAGGGAAGAAAGAAGAAAAGTAAATTTAGATCTCAGAGAGAACACCGACTTTGCTTAACGAGATATATTCTAGAAATCCATAGAGAATGTTATATGTGGCGTAGGGAGGTAGTTCATAAACTTATTCTTTATGCATCTTTCATGATGTTCATTTTCTCCAGGCACAGAGTTCTTGATTCCTTTAAGGAGTGCTAGGTATTAGGGGAATTAATCTACAACTTTTAAGAGAAAATACATCACTGACCACTGAACAGATTTAGAATATACCTCTATCATTTGGTCCTGGATGATAGTAATTTGGAGGTTGAGTACTGGCCTGTCATAAACAAAAGCAATGGTGAAATTCTTTTAAAATCCATGACAGTCATATTTCCTGAGTTGCTTAGGGTGTTATAAAGACAAAGAAAGACCAGAATAAATTAATGATTTTTGTTATCAACTGTATCATCTAAAACAATTCCAAAGCCTAGTTTAAAACAAGTACAATTCTAAAAAAAATTTAGGTATGAATCATAAGTTAGAAGTAATTTTTTGGAGAACTGTGACCATGTTGGGGTACTTGCATTGGTATTCTGGTAACTTTGTTAGGGAAAGGATGTTTTGGAAATGCTAAGGATTTAGCAAAACTGAGTGTGAGAATTAAGAGCCAAAGATATGGGTAAGCCGAAATACTTAGCGAATATGGCCTACTTTAGAAAGGAAGTTTGTACAGATGGACCCTTACTGATGTGTACACATTCTACAGAATATGGCATAGACAGATGCTAGAAAGAGTAGTTGAAATATAAGAACCAAGGAAAATGAACTTATGCTAGAGGAAAGGCTGGCCCTAAAGGAATTTGGGTGGAATTTTTATGTGGAGGCTAGTTAATAGATGGAGAAAGTAAACTATGAAATTTACAGATAGGAGCAGCCTGAATAAATAAAGCTTGTAAGAAAGGAAAGACCCGCATGTGTAGGGAAAGACAAGCACTGCCCAAGTTATATCTTGATTGGCCTAGTTATAAGCACATCTTTGTTCTACTTAACGAACCAATGATATCAATAGTTATTAGTAATAATCCTATCACCTAATATTAAAATTAATTTGGGAAAAGTAGAGTAAAAATATACAGCGTTGTTATTGTGTTTGGCAACACGCTATGGCAAGGCATGGTCAGAATGACTCAGAACAAGCCCCCTGTTTTTCACTCTGGCAGAAACCTCAGTAAAGCAGTGTACAGAGAGCAGTAAACTGTGTTTCTAGTCTTCATTAATACATTAGTCACGAGAATATGTTTCCCATGCTGTGTAGACACTATCTGTGTCCTTTATGTGTTTTATATAAAATGGAAAATGCAGGACCCCAATAGCTGGATGACTTAAATTTATGCTCTGACTGGTCTTGGGTTATAATCTTTGTTTTCCATCTCTTTGCTAAATGCTGAGAACCATGGCATTGAACGTAAAAAGGCAGTATCTAATCACAAAGAAGTATAATTTTTATACTATCTTAGGAGTAATAAATAGGCACTATATCTTGTGTCTCTGCCCATAACACTAAAACTTTCTCTTTGGCATTTTTTAGGCCAATCTTCCTACTTAATCCAGAACTTTGCATAGCTGAAGTAATGGAAGGCATTCTCCTTTGGGGATGGGGGAACCACTTTGTTAATGAATGTGGAAGATGCAGTAAAATTTTCTTGATATTTTTCTAATTTATAACATTATCCTCACCATTATCCCAGGGCAGACATTTCAGGATCGATTTAATCTCTACTTGTTGGTTGAGGTACTATGTTGAATGCAATATGCCTGTATTTCCATACATGGTTGCTCAATACTGGGTAATAGGATACCTGTTGAAGTGACACTGCAGATGAGATGGAATTATAAATTATTTGCCATTAATGTTATCCCAGAAACACCACTTGTTCCCATTCATACTGAATGAAACTTGGAGAAATGAGAGTAACACCATTTGGCCAGATTCTTAATTCCCTTTGTACCCTGTTCCATCTATTGCTTCGGTGTGGAGACCTCCCACTTACTAGTGAGTTTTATATGGGGTGTGACATGAGTGAATAAATAAGAAGCATTTATTAAGTGCTTTCTGTGTACCAAGCCCTATGGAGAGGAAGGATGAACTTCACTCAGAATCGGCATGTTCTCTTTTTGAAATGAGGCAGAATTTTATGATTGCCATTGCTAACCAAGATTAGAAAAACGTCCATGAATTCTTTATAATGTTGATTTTAAAGCATATTTTCTCAAAACCTGGGTCAAGTAACCTCCATGAGTGTCAGTTTCCTCGCTTGTAAAATGAGGAGGTTGGATTAGCTGACCTGTTAACGTCCCTTCTAGCTCTAAGAGCTTCTAGCTCTAAGTCTATGTTCCAAGGGCAGATAAAAAAGAAAGAACATATAGTGGCTACATCTAAGCATTTAGTTTTATGAATATTTGGCTTTTTTGTTGTTGATGAATTGTGTCAGTCATGTCCAATTCTCCATGACCCCATTTGGAGTTCCTTTAGCAAAGATGCTGGAGTGGTTTGCCATTTCCTTCTCCAGCTTATTTTACAGATGAGGAAACTGAGGCAAACAGGGTTAATTGATTTGCCCAGGGTCACACAACTAAAGTGTCTGAAGATATTTGTCTATATCCCTTCTCAAGAGCAGGAATTGAGTCTCTCTAAATTTCCAGGTCATTCTTTGAAAACCAAGAGAAAAGCTCTGTGTTACTCATTGAATGACCCAGAGGCTTGAGAATGTTAAATGTTGGATGGATGCCTAACTAAGTTATTGTATTGAATTTGGAATATAAAAGACATGGCTGTTTTGGGTTGACTTATTTTACATGGGTGGATTACATACATTTCTATTCTAGTTTCTCTTGCATTTAAAGAGCTTTAATTTCCAAAATTTACCACACCCCTTCTCCTCCTTTACTGGGACAATCCATCTAGAAACACATACTGTTTTTTTAAATAGATGAATAATGGATATAAAATTCTAAAGTGCTACAAAGAGTAGGTAGAATGATCCAAAATATGATGTGAATTTTTGTGATAAGGGACTTGAATTCAGGTAGCTAACTCTTTGAAATACCAGATTTATATTCAGAAAGCAAATCATCATCATGGTGCATAACAAATTCATGGCAGATGAGTTCTGTCTGTATGAGAGTGTGTGTTTTGGAGGAGGGCGGAATTTTCAATGTGGTGCTCATTTTTTGTGTGCAAGATTGTACAGATAGTACTTGGCTCCAAGAGGGGAAGACGTGCTCATTTCCAAATGAGAGCTTCTTCAGAGTTCCTACAGCAGGATGCCGCAAGGAACTGTTAGCAAACACTCAAGCATTATAAATAAAAACAAAGATATTTATCTGCTGTGTTTCTTAATAAACTGACAAGGCACAGGAAAATTTGGAATTCCCAAATTGTCTAAGGAATTCAAACCAAATTTGTGTAACTTTTTTAAAAATTGCTTGGATGGAACTAAGTAATGGGAATTTGCTTTCAGAAACCTGTGGGGCAGTTTGTCCTAATCAATAGATTTGGGACCCAGAAGCATAGAATGTCAGAGTTGAAAGGGATGTCAGTGGTCATCTAGCTTGATCTGTAACCTGAAAATAACACTTAATTACTTATGAATTTATGTTATATTACAAATCCCATTGTGTTTACATTGCAAAGAAAATGAAATCTGCTTGGAAAATCACTTTAGTGTTATTTAACATTAAAATTTTTTTTTTCAAAAGGGAAACATTTCAGCATATGAAGCATAGGAAGGTACATTTCAGAAAATGGGATTTTCCAGGCTTGCTTTTGGAGTGGCATTTAAAAAAAAAGAAAGAAAAAAGCAGGAGAAGAAAGGGTTATATTGTTAAAGGAAGAAAGTGATCCCTGATATTTCCAATGCCATACCTTGCAATATGTAGTTTCTAGTGACACTGTGGCAAAACACCTGTGGCTGGAGGTTTTACTTTGGAATGTAATGTAGAGAAAAATTAGCAACGTCAACAATATCTTGCAGAGTGTTCCCGTTTATAATTATTTATATTGTAAATAGCTTTCTGAAGTAAATTTGAAGTTAATGTGCATAAAATGTATTTATTATGTGAAGATTTTTTTGGTTTAAAATATAGTTACCAATATGCATTTTTTTGTCTGGATTCATGAGTCTTTCAGATGATCATCACTAACCTAGAATTTTAGTTTGCAAAGCAATTTCCATACATTATCACATTTGAGCCTCACAAAAATTCTGTGATGCAGGTACTACATATAATCATCATCTCTATTTTATAGCTGGTGACACAGAGAGAAGAAGTGACTTGCCCATAGTCACAAAGCTAGTTGGAAGATTTGAACCCAGGCCTTACTAAATCCAAATCTAATATTTGATCCATTGTATTGTATTATTTTTAAATAGGAATTATTTCTTGAAAGAGAAATCTATAGTGTTAGGCACAAAACTCTTAACAGAAAAGCTATGTTAAAATAATATTGCTTTGGAAAATTAAACTGCTTTTTCAGCGTAGAGCTAGGGATCTTACCAAACAGTTTGCCGGTAGTTCTTGGCACCTCCTTTTGAATGTGTCCAAATGTGTTTTCCCCAGGGATTTCTCACATACCCCATTTGCCCTAGAAACTGTCAGCCAGGATCCACACTCGGGCCCCTGGGAGAGATTCACACAGTGTTCGAAGAATTGAAGGCAATGTTTTGTGTGCCTTCCATAAAGCAGTTTTACAAAGCCCATTAAATATGTCACAGAAGGGTTAGCCAATGCTGGCTTATTGGACACTGTTTCACTATAATTCTTGAAAAGTGCTTTATCTTAGGGCTTCACTCTCCAAGAATGGTTTAGAAACAAAGCTACAAGGATTTTCCTTCTATTTTGTTGAAAATAATTTCACCCAATAACTTTCCTCTTTATGGGCAGCTATGTATAGTCTCATGCTTGATTTTCCCTTGAGTGCTTAAAAGTAATAAATTTTTTAAAATCAAAATCCAACGGTGTGTACATGAACAAAACAACTAGTTAGTTGTTTTGACTGAACTGGTCAGTTGGCTGGAGACATGTATCAGTCTAGTTGTTTTGTTGAATAGGCCCTAGGGTACATATTTGCATTAGGGGTAAGGATGGTGGTGGGAGGGGTGTTGATTTTTCTCCATTATGCAAAATACAGTGTCACTGTGTTGGAATAGGTGGCCAAAACCCAGGGGGAAGACTTAAACTCGTGTGATCTCATAAGGACTTATGCCATTTTTTCATCTTATTGCAGCATAAAAATTTCCGATATTCCTCTTTTCATGGAAACTTGAACTCACACGAAGGAGAACTGGTTAGGATCCTTGCTTCTCCTAAACTGTTTCACTCATTTGAGGGTTTGTCTGTTTTCATAAGCTCAGCTATTTTAAACAACAATAATAATATTAACAGACTTCCATTTCAAGTCTGCCTACAAAAGCTGTAACATTTGCCATTAAAATGCTCATGAAACGTTTCATTCCTCATAACAGGCTGGAGGAAGTACTCAATAGATTTTTTAAGAACAAAAAATAAGTCCAACTCTATGCAATGTGTAATGTTCGAGGAATGGCTGGATTCTTTTGAGTGCGATATAGTAGCCATCCTGTTAGGGAGATGACAAAATATTAAAGATGGAACTCTTTTAATTCCTACGTTTTCCTCATTTGAACAGAAACCTACTGAAGCTCATTAGGTTGGTTATCACATGGGACAATCATCACCACTCTCGCTCCCTCTCCACCCTCCCCCCCACCCCAACCAGATGGATTCTTATAAGAGACATTCTTTAAGTAAGTAGCTTGGGCTTCCTGTGATCAATCTTTCCAGTTACAGCAGGAAAGATGCAAACCTGCAGGTGCCAGCCAACTGAGAAGCTGCAAAGGAGGCCAGGACACTTCCCTGAAGTTTTGTTTCACTTTGTGTCATCAGAATAGTTGACCTTATTTAGTATAGCTTGGCCTTTTCATAATTATGCTTTATAACCTAATATGTGCAGTATTTACTGATGGAATTAGATCCAGTGTAGGAGAAATGCAAAACAGCCACTGGTTTGGAAGTTGACAAAATCTCCGCTTTGTTCAGATTTTGCTCTAGGTCAGGCTCCTGTGCACGGAGTAATTCCATATGGTAGCCTTACTCGAGCTCCATCTAAGTAAACCTTAAAGAGAATCTTGGCAAAATCCCTCTAGCCATAAGGAAATCATTCAGAGTTTCTGGTGAGGATTTCCTGATAGCTTTGTTTAGTTTTTAACTTTTTTTTAAAGCTGAATCCTGAAACGTCTTTTTATGGATAAAGTCCCCAGGGTTCTCTTGGGAATGGCTAATTGGAAAGATACAGCCATAATGTAGAAAAGAAATCATGTGGAGTATAATTGAGGTCCCTTAGATGACATGGCTCTAATTCTCAATTTTCAGCCCTTTCCTTGGTTAGATGCACCATTACTTAAAGACTGAGAGTGATTAGTTAGCAGTGTCAGGCTAAATCTGTTTTTCAATTAAAAGGGTAAGAAACAGATTCTTGTGCATACTTGCAGTTAGGTAACCTAACAAGGGAGAAGCAACAGCCAAGTGTTTTCTTTTTGGAGGGGGAAGGAAAGACATTGGTTGTTTTTTCATCACATATAGAGGATATCCCAAAATCCTTAGTGCAGTTTTAAGCTTTAATAACTTCAGAAGTACAAGTGCTACAAACTTACAAAAATATCATTTGAAAGTTAAATTATTTAGATTTCTTTTACATGTATTTTTATGAATTTTGAGGAATAAAATTATAATTTAACAAGACAGGATACTCTGCCCTTACACATTGTGACGGTTTCTGGATGATGCTTCCTTAAACCAACAGATAGGTGAGGGAGGTCCTTTTGTTCAGTCACTTAAGTCACCTGATTTACCTCCATCAGACTTGTTCTTGTAGAGTTTTGTCAAAACTGTTGTGTATGCATCACAACCTTGTTCTTGAGATTGTCATAATGCTAGGATTACAAATGAAATCCTTTCAGTTACTGAGTAGCAGCTGGAGAAAATTTTTACAGACTTCAAAAATTGACTTAAGCAATATATAGCACAAGATGGTGATTATATTGAAGGTTAATGAGAGGCATATGAATATTTAAAAATTTTAAACAATTGACCTTTTAAATTTTGTTCCTTGTCAGTTTGTAACATGTATACTTCTGGAGTTACTAAAGCTTAAATGTGCTAGACTTTTGGGACATCTTGAATTTTCAAGAACCTAAAATTTTCTTATATTATATTATATTCTTATATATAAGTCCCTTCATCTGTTAGATAGCTTATTTTGAAACATTTTTCCACTTTTAAAACCCATGAACTTTCCTTTGTTTTAAATTATTTTTCCCATGGGTGCTAAGGGCTCTTCTTCTACCATGTGTTAGGAAGTAGAGGTTGCCTTCCACTCCCCATACTCACCTCAGTATTAACATTAATAATATTACATCTCCATTAGAGACTTGCTGTGCTAGAGTAATCACTAAATGGCCTTTTCCAAAAGGGATGCTCTTCTCAGTCCTCCTCCTGACCACAGACATTTTGCATCAACATTGAAGAAAAGATCCATGTGAAGTGTAATTTTCCTTCTCAGATCCTACTTCTCTAATTTATCCTCTAAATAATAATAATAGCTTAAATTTATATAGCACTTTAAGGTTTACAGAAGGTTTTACATACATTATCTCATTTGGTCCTCATATCCACCCCACGAAGAAGTACTAATATCATCCCCATTTTACAGATGAAGAAATTGAGATAGAGAGAAGGTAAGTGACTTACCCAAGATTGTATAACAAGTATCAGAGGCAAGAGTCCCTGTCTTCAGTCAACCTTCAATTTTCTTCAGTCCACACCCTTTGAGAACAACAGCTCCCATTTACATAACAACCAATCAGGAGACATTTATGAAGTCCCTTTGTGCCAGGACTGTGCTAGATGACAGCTAGATGATGGGGCTACAAAAACAACAATGAAATAGTCCCTTCCCCCAAGAAGCCTACACCCTAATAGGGAGAAACATAGTATGTTGCTTTTGTCCTTTGTTCTTGAAGAGGACAATGACATCAGGGAGGTGATGCCATGACATGAAAGGGAACTGGATTTAAGTGAGGGAGGGCTGTGCAAAGTCATCAGCCTCATTTTCTCCTCTGGAGCCATTTATATCTAGTGGAGATGGCCTTGGATGCAGTGGGAGACCTTGGCCTTTTTAAGCTAAGGTCTTTAATAGGTGTTAGTTTGACTGAGGCAACATCCATTCATTGATTAAGACTAGGTAAGAAATGAAGCAGAGAATGGCCTCTTTACCTAGTCAAAAAAAAGTCAAGCTAGGGGGAGAAGACCCTCAGAGTTTCCGGGCAAAAAGAAACAATTGCTATTTATATTCATTCTGAGACAATAAGGGCCCAAACAATGACCAAGTGGGGCTTGGCCTTGGACCGATTGTTAGCCAGTCCATAAAAGCCAGAGTGATTTTTAAGGCAGGGTCCTTAAAAAAAAATTTCAGTGATCAAAATTTACATTCCTTAGGGCAGAACCCTCACATGAAAGGATGTGATACCCCGTGTGGACAGAGAAAATGGAAAGAAAGAAAACAGAGAGAGAGAGAGAGAGAGAGAGAGAGAGAGAGAGAGAGAGAGAGAGAGAGAGAGAGCTGTGTTGCCCAACTGTCCAGTTCTCTGGGAGGTAGCTCCTATTTTCTACTCACAGAGGTTGTTGTTTGTCCTTCTTTCTCAAAGAGTATTTAGTAAGTATGGTAAGTTTATAGAGATTACATAGTAGGTATGTAGAAAATAAATAGAAATAGGAACTGGACCTGTGATATCTCTGGAATAGGGACTCCCAGGTGAGGAAACTCTGTCTACCAATGCAGGTCAACACCTTCTCTGCAACAGTGTCCCAGGTCACTAAGAGATTAAGTTCATGGTCACAGAGCTACCTGTTGTTTGTCCTTCATTCTTGAAGAGGAGCAATGACATCAGGAGGGTGATGTGTTGACTTGCGAGTGAATTTAAGTGAGGCAGGGCTGTGTAAAGTCCTCAGCCTCACTCTCTCCTCCAGAGTCATTTGAGTCCAATGGCAAGACATAGGTCAAGACAATTGAAAATGACCCCGGATACAGTGGGAGACCTTGGCTTTTTTAAGCTAAAGTGTTTCCCAGGTCTCAGTTTGTCTGAGGCCACACCCATTCAGTGATTTAAGGCTAGGTAAGAAATGAGGCAAAAGAACTCCCAAAAGAACTTGAACTCAGGTCTTCCTGGCTCTGAGGCTGGCTATCTATCCATCATAGTATACTGCCTAGGTTCTTGAGAGGTGGATGAAGTGGGTTTAGGAAGGGCTTTATGTAAGAGGTTGAGCTTTGAAGAAAATTAGGAATCCCTAGGTGAAAGCAAAGAAGGAGTATATTCTAGGCATGGAGGACAGTCTGTGCAAATGCACAGAGATGGAAGATGTCACGTGTGAGGAAGAGCAAGAAGTGGAGTTTGGCTTGAGTAGAATGCTTATTGTACCATGACTTTTACATAACACTAATGGTCGCATTCCTTCCCTCATGCTTTTTCTCTGCCTCTTCTCTCTCTTCTCAGCTTTTTCCTGTGGATTTTTGAGCTTGCTGATTTTCTTCTGTCTGCATACATACAACACACATAGAGAGTCACAATAAGCCCTACTGCCATTCACTTAGAGCCCTCCCCATAGCTACTGGGCAATCCTTTCTGGCTCACCTCTGGCCTAGAAAGCAGAAGGCTAGAGTAATACAGGGAAAGCCATTTAACTGTTCATGCCGGTTGATCTAGATGATGTTGGGGACTTTCCCCAAGGAAAGTAAAGACAGAAAGATTCCATGCGCACCAAAGTAGTCGCAGCAGCATTTTTTGAGTGTGGTAGAAAAAAATAGATGTCTGTCGGTGTGGGAATGGCTAAACAAATTGTTGTATATGAGTGTTATGGGATATTATCATGCCATGAGAAATCATGGATTTGATAAATAAGAGAAATGTGGAACCCTGACATGACATGACAAAGAGTGGAGAAAGCAGACCCAAAAGGACAATATATGCAGAGGCTATAATAACACTAACAAAGAGAATACGAACAAAGGAGCCAAACATTGTATAATCACAATGATGAATCTTGGCACCCAGAAAGAGGAGGAAATGCATCTCCCTTTGTCCCTTGGAGAGGCAGTGATTATGAATGTGTATCATTGCATATGTGGTCCCTATGTTTGTTGGTTTAACAAACTGCTTTTCTTTGTTACAAAGGAAGGCTTGCCGGGTGTTGGTGGTGGTGTATATCCAGAAATGACTGCGATATAAAAACAAAAGATTTTACCGAAAGCCTAAAAAAAGGCCCATCTGATTTTAGCTATAAAGGATGTGATAGCTTCTTGTAGCCGCTAAAATCATATCAGCAAAACAGAACTCTTGGAACAAAAGCTTTGCTCATCTCTCCCAGTATAATTACCTCATTGCCTGGGGCTTAGAGAGGCCTAATGAACTTCTATAGTCTGTTTTAAAAGCAGTGGGATACAGCACATAACAAGGGTTTTTAGTTGCACAGATGTAGAGCATGAGAGCTAAATCAATGGCCAGTCAATGGCTTGAAAAGGTTCTACAGGTCTGGTGAGTAACTGGGGAGACGTGTAAAGGAGGCCCCAGAGTACCCTTCACTAACTTGGGTCACTTATTGAGTTATGCTTGCTCTGTCTGAATGGGAATAACCAAATTTTGTTGAATTAAAATAGCCCGAAGTTTACTTAAGAAGTCATTGGAAAAAATGATGCTTTCTGCAAATTATAATGGAAAAATGATTTAACCAATAATAGTTAACATTTATACAGTGTCAGGCACTGCACTGAGTGCTTTACAATTATTATCTTATCTGATCCTCACAACCGTTCAAGGTAGGTACTGTTATTATCCCCATTTTACAGAGGAAGAAACTAAGGCAAACAGAGGTTAAGTGGCTTGCCCAGGGTCACATAGCTAGTGAGTGTCTGAGGTCAAATTTCTCACATCTTCCTGGGTTCAGGCGTCTATCCACTGTGCCATCTAGCTGTCCCTATATCACTGATGGTATCTATAGATACATAGATATCATCAATCATATCTACATATTTATATATCTGATGGTATATATCATGCTTGCTTGCTTGATTGGAATTACTCAAGTAATCCAAGAAGCTTTGGGATAGAGGAGGACTATGATTATACATAAATGACTCAATCTCTCCATGCCTCAGTTTCCTAACTACTGAATGGGGAATCTGAATGATCTGCTGAAAAGATTACTATTACTAAAAATACATCACTATTAGCGGCAACAAAAATTTATTGAAGGCATGGTTGTGGACTTGGTTTATCATAAATATGAGAAGCTGTGGGAAGCTTTTTTGATCTCAGAAAAACCATATATATCCCAAGGTGTCATTATCGTAAACATCACATGTTATTGAAACAGTTTGCTGGTTTAGACAAGTGGTCATAAAGACTTAGCTTTTATAGCTTAGAGGCCAATCTACTTGGTATTCTTTTTTTTCCCTCCAATTAGTGTTTCTCCTTTTCTTAGACTCATAGATTTAGATCTGGAAGGCATCTTCCATTTTATAGATGAGGAAATTAAGGGTCAGATTAAAGGATTTGCTGAAGGTCATGTAGAGAGTGACAGAGCTGGGATTTGAACTCGGGTCCTCTGATGGAAAATCCAACTTTTCCTACTGAACCACTCTGCCTCTCATTTCTTCTTTTTAAACTTCTAGAAAAGCAAGAAAATGCAGTGGAAATAATGTTGGATCTGCCATCCAAATTTTCATTCTACTGCTTACTACTTTTGTGACCTTGGACAAATTACTTAATTTATCTGGGCCTCAGTTTTCTCATCTGTAAAACAAAAGAGTTGGACTAGATGACCTCTCAATTTCCTTCCAGCTTTAAATCTAAAATCTTCTTTCTGGTCTGCACAGAGACCATTTCTCTTGACTGTAAACTCCCAAAGGGCAATACCGGATGTATTAAATTTACTTTGTCTCTATCTCGGTGCTATACAGGTAAACTATTTTGCGATGACAACCTTTCTAATTGTGGGACTTTATTTTTACAGCAGAAAAAAAAAGTGATCTGGCTGTTTGAAAAGGAAACCTTTGATCACAAAGGAAACACAAATGTTTACTCGTACACAAAAGAGTAAACAGGGCTGGCTATGCATGAGTCCGAATCGATGCCTCAGTCAAATCCTCTCATGTCATCAAGCCGAATGGTTTCAAATAGGAACACAAAGCCCATGATGAAACTTTGGCTAGACAGTAGAAATTGTGACAGGGCTATTTTTGAAATGATGCTCTTAGGAAAAGCTGCTGATTGAAATCAATACCTCAAGACGAGGAATCTGAAAAGACCATTTGTGAGACCTGAGAGGGTCACCGAATAGAAGTGTCAGTTGCTGGTATTCAGACCATGCAATTGCTTTCAGCAAGGTGCTCGGTGTTTACTTAAGTGACTTCTTGTAGCTGGTGGCTAAGCATACATTGAGAAAGTATCCCTGTGATTTGGGCGCAGAGGGAGGAGATGGAAGGGGGAGCATTGTACTGGAAATGAATACATTCTAGTGGCTAGATTGGATGCAATGAATTGACTGGCGTTTTCCCTTCTGTCTCCTTTCTCCTGGGGGGAATATCTGTGAAAGATGGGAAGACTAGTACATCTTTTAGAGATTTAACAAATAGACACATAAACAGACTAGGGCCCACTCCCAAACCTACATAATTAACCGTTTCAGAGCCAGACCCACTAAAAGAGCTGTAATTGATTAGAAGAAGGCTCATGGAGACAAATATCTACCAATATTTCCCGCTGACTCAGTGGCACATGATATCATTTTCCTTTTGTTAGATGTGGCTTCTCATTCGAGCTTGTGTCCTGAGACAGACTGAATTGTGGATGTGCTTTTTCGGTTTTCAGTTTCTTTATACAGATATTAACAGACTGTTTAATTACATTGAATTAAGATGGAGGTGACACTGACCAAAAAATTATTTTGAATAAAGTTATTAGCCTATCATGTTAATATCATTTTAATTTTTATTTAAATTATAAGGAAATCCATTATTTTCTTTGCCTAACAAAGAGAGAAAAGTGCATTTCAGGAATGCCAGCATGCAGAGTTGATCTGTCTTTATTAATTCTGTGCCACTGCAATTGAGATTGTTCACTTAAACAAACTAGCTTCCCTTTTGCACTATTCTGGGTTCAACTCCTCTCTTCTCATTTTCATTGGACAGCAGAATGGCTTGAGCTCTGTTGCCAGGTGTTGGTACCTTTGCAATATCACAGAAACCTTTCAGGCTGTGAACTACCTGTGAACCTTAGAGGTCATTTTGCCCAGGAGTTCTTAACCTGTTTTTTATCATGGGCCCTTTGATAATCTGGGGAACCCAATAGACTCCTTAGACAGAATAAAGTTCTTAAATAATTGAGGGAATACCAGATACTAAAGCTAGAGGTTGGTAAAAAATAAAAAAGAAACATACTCCTCCCTTATCCAAATTCATGGATCTCCTAAAATCTAGTCTGTGGATCCCAGGTTAGGAACCTGTGATATATAGCCCGACCTCCCCATTTTATATATAAGTACAGTATGCAAAAAATAGCACTTTGTTTAGAGTCAGAGATCCTGGCTTCAGGGAGCAATGCCACTTACTACTGCTACAATTGCTACTACCTCACATTTATTTTACCCTTAAAGGTTTGCAAAGCGCTTTACATATATTAACTCATTTGATCATCATGATAATCCTGGGAGGTAGGAACTATAATTATAATAATCATTTTTTTAGATAAGAAAAGTGAGTCTGAAGAGGTGAAATAATTTTCCCAGGGTGATATAGCTAGTAAGTAGGATTCAAATTCAGATCTTTCTGGCTTCCAGGCCAGCACTCTGCCCAACATACCACACTTAGTTTGGGAAAAATCACTTAACTTGCCTGGGCCTCAGTGTCCTCAATTGTAAAATGAGCAGGTCAAGTCTAGATAGCCTCTAAAGTCCCTTCCAGTTCTAAGCCATGAGCTTATGAAAGACTCAGAGAAATGGGATGATTTGCTAGGGTCTCACGGTTCTTAAAAGATGGACTCAGGGTATGCTGGCATTAGCTCAACTCAGAAGAGCCAGTTGTTTAATAATCAGTGGAAGCATTTACATCTCAGAAATTGGCAAACACTACAAATCGGGATATGAGTTAATGTGTCCTTGACTGTCAAGAAGTAAGAAAGTAATGGAGAAAATGTGAGTAATGCAGATTAAACTTTAAAATGCAATGTTTAACTATTTTTTCTAGAGACCTAGTTGTTACATTCATCAGCACATCCCTGAACTTAGGCATTTTGAATGCAAGTTAAGTGCTTTCCTATACAGTTTTTACCTTCTATACTTCATTATTCAGCAGGCTTTAGCTGGTGATAGATAAGCAGATTGGTGTGTGTGTATGTGGGGGTGCTATGTGTGTATGCACTTATTAATTTTTGGTGAACAGAATTATATTGTAAGTGCAATCCAGTATTGGGGATGGGGGAGTGGGGAATTGACATCTTCCCTCCCCAGCTTGATGGGTCACAGCAGAGTTATCCTCATTTGAAAGTCACCAGGAAAGAAACAGAGATTGGATGCTTGAACCTTTTGTATATGCACTCAATTTCGGCTCAGCCTCTCCCGAGTTATCAGTCCTTCTAATTAGGATGTTTTTCATCATCAGATATTACTAGCCCAGAATCATCATGGACAAAATCAGCTTGCAAAGTTCTACAGGTTGGATTGGTGCCAGGTAGAGAATATCTGCATATAATTCAAGAACCCGACCATCATCAACCAGCCCTTCATTACATGGGTGTATACAAAATAGTTATGGTGGAGAACTCTAGCCCCTGGAGAAATAAAGTAAGACCTCACACAGAAAGTGGCACTCGGTAATCGAGAAATATAAGGGATTTTAGGAGGTGGAGGGGAGGAGGGAGTGCATTGCAGGAGTGGGAGACAGGCATTGAGAAGGCAATCAAAAAGGCATGGAGATGAGAAATGGAGTAATAAGTGTGAGGAACAGTAAGAAATTCAGTTTGACTGGGCTATAGAGTATGTGAAAGTAAACATTGCATAATAACAGTGGGACTAGATTGTAGTGAGTTTTCAATGCTAAACAGTGGGTTTTATATTTTATCTCAGAGATAATAATGAGCCACTGGGGCTTATTGAAAAGGGAAGTGACATGGTCAGACTTGAGCTCTAGAAACATCACTTTGTAGTGATGTTTGTATTGATTTTATCACTTTAGAATTACACACTTTAGAAACTTTAGATTACACACTTTAGAAACATCACTTTGTAGTGATTCATTATGTAAAGGTTAGTTGGGAGTTTAAAGAACTGTAAGACAGAGAGACCAATTGTGAGATTATTGCAATGGTCTAGGTGAAACATGATGAAAGCCTGAACTAGGGGAGTAGCTATGCAAGTAGAGATTAGAGGACATACTCAAGAGATGTTGTGAAGGTGGCAATGACAAGATCTTGCAATGCATTGGATAAGAAGAGTTGAGGGTGACTCAGAAGTCATGAACCCGATTGGAAGGATGATGGTGTCCTCAACAGAAATAAGGAAGTTCAGAAGAAAGATGTGTTTTGGGGAAAAGATAGTAGACTGTATTTTGGAGTAGTGGAGTTTGAGGTGCCTATGGGATATCTGGTTCAAACTGTCCAAATGGCAGCTGGTTCAGGACTGTAGTTCAAGAAATAGACTAATAGACTAGGAGAGACCATATGGATTTCAGGAGCCATGTGCCTAGAGATAGTAAGTAGATACTTGGTAGCTGCTGAGATCACTAAATGAAAAAGTAAGGTCCTTTTCACTCTGGCATTCTGTGCTTTTGTGATTGTTATTTCCTTATTATTTGTTTGTCGGATTTATAAATCCATGTTTTCATGTATCACATGTACTTAAAGGTTGAAGCTAGGTCTATCTGCATGATCTATCCCAGAGTCGATACTTGGGGCCCAGGTTTAACTAAGAGTGTTTTGTAGTGTCATAGATCTAGATTTAGAAGAGGCCTCACAGGCTGTCTAGTGTAATGCTCTTATTTTACATATGAGGAAATTGAAGGTTTTTAAAGAAATCACGGACCTTCCAATGGAGATAGAGATGGTCACAGAGGTAGAGCAGAACTAAGGTGTTCAGAATCAACAGGTGTTAGAACAAGAAGAAGATGGGGTCTTCCAGACAGTGATGTCCTTAGGTCTTGCTTATTCAAAAGTCATTCTGGGATATTGTTTATTGATTAAAACAGAAGTTCTTAACCTGGGTTTTATAAACTTGTTTTTTAAAAATATTGGTATATATTGGTAACTATATTTAAATATAATTGGTTTTCTTTGCAAATCCTGTGTATTTTAATTCATGAATTTCATATTTTACCAGACTGCCAAAGGGATCGATGACACAAAAAAGGTTAATAACCCCTAGTCTAAAGCTTGATGTTTTAATCACTTACATTACAGTGTTAATAGTATTTAAATCAATCCATAGTTGGAAGAGACCTTAGAGACGAGCTAATCCAAATCCCCCCAAGACTCTGTACCATCCACTTGTATCTATCAGACAGACCATAGGTGTTTAGTCTGCAACATTCAGAGTTAGCAGAGATCTGTTGAAGTCCTTGCTCCAACCCTTAGTAACTGTGTGGCCCTGGGCACATCCTGAGCTTTCTAAGCATCGGTTTTCCTATCTGTAAAATGGAGAAGAAAATTATTACACTATCTGCCTCACAAAGATATTGTAATGAAAGTACTTTGTACTGTCATTATGGGCATCATTTGTTGGGACAAGGTAGAAGCCTGTGTTTGTAAGTTATCTCTCATTCCTGTCTACAATGAATGGCATTAAAAGTGAGAAACACATGGATTCTGGAACTCCTAAGGTAGCCTCAAGATTTAAACCTTTGCTATGATGGTTTCCAGACCTGGATAGTTTCATTCTCCCATCTAAGAAGCCTTTGATTTTTCTTTTGGAGGTTAGAATTAACACAGTTCAGCTACTGGGTATTTTAGCCCAATACCTTTAAAACACATAGAGAGATTGTAGCACACCTTTAAACACATCTTTAAAAAAAAGAACATTGGTGTGTATGCAAATGGCTAATTTTTATTGTCATACTTTACTTCAATTTCAATATTATTCAGCATGTTTTATGTTTACAGAATTATTTAGGGTACAATCAAGAATACCATAATACTGTCTTCATAAATGGGCACTGTTTTAAAATCCAAGTATAATTAGCAAGAAGATATTCATGGGGTAGATCTGACATTATTATGATGGCAATATAAATTCCATGAGGTAAAGGAGAACCAGGGGGAAGAACGGCTACAAATTTATCATGGTCTGATGCATTTGCAATATGGATTGTACTTATCTTTTTATTTGCCACAGACCATGTAAATGAGGAACAACCGAATGGGGATTCCAATAATTTAGCATCTGCAGCTTACCATAAATTATATTGCTCTGAGGGCAAGAGAAGGAACGGAAATTTACCAGCAGCTAATTCTATTGATACGATATTGTAGTCAGAGACCACAGTTCCTTTGGGCAAGGGGTTCTCACAGAGGAATGGTGAAAAATGATGGTTTTCTTCTCTTGTACCTTTAGTAGGCTTGGTCAGGCTTATCTTTACCCTTTCCTGATGATTCTTCAAGGAAGATTTGTCAGTCTATTGAGATTTCCTCAGTAAACTGAGCCCTTGTCTAAGGGTCAATTTGGAATAACAAGATTTCCAATATGATTTTGTAAGGAGGGCTTCAAAGTTTTCATTGTGTTAGTCCTTTAATCAGTGAATGCAGCAATGAGATAAAAATATTTGAGATTAAGGGCAAGAATGTGTGTCTTTATTTGTGGTAAGCGTTCCTAAACTTATATGAATATTTCTCTATAACCATGACTCCCAAGACATTGAATCAGCAAAATTTATTGAAAACTCCACCACATTCAGAATGATGTCTTAGACTTCTTAAATACTTTGAGGAATCTGTGATCTTATTGGTGGGCATTTTCCTTTTTTATACTATAGGATTTATTTATACTATAGGATTCTTGTCCATGTCCTAGAATCATATATCAGAGAGTGATAGATCTAGGGCTGCAAGGGACTTCAGGGGTCATCTAGATCCATCCTTTCTTTTACAGAGGAAGTAACAAGGGCCTAGGAACCTATAAAAGGTCAAGCAGGTAGAAACCATCAGGGATGGGATTTGAACCCAGGTTCTCTGACTCTAGAGTCAACGTTCTTTCTATATTACTGCTGGAGTCTTCCACATGGAGAAGACTTTCCCTCCTACCCATAATGTGCTGGGGATATTCTTGCATCTAAGTCTGTTAACATGAAAGCACACATGAAACACATAGGCTGCCCATCTGTTATCCCATGCTCTTACTATGTGATTGGTTCACCTCAATTTCTAATCACCTATCTCTCTGATGATGGGCAACTAGGTGGTGCAGTGGTATTATGGTAATTAGGGTGGGATTTTTTTGTTGTCTTCTCTTTTGGAATTCTAAGACAGTCAAGTGCCTTTAATGAGTCTTGCCTTTGTTTGAACAGGGCAGATAAAGTGGGACCTTTTGTTGTCTTTGTTTTGGAGTGCTCCTCAGCACTAGGGAATCTTTGATTGAATGGGGAGTCTTTGATAACCTGCTTATGTCATAGGAAGGCCTAGTTCACATGGGTTTGAGTCCCATGGTTGTGACACCCTTTGACCCTGAAGAAGGGTATATAAGACCTGAGGTTGATATTTTGTTTTGGGGCTCTCACTCACTGGAAGAGTGTCGTGTGATTTGACCAGACAAGACTCTGGGTAGCCGTTATGGAGCCCCCATGGCTTTGAAAAACCCAGATATTGTTGCTCCTCTCTCTGGTAACTATGTATGTATTGCTATGGATAGACTGATTTGTGTTATTTGCTCTGTTTATATAATATATGCTTGTAATTTCTGTTTGTATTCTTTCTGAAGTTCAGGGTCCTGGCTTTTTCCCATGAACTAGGTGAATGATATGTGTATGTTCAATTAAAGTAAGAGTATAAACCCCTTAAAATTGCTTTCCTTAGAGAAGTAGATCAAAGAACCTTTGCTAGCAGCCCTCTTGTTGGTCTTCTGTTGGTCTTTTACCTCCACAGCAGCTGCAAGCAGCATTGTTGTTACAGGTGGATAGACTGCTGGGTCTAGAGGCATGAAGACTCATTTTTTAATTCAAATCTGGCCTCAGACACTTACTAGCTGTATGACTCTTGGCAAGTCACTTAATCCTGTTTGCCTCAGTTTCCTCATCTGTAAAAAATATCTGGAAAAGGAAATGGCAAATCACTCCAATTTCTTTGTCAAGAAAACCTCAAATACGGTCATAAAGAGTTGGGCATGACAAAAATGACTGAACATCTTTTTGATGATACCTTTTCCATTTACTTCTTGCATGCTGTTAATGATTGGTAAAATGCTCCAACATTTTTCACCCACCTCTACTCTCCACAGCCCTCTGGGTGACCTGTAGCTCTGCTTCTTCAGAGACCGTGATATTCTGTGATTTGTAGTCATACAGCATCACCAGGAGAATATTAGTGTGAAAAAGCTGGGTTTTTTTTGTTCCAGAAAGAAGCTTGAGATCATTGAAAGTTCCCCGTAATTTCCTAAGGAGATGCAATCTGCTCTCTTTCTCCTATTCAATTCTGGGCCAAACTCAGTGTCCATTTTCAGTGTCTGTCCAAATTATATGTACTGATAAACTAGCTAAATAATCTATCCACTTAACCACATATTATGATCTAGAAATTATCTTATTCCATTTGGTTTTCCCTGTGGAATGTTAGGCTGAACTTTTGAGTATTAATGGATCTCCTATAGAACATTATGGAGAAATATGAAACAAAAAGTCCTCTTTCTCTTACTAATTAACTGGGAAAGCAGTACAGACATAGAAATCTACAAAGCACATAAAACAGAAACCTTTTAACCAAATACAAAGCAAATCACAGTAATTGGAGCTATTAGCATGGCAGGGGGCTCATAGGACTAACTCTGTTTGAAAAGACCCTGGGTGGGTAAATTGGCATTTTGAGGAACTATGAAATGTGTGAAATTCAGGAGGATGGGGAATACTTTCTTGATGATCTTCAAGTATTCATTTATTTTCTAAAATTTGTTTTTTATTATGAAACTAAAAATATCTACAAACATTCTAATACATAAAGAACAAAAAAGAAAATTGCATATGAAACTGGAAACTTGTATTTAGTGTACTGTTTTTTTTGAAGTATATATTACATTTAATTTTAAAATGCATCCCCTTCTGAACTTATTTTTATTTTCTTCTGTGTATTTTTAATGTTTTATTGATGCTCTTTTTAAATAGCTCTGGAACTTTCCATTAATACCTTTCTTCCCTCCCAATAGAAGCACGCTCTTCCAACAAATAAATATTATCAAACAAAACCAACCCATGCATGGGCCATGACTGAAAACAAATGTCTTATTCTGTACCTCTAGCCCATCACTTCTCTTCCCAGGCTGGAGGCATGCTTCCTCATCATTATTTTTAAGTGGTGATGGACAATTGTGTTATCAGAGTTCTGAAGTCTTTCAAAATTATTTTCCTTTACATTGCGGTGGTCAGCATGTAAGTAGTTCACTTGGTCCTGCTCAGTTCTCTCTGTTATCATTTCACGCACATTTTTCAAGTTACTTTGAATTGCTCCTATTTGTCATTTTGTATAGCACAATACGATCAAAGGATCTTAGATTTAGAGCTGGAAAGAACTTTAGAGGCCATTGAGTCCAGCTCTCTTATTTTACAGATGAGGAAACCGAGGCTGAGAGAGGTTAAGTGACTTGACCTGGGTAACACAGCTAGTAAATATCACAGGGGGATTTGAACTCATGTCTTTCCTAACTAATACGGGCACTGTCATCTATATCATCAATACTCTATTCACTACACCAACTGATTGCCTAGTGTGATATATGAATGTAATGATATATATTTCATTCAAATATCATAATTTGTTCAGCTGTTTCCTGGTTGAAGTGTATTCACTTTGTTTCCAGTTTTTTGCTACTGCAGCTATATGGCACAGTGGACAGAGCCCTGGACCTAGAGTCAGGAAGATCTGGTATCAAATTAAGCCTCAGATACTAACTGTGTGACTTTGGGCAAGCCATAAATTTTTTTCTTCCTCAGTTTCCTCAACTGTAAAATGGAGATCATAATAGCATCCACCTCACAAGGTTGTTGTGACGTTCAAATGAGATATTTGTGAAGTGCTTAGTGCAGTGGCTGGCACATAGCAGGTATGTGACAAATGCTTATTCCCCTTTCCCCCTCCCTACCACAAAGAGTGCTGCTGTAAATATTTGAGGGCTTTCCTTCTGTCTTTGACCTCATTGCGGTGTATACCTGATAGACTTATCACTGGATCAAAGGTTATGTTCAGCTTAGTAATTTTTTGGTAATTGTTCCAAATTGTTTTCCATAATCACTAATTCATAGCTTCACCTAGAATATGTTTAGCTAATTTATTTTGCTGTTGCTTCTGTTAGATAATGTCAGTCTCATGGTAACTAGTGTATCTCAACATTAACATGACACTGAAACATCAATTCTTGCACCCTGGATCTGATTTAGCCAATGGGGGTAACTATTTTCTTTCCTGGGTCTTATTTCTTGAGAGTGGACACAGGTGGATCCTCAGAGTGACAATCTCAAGCAAGAGCTAAAGCAGCCATCTCTAATACTAAATTTGATAAGCCTAGGCTAGGTTTTTTGTTCCTTCTCAATAGCTATAGACAGATGTGATTCCTGTATTCACTTTGTAAGCTGGATTTTCAAGGTTAGGACATTTTGTATGCTGTATGCATGCATGCATACATGTATGCATACAGACATGCATATGTACATACATGTATATACATACATGCACACAGTGTATATACACATATGTGTATACGTACATAATACACTCACATATATGGGTGTATCTATATATATATATATAGATACACACATATGTGCATAATTCTATACCAGTCTGGAGTCACACCTAAGCAGCAGAGATGGAGTTAGTTTGAGAGCTTGAGGGAAGAATGAACGTCTTTATGTGAGAGGAGATATTTGGTACCAGACTTTTTCCACATAACTCCAGCCGTGTGGGGAGAGAGAGAAGACTTTGGAGCTGACATGTAGGGGAAGCTATCTGTTCAACATGGTCTTGATTTCTGGCTTGCCTTCCTAGAGACTTCAGGGAATTTTTCCCTGTGTAAAATATGGGCTCTTTCCTGGTTAAGCTGAGATTTCATCTTACTTCCATGTAAAACATTCATTTACTCATGTATTTTCTGATATATTTTAAGCTATAGAATGCCAATTTCTGCTTTCTATTTTGCTTGTTTAAAAGTGTGGGCAGCTAGGTGACACAGTGACTAGAACACTGGTCCTGGAGTCAGGAGGATCTGAGTTCAAATATGGCCTCAGACGCTTGACACACTTACTAGCTGTGTGATCTCGGGCAAGTCACTTAACCTCAATTTCTCTGCCTTCCCCCTGCAAAAAAAAAAAGTGTTTACTTGTTATTTGGAATATTTTTTGTAACCAGCTTCCAGCGAAAATGTATCAGGGAAGTAGTTTTCTATCTTGAGCCAAAATCCTTTTTCTAGACCAGTAATATTCAAGGGGAGCATCCACCCCTCCCTCCCTCCATCTATCTATCTATCTATCTATCTATCTATCTATCTATCTATCTATCTATCTATCTATCTATCTATCTATCTATCTCTAGTTCTATATTACTCTCAGAATGGAGGAAAGAATGCTCAGTCTTGTGGGCTTTTCAGGCTCCTTCAAGGTATGTCTCTTTTTTGCCAGTTCCAACTGAGTTGAACTAGAGGAGAGATATAAATTTACACAACAGGGCAATTTGAAGGAGAGAGCTTAAACACTGCAGGAGGGCAATTCCTTAGACTGGCAGGTCCTATACAATTTTCCAGGTTCTGAAATAACACAGAGGTCCTGCTCAGGAGTAACCTCTCTTGGCAAGCTGATAAAAGGCAGGTAATCAGATCACCAGCATTAGAGGTTCATGATAAACCTCGGTCCAGGTGACCTCATTCCAGTTGGGGTGGAGGTAAGTGATAGGAACATGCCCCAGCTGTGCTACCTGCATGGTTATTCTTCCTTTGTGCATTTGTGGTTGCTCTCTCTGTCTCCGTGTGTCTGTCTGTCTCTGTCTGTCTCTCTGTCTCTCTGTCTCTGTCTCTGTCTCTGTCTCTCTCTCTCTCTCTGTCTCTCTGTCTCTCTCTCTCTCTCTCTCTCTCTCTCTCTCTCTCTCTCTCTCTCTCTCCCCCTCCTCCTCCCTCCCCCATAGCGATGACTGGTTTCGTTGACTGATTATGTGGTGGATGTGGCTTTACTTGTTATTTGTTTTCTTGTAGCAAGGAATCTTGCACTTTCCCTTTGTCAGCTGCAACACATTTGCTCTGCTGACACGAATTATGTTTGATTGTTTATACCTTGAGTTTCCTTGCCCTTCATTTATCCTCCCTTCTCTCCCCTCCCACCCCTTCAATATGAGTTATGGACATGTCTTTGACATTTTACCATAAGGTCCTATTTCCAAATATGCCTGATTCACAGTGAAGCAAATCAGCTGGTTGTAGTCCTGGAGTACTATTTAGCCTTATAATGAGGGAAAGGAAATTTTCACACTCTAGCTCACATGCTGAGAAACAACATAATTTGGTGAAATGCACAGCTGTGGGCATACCTCAGGGTAGCATGGACCCGCCCCTTGAATGCATCGAGGAAGTCTTGGAGTGTGTAAGATTTGACTACGACAGCTGGCCTAGGACCACAAGCAAATGCTAGACATAAAAACTTTATGTTGAGAATCTCAACACTAGGAGGGTGGCCACAGAGCCACCGGGAAAAAGTGGGGGCATTGAGAAGAAATAGAAGCCTTTGGTTCCACTTAGGACTTACCCTTCTCCTTCTCCTTCTCTTCCTCTCTACCCCGAGCTTAAACATGATTTGAGGGACAAGAGGTCAGTTTTTAGACTGTGATTATGAATATGTTTACTTATGCTGAAGGATGGGGGAATTTCTAAAATTGTTTCTAATTTCTTTCTATACATTGCAAAGTTCAAGTGGAAACCAGCCAAACGGAAAACTCCGCAGAGTCTGAGCACATCTATGAGTTGGCTGATCTGAAGCCATACTGAGGGTAATTTCTCCTCTGATGAAATCCCACAGAGACATGGGGTGCTTCTATTTGCCACAGTCATTCAGCATCATACAACAGCGGAGTGGTTTTGATCAAATTATCACCACTAATTTACAAGTTACCCTAAGCAGACCTGAGGTAAGTTATGTGGTCAGGGCAGGCTGATGGCTGTCTCTGAGCTGCCTGTCTTGAGTTCAGAAAGTGGAAATGTGGTGTGTCTCTGGCTCTGCCAAGCTACCAAGAGAGCTGGGGCTTAATGCGGAACTGATTTCTGTCTTTGAGCGATAATAGCAAAGCAAGCACTTCAAAAAGACCAATCCATCTCCTCTCCATAAAACGTTAATACCCTTCATCATACTAAAAAAGAAAAAGCTTCTCACCCCCCTCTCATGACAAACACCAGCTGAGAAAAGGAGAAAGGGGAAAATACATTTGAATATCCTCATTTCAATCCATTCTTGATCCATTTATCCCACACTGAAAGATCCAGAGAAAAGGCATTCTTCCTGTGGCTCTCCCAGGAGCCTGTCTTGTGCTTACAGATTGAGCATAGAGGGAAACCTCTATGGCTTTGGGAAAGAGACCTCCAGGACACAGGGATAGGCTTTGTACAGAGGACTGGTGATAGAAAGGTTAGGACTGTTTACTTGAAATCAAATGAGGACTCTCTCCCCCAACCTTTATCCCTACCCTGCCGTCCTATGGGATAAGCTATAATTTTGATAGAGGTATTATCTTCTCAGATGAGGTTTGAATCCCTGCCATCTTAAAAATGGCTTATTATGAACAATACAAAATTTTGATCAAATTTACTACTTAATGACTTACATTTAAATTAATATACTTTATTCTATAAATTTCACAGCTTTTTAATACAAGCCTAACAAGCACAAACATTTCAATATATAGAGAAGAACAGAAAAGGATTGGATGTGAAACTGTGAACTTTTGTTGTATACAGTTTACATGCATTAATTTAACAGAATAGTAATAAAACTACTCTGCTTACCTATGTCCTCTTCTGCTTTTCTACTCTTTTCTGTGCATATAAAAATGTGTCATCAATGTTCTTTTTCTTTTCTCCCCCATCAATATCACTACCTACCAACTCCTCTGTACCCCAAATTCCTTATAACCAATAAGTATAGTCAACCAAAACCACTTATTACATTGACTATCCTGCACCTCATTACTTTCCTGCCAAGAGATGGGAAGCATATTTCATCCTCCGTCTTCTGAAATTAGGACTGGTCACTGTATGGATCAGAATTATGAAGTCTTTCAAAGTTGTTCAACTAGGCAGCTGGGTGGTGCTGGGTCAGGAAGACTGGAGTTCAAATATAGCCTTAGACACTTACTAGCTGTGGGACCCAGGGTAAGTCACTTAACTTCTGTCTGCCTCAATTTCCTCCACTGTACAATAAGGATATTATGGCACCTGCCACCCAGGGTTATTGTAAGGATCAAATGAGATAAAAATTGTAAAGCACTTAGGACAGTGCCTAGCACATAGTAGATGCTCGATAAATGCTTGTTCCTTCCTCCACATTATGATCACCATGTAAATTGTTCTGCTCATTTTGTAGCAACTTATTTCCCTGTAAGGCTCTATCAAGCATCTTTGTAGGGGCAGCTAGGTGGAGCAGTGAGTAGAGCACTGGCCCTGGAGTCAGGAGGACCTGAATTCTAATGTGGCCTCACACACTTGACACCCTTACTAGATGTGTGACCTTGGGCAAGTCACTTAACCCCAATTGCCCTGCCTTTCCCCTTTCAAAAAAAAAGAATCTTTGTAGATGCAACTTCAAGGTATCATCTCACACACATCAAATTGGCAAAATTCCTACACTATCTTTAAAAAGCCTATTTGGTCAAGAGTAGGAATTTTAATATCGGTATCCGGTCAGCGTTCCACTCCAGGTAATTATTTTTTAGTCTCATTCGATTTCCCTTGCTATTACCAATTTATAGTACTATTCAGAGGCAGAGAAATGTTGGGAACTAGAAGGCCTTTTCTGGGGTGGAATTTTTGGTAAGTGAAGTAGAAAGGGAAGGGGAAAGGAAGGTCATATTATTATAGATTTAGAGATGGAAGGGAATTTAGAGGTTATCTAGTCCAAGTCCTCACTTACACACAAGAAAACTGAGATTCAGAAGAGCTAACTTACTTGGCCATGGTCACATAGGCAGTGTCAGGGCCCAGATCAGAACCTAGGTCCTCTGATTCAAAATCTTGGAGGAGAAGGGGGAAGAGGGAAGAAAAAATGGTAAGAGAGGACGGAAAAGATTTTTGTGTTTTTTTTTTTTTTTTGTTTTACAACCTAGATTCTTTCAGTGGATCTCAGTACATTCTTTATGGAGAAAATAGTTGGGATCCTCTAGTAGCATTTCTGGTTTTACTCCCTCGTTCTCTGGTCAATTTATTAATTATTATTTTATATGTTATCCTGAATAAAATTGTGTTGATTTGACTTTTTTGTACAGATTTCACTTATATCTTTGCAGGATAAAAAAAAAATGCTCCAACCTACTTACCTAAAGGGATGTCTCTTCTAAATTCTCATATGTCTTAATAGAAAAGAAAATCATTCAGTAGATTCTCTTTGCATTTCATATTGAAGGACTCATGAGACAGAAAAGAAACTTTTGAGGTTTAAATCACTATATATTTTCCCTTTTTCTAGAGATATTTTTTTAGTTAGAGAATTCTCTCTAAATAGCTAAGTGGTGAAGTTCTTGTGGACACACTTTCCTTGTGTAACACCCCAAGCACCAAAATAACACTAGCATTTGGTACAGTCATAATCCTCAGTAAATTCATATGGAATTTATTAGAAATGAAACATATTCAAATGTATGCCAATCTGCAATCAGATCATCTGCTAGTTAGAGCAAGGATCAAAATCAACATTAAGTTAAACAAAAGGTAAAGAAGATGATATTTAAGCAATGCAATAATCCAGAAACATTAATGGGTCAGAGAGGCTTTACTTGTGTCAGGTTATCTCTTCTCTGGATATTGCATTCTACTCATCCTGGAAACTCCTTTATCTTGTGCATGTACTCTCTATTTGATTCACTGGTCGACAGTTAGACTCACTTGGATGAAAATTCCTATCAATATCATGATCTTTAGATGCACCAACAAGCTACTCTGGTAAAAAGGTAATTGCAAGTCAGGCATCTTGAAGAATGAAATAGGAATGATAGAGACCTTGGTGGAGCTGGATGTATCATCACTTATGGTGGCCTTTCTGAAAGACCATAACTGATTCTCTTCCTACTGCATCACACTCAGGCTCCAACCACTGAGATCAAACTAGATCCATATCTCATTTTGACAACTATAACCTGTTTGTATTCTTTGCCTTTCTTCTTTCATTGCTTCTGCTTATCTTTGAAACTCCTCTTGTGAGTTAAAATTATAATAATGGTAGGAAAGGTTAGGAAAGACCAAAAACTGCAGACATGTAGGGAAAACTGACTCCCCAAAATGATTCCTACTTGTCTCCCTAGAGCCTTTGGAGAGAGAATTTCTCCTTGAGTGAAATGGGGGTCTCTTTCTTAGTTTGCACTGAGATTTTAATCTCTTTCCTACCAAATAAACTCATTCATTCTTGTGTATTTTCTGGTATATTCTAATCTGTAGAGCTTTTCCAATTTCTGTTTGCTATTTTGCTTGGTTCAATGGGCCTACTACACACTATTTTTGATGGTCTTTTGTGTGATAGAGTTTGGTGGGAAAGAATTAAGCTAGAGATTGTAAGCTAAGAGCTTCCCTTCCCCTTAAGAGCAATCAGGGAAGCAGCTTTTGTTCTGAACCATACTCATATCCCTAGATCAGCAATATTAAAGGGGGGGCTTTTAAAAATCTATTTAGGATAGATACAATTGGAATGTCCTGGAGCCAGCTCATACTATCTCATGGTAGCCCATTGTTATATTTTCAATGTGAGCATTTACAACTCAGAAATCAGCAAACTCTACAAATAAGGGCTTGATTTATTATTATATTGATTATCTAGACCAGGGGTGGGGAACCTGTTGCCTCAAGGCCACATGTGGCCCTCTAGGTCCTCAAGTGAGTCCCTTTGACTGAATCCCAACATCACAAAACAAATCCCCTTAATAAAAGGATTTATTCTGTAAAACTTGGACTTAGTCAAAAAGCCGTACCCAAGGACCTAGAAGGCCACATGTAGACTCAAGGCTGCAGATTCTTCACCCCTGGTCTAGACTTAAGAAAGTTATGGAGAAACTGCTAATAAAGCAGATTAAATTAAAAAGTGTCATTTTCTGACACACATTTGAAAGTGTGCACAGTCTTTTTGCAGGGGGAAGATGGTTGCAGGATGTTTACCAGCTGATTGTTGGATATAATTCTAGTCTAATGTCTCTCCCGGAGACAGGTGAGTGAAGGAGCAAGTACTCAGCTGTGTTCCTTCTCCTGCTCCTCTCAAGAGTGTGATGAGCCAGTTTCCAAAGATATCCATGCCATTTGAGAGCTCCATTTATAATAATAATAATAATGTTTATATATCACCCACTATTGGCATCTCCAATTATCATATCTGGAAGTAGCCATCCAGTCTCTACTTGAAGGCCTTTTAATGGTTACCTGATGGAACCTATTCTACTTTAGGCCATTTTTTATGGTTAGGAGGCTTTTCCCCTTTGCCATGCCTAAATTTGCCTCTTTGCTGTTTCTACCCATTGTTCCTGGTTCTCCCCTCTAGGGCCATTTTATTTAATTCACATTCAGCAAGTGTCTGTTATGTGCAAAACACTGGAGGGTCAAGCTGGTGGAGTGGGATAGGGAGCGGAAACAAAGACAAAAATGAAATAGTCCCTGAAGGCCTCTGGGGTTTGAGTTAGGAGGCAAGGAGGTCTTTGGAGAGGTGATGGTTCAGTAGTAACACAATCAATGAATCATCCATCAATGAATCAACAAGCCCATATTAAACATATAAATATAAGGATACAAAGCAAAAACCAAAACAACCCCTGCCTCTCAGGGGCTTGGATTCTAGTGGGTAAGATGATGCATACATAAATGGGTATGTGCAAGATATATACAAGAATAGATAGAAGGTAACCTTAGAGGGCAAGGTGCTGGGGTGGAAGAGGGTATACTGAGACGCTTCCTGAAGAGGATGGTATTTGAGCTGAGTCTTGGAGGAAACCAAGAATTCTGAGAGGTTGAGATGAAGGAGGTTGGGGGAAACAGACAATGTAAAGTCAAAGAGATGGAAAATGGAGCATCATCAAGCAAGCAGGCCAGTAGGGCTGTGCCTATAGGGCTAGTGTCTTCAGAGCATGAGTTTTCTTCAAGGAAATTTGTTCCCTATCCTACCACTGGCAGGGAACTCTGTTGGAAGAATTGTTTTCTTGTGTTTTAAGCGAAGATACCCACTTACATATTTTTGAAAGATCTGTGAGCTCATTGATGTGAGTACTTCTTCCAATGATGCCATCCATGTCCTTTTATACCAGGTCATTCTTATTCACATGCTCTCATAAATCTACCCTGTAAATCCACTCAATGAAACTTCTTTTGATTCTCTTCACTTTCGGTGTGTACCAGTGTAGTATCTAAGCTGCTCTTTGGTCATTTCATAGCATTGAAGAACCATAGACGTAGAACTAAAAGGTGGCTTGTATTCTTGGAATTTTTGGCCTGAGATCCGTGAACTTGTTTTTTTTTTTTCTTTTAAAGAGTTGATAACAGTATTTTAACATTATTTTAATTAATTGTTCTTTGCATTTTTGATAGAATTCATTTGTAAATCTATTTAGGCTTTTTATTTTTTTCTTTTTGGAGTTCTTTGATAGCTTGTTCAATTTATTTTTCTGATATTGGGTTGTATAAATTTTCTATTTCTCATTTTGTTAAAATGATTTTCTGGTAAATATTAATCCACTTCATTTGAATGATTTGTTTTGCTGGCATATAATTGGTCAAAATAATTTCCTCTATGTCCTATTCATTTGTTGTGACTTTTTTTTCCTTTTTTGATATTGGCAATTTGGTTTTCCTCTCTCTCTCTCTCTCTCTCTCTCTCTCTCGATGAGAGATCTTGGAATACGATACTTTAAAAAGATAAAAGATGAAGGCTCACACCAAGAATAAATTATCCTGAAAGGTGAATATCATCTTACAGGAGAAAAAACTCAGGCCTTTAATGGAATAGCGAACTTTCAAGGACTTTCAAGCATTTCTGATGGAAAGGCCAGAGCTGAGCAAGAATTCTGACATACAAACATCAGAGTCAAGAAAAACCTAGAGATGTAAATTTATTAGAGCAGCTGAAAAGGACTGTATGATGACATAATTTTAACATTTTGATAGGGGGAAAGAAACAAATTGCCCTTTAGAATCTTCATGTCTTCAAAGGGCATTGAGGGAGTTAAATAAGAAAAAAAAGAGGATTTGAGAGTAGATTGGTTCTGTTCTGAGGTTTTTAACAGGGGAATGACAAAGTAGAGTCAGTGCAGAAAGGAGAAAGAAGGGGGTGGAACACACTTTTTCTCATAATTGTGTATCACAAAGAGAATACAAATGTTGACAAAAGAGTGGGAGGAATGGACATGAAACAAGCCTCAATATTATCAGAAGAGAGAAAAGAGTGTAGAACACATATATACAAATGGTTTGGTATAAAAATACTTAAGAGGGAAACAAACAGTGATGAGGAGGACATTTAAGAGGGAGATTAATAACAGGGAAAACAGTCACAAACAAACTTTCTGATCCAGAAGGGAAGAGGGTTAAAAGGGGGAAAACAGAAATGCATGAAGGGATATCGACAAATTAAGGGAATGGCTGGACAAATTGTGGCATGTGAATATATGGAATGGAATATTATTGTACTGTAAGAAATTATGAAAGAGACAATTGCAAAGAATTCTGGGTAGTATAAATTGATTCAGAGAAAAATAAGCAGAACAAAGAGAATAATCTGTACAAGGACAACAACAATGTAAATGTAAAAACTTTTAAAGATTTAAGAACTCTCGTCGATGCAACATATGCAACATGTCCAGAGGACCTATAATGAAGCATGTTACCCTCTTCCTGAAAGAGAGAGGAAGAAATCAAAGTGCAAAAAGAGACATTTACCTTTGGACATAGATGCCATGTAGAACTGCTTTACTTGACTATGCATATTTGTTATGATTTTTTTAAAAAAGAGGGTACATGGGGAGAAAAGGGAGGTTAGCAATACTGATGTAAAAAAAGTCATTGAAGCATTTTAAAAATATATAGAAGAGAAAAAAAGGAAATTCAAAAGGAAGTACATATAAACAGGTCACTTTTGAAAGTAATGCATGAAATTTATTTTATTCTTAAAAAAATTTAAAAACCCAGAGGTATGGAATAGAGATTCACATTTTTTTTGTAGGGGAGAAGGCAGGGCAATTGGGTTAAGTGACTTGCCCAAGGTCACACAGATAGTAAATGTGTCAGGTGTCTGAAACCTGATTTGAACTCAGATCCTCCTGACTCCAGGGCCAGTGCTCTACTCACTATGCCACCTAGGTGCCCTGAGATTCATAGTTTTACATATAGTTTTCTTTTTTCCCCTCTTTCGTGCGTATGTGTTTTTTCTCTGTGTATGGAAATTGCCTTTTTTGGTGTTAAAGTTCAAAATTAAAAAAACATTTAAAAAAAGAAAAAAGATATTTCCCTAGCCCCCCTTTTAAATTGTGTGAATATTATATTTCAGATGTACTTTTTTGCAAACAACATATTATTTGATTCTGATTTCTAACACTTTGTGCTATTTCTACATTTTATGGGTGACACATTCACATTCATGTTATTATTGTTAATAGTGTGTGTTTTACATTAATCTGCTTTTTCCTCTCTTTTCTCCCATTTCCCCACTTTACTAATCAGCCTTAGACCATACCTTAATCCAATCCAGTCAGCCATGCAGGCCATATTCCCTGTCCTCCTGTTACTTCTCCCCCAACAACAACCCTGGGAGTCAGGCTATACATTAGCAAGTAACTAAAGAAACTGAAGCTCACAGAGTTTAAGGTGCTTGTATGTGTCCACACATTTAGTAAGTATCAGAGGCAATCTTTGGATACTGAAGTCCCAGCACTCCTTCTACTATACCCAGCAATATTTAAGCAAGAGATACAACTCAATAGATTACAAGCTCCTTGAGGGTAGGGTTTGTATTTGTATTCCCAGATGCCAGTACAGTTTCCGGAACCAAGTCATCACTTAACAAATACTTAACTGGATTGAATAGATTAACCTAAAGAAAGTAAAGAAGAGGTTAAGGTACTTTTAACCAACTCAGTTCCAAGCTAGGATTGAATTTTTCTAGCCAATGAACTTTAAGCCTAGTCTTTAAAATCCTGTGATTTTCTGTCATCCTTTCCATTTTTGGTGGTCAGCTTCAGTGATCTATAATTCTTTCATATTTAGATAAGTTGTTACTTATCTTGCAAGAAAAATAAGATTTTCTTAACTGTTCTCTTGTGTGATAGGGGCACTCATTGGCTTCTTTAGAAGCCCAGACTTAGTCAGCAATTGCTGAGCAGGAACTTGCAATTAAGAACGGAAATTTTTCGTGATAAGAATGTACTAGGTTTTCTTGTCCTTCAAATTAGACCAATTCTCCCTTTTGTTCTGGCCCTGTATATGTCCAAATGCTGGATGGAAACTTTAATCGTGGCTTGGAAATCTTTTCTAGAGGATTTGCTAGTTTGTCTATACTCAGACCGGGTCAGCCGCTCTGAGACATCTCATTAGAACCTATGCCCCTTTCGATGGCCCAGAACCAGACTGTAACCTGGAAGGGCAAGAATAGTAAATGTGTCAGGTGTCTGAAATCTGATTTGAACTCAGATCCTCCTGACTCCAGGGCCAGTGCTCTACTCACTACGCCACCTAGCTGCCCTGAGATTCATAGTTTTACATACAGTCTTCTTTTTCCCCCTCTTTTGTGTGTATGTGTTTTTCCTCTGTGTATGGAAATTGCCTTTTTTGGTGTTAAAGTTCAAAATTTTAAAAAAAAATTTAAAAAGGGGCCAAGAATATTTTAGGTCTGCCTGACAATGAACCTAGGGAAATTCTTCTTCATTATGCCCCTCCCTAAGAGGCAAGGCTCATGTACACCACATTTTATTTGAGTTTTGGAGGGAAAGCTTATTTGGCATTGGCATTTTGTAAGTAATATCTTTTGACTCATAGTTAGCTAACCGCAACTTATTAACTCATCCTTCAAAGCTACAAGTCTTATAGCAGTATATGAAAGATGAAAAGCTTTCTCCCCACTTCCCCACTGGAACAGTCCCTTCCAACACAGTCTTCATCCAAACTTGATTCTGACAGTTAATCCTGTAAGTAAGCTCTCAGTGCAAAGTTCACTGTATTTATTGCATATCACTGCCCCAAAAAGGCACTAGGAACAGCTCATTGCACGGGAAATATTCTCGGATACTTTGTTCCATCAGGTGTTGTATAGAGAATGGTAGAGAATATGATATTGTTCTTTTCTGACTTCCATTTTGTCACCCTAACTAAGCTATAGAGGACCTGGTCCTCTAGATAGAAAGGGAATAAAATGGAAATTTTTGGCCTGAAAAAAATTATGTTTCCCCTGCTGAACAATAAGATGCCTTTTAAAAAATGAATTAAATCATTTTTATTTTATTGATAATAGCTGCCATGTAGAGTGCTTTACCAGCATTTGCTCATTTTGAGTGTCATAAAAGACTATTGTGTTTTCTATTTTCCAGGTTACAAAACTGAGGCCTAGGAAGGCTGATTCACTCATAATCACACTGCTAGAAGTAGGATTTGAAGCTGGGTCTTCCTGACTCGGTTTCCAGCAATGACGCAGATCACAACTATTTCATCTATGCTTGCCTATTCTGTGCGAATTTTGTCCGTGTCTTCCCACAAGCTGTCACAGGGGGGTCTGCCCCTGTAATGAGGGACCTTTCTTACATTCTACTGACTTTACAAGGATGCTAGTGTAAACATCAACATGTTGGTCATTATGTTTCATTCCATATTTATCATCTACCACCTCTTTGTGGATGGCTGGGCAGCATGCTTCACCATCCAGTCCCCTGAAGTCATGATTGGTCCTTGCATTGATCAATGTTTTAATGTCTTTCAAACGATGTTTTCCTTTACATTACTGTAATTATCATGGAAATTGTTCTTGTTCATCTTACTTAGCTACTCATCAGGTTATACTAATTTTTTTGGAATTCTTCAGATGTGTAATTTCTCATGGTAAGAAATACCGTACAATGATATTCTTCCATTATTATCATCCTTGTTACTGTTGTCATATGCCACAGTTTGTTCGACCATTTCTAGATGCACGGGCACTCGTTTTCCTTCAGTTCTTTATTATTACTGACTTCTAATGGCTCAAATCAGGACTTCCTCATGAGTTGTGACTTCTGCCTAACTCTGATTGAAAAGCCTAAATCAATAGTTTTGTCAGGTATAAAATAGATAATATAAATACAGTCCAGAAACAGCTCCTTGGTTTGTAGTTTCTCTGCCATATCATTCAAAACTTTGAAAGCAGCCATATATAAATAAAGTGAAGGACCACAGCACACAGCCATCTGTAATTCAGTGCCTTGCCCATGAGCTATTTTAGGGAAAAAAAGGTCTTCTCAGTACAGTTATCTGAGGGACTGTTTTCTTTCAGTGTTAAGAACTATCTCAAACTCCATTTGCATCAACAACTTTGCTTAGTTTTGACTCCATAGAACAACATGGCCAAGTGCCAAGTACCTGTGCTCTCCGTTTTCAGCTTCCTTTTGTGTATCTTCCCCCATTAGATTGTAAGCTCCTTGAGGATAGGGCTCTCTCTCTTTTTAATTTTCATCCTTGGTGTTTAGCACAAGTATCTGGAGCATAGTAGGCACTTAATAAATGTTTAATGAATTGAATTGAAAAACCCTCTGCTCTTCACACACAAATGCCCTTTCTCTTTCCCTTTTGGCAAATAAAATGTCCATATGCAAAAAGAGATAGTACCTTATACCAGGTAATGGTTATTTTTTCACTCTGGGATTCAGGATTCTCAGTTTTTCATTTCTAAGCCTCTTTCATGCTTCCATTTCCTTTCTCTCCCCCACCCTCATCTATCTTATATACAGTATGTACATATTATTTCCACTGTTAGAATGTGAGCCCTTTGAGGCAGGTACTGTTTTGCTTTGGTCTTTGTATATCCTCAGTGCTTATTATAATGCCTGACACATAGGTGCCTAAAAAATGCTTCTTGATTTATTGATGTACATGAGTGGGTAAGGAAGAAACCATAGAGACAAAGCTAAACCCATAAGATTTTCTACCTAGTTATATATTTTTATAATCCTTCCATATACATACTATAATCAGACAATCTAAGGCACACCTTCACATATGTAGATAGACAAGCTCTATTTTCTAACTATATTTTATAATCTGGAAAATTGACATTTTTCATTTCCTTAGTTTTTACTGTGTATATGGTTAGGTTGAATTCTCTTCTAGGAGGCTTTATAATGTTCTAAGGCTTGATGAAACCAGCAAATAAACAGGATAATCTGGAATACTTAACCATCCTCAGGGACTCCCTCTGCAATTTTGATTCTGTGCGAGATATCTTCCATGACACTGACAAACAGCACTGGTGAGTATATGTTTTAAGTTCGGTCTGATAGTATGATTAGAAGGTCATTGAACTAGATTATCTCTGTCAAGGAATCTCGAATTTTGATGTATGGAGAAACCATCAAATACTTTTTTTTTTAACAAAAATGAACAGTGGGGTATTATAGTCTCTATATCTTGCAGCAAATTATGTGTTAGTAAAAATGTGTTTTACTATGGAATACTGCTTGCAGAAACTTCCCTATACTCTACTAAAACCTTCATCTAGGAGGCCTCAGATGATTTTCATTAAAACCAAATGCATGTAGATAGTAAAGTATATATCCAAGTCACTAGCTGATATTTTCTAGGTGGCTTTTTTTGAGTATTAATGAGAATGAAGATTTTTCCCCACACCTTTGATATTTTATCCTCCTTCTGATAGCTTGAGAATCAATCCCTCAAAACTATTATAATTGTGGCAACACTAACCCAGATATCTTTTCTATATACTTGATTGAATCCTGCAATTTTTCTCATCTTAGTTCTCTTTGGTGACATTTCTTCCTCATAAGTACATCCAGGATTGTGATGCTAGAGTTCAAGTATTGTGGCTTAATTGTTCTTGATGGTTAAAAAAGTTAGTTATAAAAATCTTTGCAGATCTTTTCCATTTTTCTTTTGCTTGCTTCCCTCCTATTTTCATCCTTAAATGACACTGTGCTCAGTTGGCTCTGTTGCCATGCTTTCTATATGCTAATTCTACCCTTGGCTACTTCTATAAAGCAGTACTGTTCATAATTTTCTATCATCCTTTGTGAGATTTTACAAGTGAATTTATATTCTAAAATGGCGTTCCCCTGGCTGTTTTCTCTCTGCTTAGCAAGTAAATCATGTGTTTGCTCATGAAGAAACGTTTTAGGTCCTTTGAGGTTACTTGTAATGGTAATTGATTTACATAGGTTAAACTTTTGAAAGAAGTTATTGTAGTCTGTGTCCTTTCTTCCAACCCTGTGACATTTACCATCATAAATAACGTGCTTAAATAGGTTAGCTCAGAGTTATTTAAATTGCACATCATATTTTTTCTCATTTTTATTCTGCTAGTTTTGTACCACTTTTGATCTTTAATAAATTGATGGTCTAACTCTACAAAGAAAGTTGATTCAGGAATAACTACATATTAGTAATGTTTCCCAATTGTTAGAATAAGTTTCATTTTTTTGTGAAGTTATTTGGCATTAGTGGCGCATAACCTTTCTGAGATAGATACTAAAGATCTTATTAACCTAGTTTTATAGATTAAGAAACTTAGGCTCTGAGAAATTAAGTGACTTGTCCAAGGTCACCAAGCTAGTAAATGTCTGAGGCAGGATATTTATCCAGGTCTTCATCACTCTCCAAATTACCTCCATTACTGAGTTGTAATTCAGCAAAATGATAGGCTTATTCTTTCAAATGTCAGAATTCTCTAAATGCATCCTAAATAAGCCTGCAACATTAATTCCTCAAAATGAGCAATTTGCTTTCATGATATAGAGGAAAGAATATTGACTCTGGAGTGAGGGGGCCTGGTTCAAATCCTACCTCTGTAACTTGCTAACTATTTGGCCTAGGAGAAGTAATTTAACTTTCCTAAGCCTCAGTCTCTTCCTTCCTATAATAAGAGGGTTGGATTAGATGGCCTTTGATCTATGGAATCAGAACACCCTCATGTTCTTAGTGAGTGGCAGTTATTGAGTATATGAAGCATATTAATATATATTGAGTATATATAAAGTGAAACTGAGGAAGACCATGTTCTAGGTTTGGTCACTTCTGAGTATGAATGGTTTAAGGGTAACCACGTTATTGCTCTAATCAGTACTCAGGCTTCCCAACCAGTGAAAAATAACTAATAAGAAAAGGACAGAAGAAAGAAGATTGGAGAATTAGTTCGTTTTTGCTTTTCCTTTGCAACCCAAGTGTTTAACACAGCACATAGTAAACACTTAATAAATGTTTTTTGGTTTACTAACTGTACCAGGGATTTCATCAATGTAGAGAACACCTGGTGTCCTCCTTCCTTTACTCACGTAGATCTGCAACTCACCCTCTTGGAGAGTTGCCTGGGGCACTGAGAGGTTCAGTGATTTGCCCATGGTCACACAGCCAGCTGTTATGGTAATTATGATGGGACTTTTTTTTTATTGTTTTCTCTTTTGGAATGCTGAGGTAATCAAGTGCTTTTTGATGAGTTTTGCTTTTTGAATATAATGGCAAGCAAAGTGGACTTTTTGTTGTCTTTGTTTTGGAGTGCTTCTCAGCACTAAGGAATCTTTGGGGGAGTCTTTGATGACCTGCTTACATCAAGGGAAGGCCTAGTTCACATGGGTTTGAGTTGCATGGTTGTGACACCCTCTGACCCTGAAGAAATGTATATAAACTCAGAGGTTAGCGTTTTGCCTTTGGGGGCACACTCATTGAAAGAGTGTTGGTGACAAGACTCTGGGTAGCCATTGAAGCAGCCCCCCTGGCTTTGAAAACCCAGATGTTGGTGCTTCTCTCTGGTAATTATGTATGTATTGTGATTTGGTCAAACAGTTAAAAGCCTCTCTGTTGATATATTTGTAATTTCTGTTTGTATTTGCTCTGAAGTTCAGAGTGCTGGCTTTCCCCCCTGAACTAAGTGAATGGTATATGTATGTTTAATTAAAATAAGATTGCTAACCCCTTAAAGTTGCTTTCCTTAGAAAAGCAAATCAAAGGACCTGTGCTGGCAGCCGTCCTGTATGCTGGTGTTGTTGGTCTTACACCTCCACAGCAGCTGCTGGCAACGTTGTTGTTACACCAGTATATGTCAGAGATTGGAATGGAATCTGAGTCTTCCTGGTTCCAAGGACTGCCTATTGTACCACACTGTCTTTCTAGGAGTGTTATTAGAAAACATAAAAACAATACGTCTCTGATTTTCAAGATTTGGTTTTATCTTCATATTCCACTGTCTTGCCTGTTCCTCATTGAAGCAGATTAAAACAGAATGATAAAGGGGATATGTGAAGTCTGCACACTATGGTGCTGAAAGCCCTGGGTAAAATATGCTTTACTTTTCCACAGAGCTATGGGTTATGTGTGCTCATGGGCCCCAAATGAGTAAATTTGCATAAAACATAAGTCATTGGCCAAACCTCTTTCTTACCAGCTATGTGCAGTATAATAACTGCTTTCAAAGCTATCAGCAGAGGAAGCAAACTCCTTCCCTAGCCTCATACTTTTACCATGAATGGACAGAGTAAATGAGACTACTGGATGCTATGGAGGAGTTACAGAGTCAGTAATAGCTTATATTCATATAATGCTCTAATTCATGTAATGCTTTAAGGTTTCCAGTGGTCTTTTTTCCTGACCATCCTGTGAGGCAGGTAGTAGAAATATCATTTTGTCCATGTTACAGATAAAAAAAGTCAGATTCAGAAAGGTAAATAACTTGCCCATAGGAACGGCACCAACAAACAGCAACAACACCCCAACAATCCTAAGAAGTTTCAGGCCTTTGGCTCAGGTTTTCTGATTCCAGGATTAGTTTCTTTTTTGTCAGGTATAGATGAAGCCTCTTTTTTTTTTGGAGCGGGGAAGGCAGGGCAGTTGGGGTTAAGTGACTTGCCCAAGGTCACACAGCTAGTAAGTGTGTTAAGTGTCTGAGGCTGGATTTGAACTCAGGTCCTCCGTCCTCCTGACTCCAGGACTGGTGCTCTACTTACTGCACCACCTAGCTGCCCCACATGAAGCCTCTTTTTGTAGTCACTACTCTTTATTCATTCATTCATTCATTCATAATTTATTCATTCATTATTTATTTATATATAAATATTTTTTATTTTTATTTATATATAAATATGTTTATATAGTCATCTATTTTATATTTACATATATCATTTATTATTATTTATTTAAGTACACTAAAAAAAGACTTGAGGAAGCTATTTGGCTGTAGGAAAAGACTCACTAAAAGGGAATTGGGACAAAAGGTGAGTGATTACAGAAAGTCTATAGTCCTTTGGATTGGGGGTGGAATGTTCATCTGGATCTTGCTTTAATCAAATTGGAAATTTGTATTTGCCTTGGGCTACAGAAGAGATGAGTATGAGTCAGATAGGGAATACAGACTGGACCTGTGATTTTTACCGGTATAGGGAGCTCCCACATGAGCAAGTTCCTGTTTCCATAATGACTTACCTAGCATTACAAAGCCAGTATGTGTTATAGGCCTAACATGAACTCAGGTCTTTGAGACTATCTCTCTGAGACAAGTAACAAAATGAGAAAAAAAAATTAAGTCCCTTTGCAAGGGACTTGGGGAGATCCTATAGAGCTCTACCTTGTACTAAGTGCTTTGTTGGTCAGCAAGCCAGCTGCTTTCCATACCCAGCTCACTACCGCCTAGCATGTTGCTTTGGGGGAATCACTATTTCTCTGCTAGAGGCAGCTAGGTGGCAGAGTGGCTAGAGTGCAGGGCCTAGAGTCAAGAAGATCAGACTTCAGATCTGGTCTCATACACTTATCAGCTATATGACCTGGGACAAGTCACTTAATCTGTTTACTTCAGTTTCTTCAACTGTAAAATGGGAAAATAATAGCACCTATTTCCTAGGGGTGTTGTGACGATCAAATGAAATAATATTTGTAAAGCCCTTAGGACAGTGCCTAGGACATAGCAGGTACTCAATAATCGTTCCTTTCCTTCCTGTTTTCTTTCCTTCTACCTGTGATTACTCCACTCAGGGCGTGGTATGTATTTGAGGGGAGAGTCAGTAAATCCAAATTCCATGTCAAATGAGCTTTTTATTGTTCCGTGACCATCATAGAATGCACTCTTCTCAACCCAGTTGTCCCTGACATATATGAAATTAGGTGTAAGAGTGTTGCTGACTTTCCACTACTGGAAAAACAACTCAAAGTACTTGCTAATGATGGTGAGTCAGTTACGGCCATCATCATCCTCATTCTCTTCTTCCTCCTTCTACTCATCTTTGTATTGAGAGGAAAGCATAGGATGGAGGCAATTGACGACTTTTTCAAAACCTTAGATCTTTTGATCATTGGACACAGTGAACCATAAATTCATCAGAATTTCAAAGTTTGAAGGGACTGAGTTCCATCAAGTCCAATCCTTACCTGAGTAGAAGTCACTTCAACAGCCCCCCTGACAAATGGTCATCCTGCCACTGCTTAACACTTCAAGCAAATGTAACCACAATGAGAGGAGCATTCCTTATTAAACACGTCAACCTGTTGCTTTGATTACCAGGTGTTTTAGGTTTAAACCTAGATGGATCTTATAAGATCTCAATAGTTTTCATTTTAATAAAGAAAAAACAACAATCAGAATTTATTAAGTATTTATTATATATCAGGCTCTGTACTAAGCACAATAGATACAAAGACAGGAGCCAAACATCCCTACTCTCAAAGTGCCAACATTCTAATATGGGGGAATAACAGGTAAATAAAAAAATAACATGTTTGGTTTCATTCCTTGTAATCTTGACATTCTGGAACTCTTTCCTTACCCTAATCAGCGGAGGGAAACATCCTCCTAACATGCATTGTGGTGGTTTGTAGTGAAGTTGAAAAAACCCAAGAGATCGAGAATTGGTTGGTTAGTTGTTGTCCTTCATGCTGGAAGAGGATCAAAATGACATTACTATGTTGGGGTCCAGATACAATGTGTCTGACTGTGGCTGATCAGATCAATATGAGTTCATGAAGACTCTACCACAGGTTGGGCACAAATGTGATAGAGCCTTTGAAGCTTGTATTTGTCTGATATGAAATAGAAACCAATGGATCAAGAGTTAGACATGACAGTTCTCTTCCCAGCTCTGCCCCTGATTATATGACTTTTTCTTATGTACCCATAGTTGAGTCACGTCACCTTTATGAAACTCAATATTCTCTGCAAGATGAATAGGCTAGGTGACCTCTAACTTTCCTTCCAGCTCTGATATACTATGATTCTCTAATGAGTAGGGGAAAGGGGGGGGGTGGTTGGTAAATATTTACTCCTCTTAACTTCTAAGATATTAAAACCATCCCTGAATCTCTTTAGTTTTAGAAGCTTCATGAAGAGCTACATTAATCTATAAAGCAAAAATCAGCCCTCCCCCAAAACCAGTTGACCTCAAGGAATTCTAAGTATGGCTGAATGTGGTCCTTATAGACAAACCACCTTTAATGTGTATGAAAAGCGATTAAAAAAAAGAAAAGAGTTAAATGAGAACCAAAAAGATCTGAAAACCCTGGATTCCCTGCATAGGGAAATAGTTTTTTTGGGGGGACCATATGTTCCCTTTTGTAATACAAATGTGTCGAAAGAGCAAATATCTGCAAAAATCAACTACAAAGAGGTTCTGTGCAAGCTAATGCATCTCCAGCCATCCAGTCATGAGAAAAATTTGGAGTAACCAGCAGTGGGTCCGTCCAGATCCATCCGCCACAGTGGTGATAAAAGCCCAGATGCCTTGCTGGGCAGCATGTGTGGAGTGCTTTCGTCTGTGGAGTGTCCCCAGCAGCAGGGCGTCGGTGGATGGGGAGGAGGGCTGAAGCCAGCAAGTCAGCCATTTCTAAACTGTGTATAGCCTGTTCAGAATGCTAATGAAGTATGCCTTCGATCTTCCCTGGAGCAGGCACTAGATTTTCTGTAAAGTGCAAAATTATGTCTTCCGAGGCTTTTTATGCAGTCGTTTGTCTCTTCCCTTTTCCATAGAGGCTACTTTTTTGTTTTTCTGGATCTTCTGTATGAGACCATTTTGAATTATTTAGTTGAGGAATATATATTATAACCCAAAGGTTATCTCTTGGGGAGGCATTGTGGTCTAGTGGAAATAATATTGACTTGAGTCAGAGAACCTGAGTTTAAATTTTGTCTCTGCCAATCATGTCTGTGTGTCCTTGGCCATGTCACAACCTCTCTGAGACAGAATTTCCATATGTGTAAAATGAAGGATCTGGGCTAGAAAGTCTCAGAGGTTTGTTACAGCTCAAGGTAGCTCTGTGATCCTATGGTTCTCCAGGAAGGCTTTTGTTTAAATATATGTATGTTGTTTCTCCCCTAGAATGAAAACTTCTTGGGGATATTCTATTTTTGTCTTCATATCCCCAGCAACTGGAATAGTGCCTGGCACATAGTAGGCATTTGATAAATGCTTAATAATTGATTTTAGCAGTTTGTCCATGGACAAACTTTTCCAAAGAGCAACATGGGCACGTATCAAACAGAGTTACAAAGGGTGATCAACCTTCTGTGAGTATGTGTTATAGTTAAACCCTTAGAACTAGCTAAGGCAATCATTAAGTAGCACAAAATAAAAATCATAACTGTATGAATATTTTCTAGACTTTAGCCAAATAACATGGCTAATGTCAATATTCATTGTGGTTATACTTTAGGCACAATATATTAACATTCATAGCATATCCATGCCATTTTGTTGTAAAAACAAAAAGACCAAACCAAAAAACTTAGTTTATCTAGCATTTTTTAGATTGAAATGTATGTTAACCAACACTTTCACACATCTATGTGAATGATATCCATGATGATGACCAATAATCACTATGAGATTGTTCATTGTCTTCTAAATTACCAAAAACAATGAATTATATTTAGTGTGTTTTTAGTAGGCAGGTCAGGCCCCACCCCCTCCCCCTAATTTGCTAAGCATTTGCTGAGTGCCTACTATGTGTCAGGTGTTCAATTGTATTTTAATTCTTTGAAAATTGGTAGTCGATGGATGATATACGTAGTAAACCAGAATATTTTATTAACCAGCATACTCCCTTCATAATCACACCATATAAAGAGTTCATCTTACTCTGACTTTTGTTCCTATATGTAGCCACAGGGCCATCTGATCTGCTTTCTTATAATGGTGAGGTCAGAGCACTAATTGCAAATCCTGAGAATAGCGGAATCTATCTGTGACAAAAGCTGATATCCAATGCAAACTGTTTGGTGGAGTTCATTTGCTACAGGCTGGTGCAAGAAAAATGTATTTTAGGGCTTCCCGCTGTGCACTCATCTCCCATGCATTTTCAACTCTTTTACACATTCCAGTCAGGCACTTCCCTTCAGGAAACCTTGCTACTCTTCAAAGCTTAGATAATCATGTACAGGTTGCCAACTCCCACCTGATACTTCTATCCAACCCTGAACAGAGCTGGCTCTGAATTTATTTGGAGGCCCAGCCTCTCTTCACTCTCCTTAACAATTTTAATTTTCTCTCTTCAACAGCAGAAACTTTTGGGGCTTTTGCTGGGTCCAAACTTAGGGTTATACTATCACAAAAACCTCCTGGTGCTGTTCTGAGGCAAGTCATTTGCTGTTAACAGAAGTGGCCTTGGCTTTCTAAGGCTATTACAGAGTTATCAGAGAAGCAACCCAATTAATTCACCATTAAATAGACCCAAATCTGTTCTGTAACAGTGATCTTAGAAATAGATCGAATGTTTCACATTTGCCACAATTGAGCTGCATAAACTTTCCTCCATTTCAACTAAAGCAATATGAAAACAGATACTTTAATATATCCAGTGACTGGCTCTGCACTAAAAGCCTGGTGTAAAGTACCAGGCATGATTTGGTATATATAAAACTCCTATCTCAGCATTAGCCTTTGTCCCCGCCACCCTCCCCCATCTTACAGAATCTATCAGACCTGGCAACAGGCAGCTATCACGCAACTGAAACATTTTATTTTTCGTGACAATTTTATATCACTTCCAGACTTTAAAACTTTTTCCATTTTACTGAAAATTCTTGGTTTACTTGTTGGCAGATCAAACGCTGTTTTTAAGTGCACACATTTTAAAATTAACTGTTCTTTAGATCCAAGTGAACAAAACCTGGTTGGAGAAGCTTTTTACCACTCCCCGCGCCCCCCGTCCCACTCCAATCTCCCAATAAGCTCTTTGGATGGAACATCTTTTGATTATGTGGCATAGAGGACAAAATCACTAATTTTGAATCTAATGTTGTTCATGAGTTATAGGTTATAAATGACATTTATTAATAATATAGTCATGGATATTATCTTTTGTGTTTGAAAGCATCCTTAATAATCTTGCAAGGGAGGTCAATGATATTTTGAAGAGGCACTGATGAGTTCAGAAAGGCCAAGTCGTTTGGGAATCATCCTAGAACACACATAGTATAGTAGATGCATCAATTCCTTTTTGTATCAGTGTAGGTGATTAATAAGTGTTTGCTGAATTGAATTGAGCTCTAAGCAATTTCAGAATAGTTCTCTAAAGGCCTCATTGTAATGTGAAATTGTCTGGCTACTTAGAAGGTTTTGGTATTGATGTTTGTAGTCAGCAACTGTGGCTATATCTGAAAGCTGGTCTGAAGATTTCCTTTCAAGGAATCCATTTTGGGCCATATGTGAATAAAGGGAGAATGTGTAGACCTATAAATAGAGCAGGGTGACCAACATTTTGCCCCGGGGTTCTAATGTGGCAGGAGGTACAGTTTTCTGTCCTTTTTGCCTGTGCCACATAGGAACTGCCCCTCACCTGGCTCTGAGCCACATCCTGCAGGGCCCCATTGCCATGGCTCCTGTCTCCAACCTTACCTCACTGCTACATCTTTCATCTCTTATTGGGGGCTGGGGTGATGGAAGATGTAGAGAGTGGTTACAGGGACTGGAAACTGTCAGCTATGTCTTAGGGGCAAAGGCTGGACTCTATAGGGGACTGTCCTCTATGGAACAACCACACCTGTCCTTTGCATGGCTTCCTTATGCCCAACTGAATTGGTTCAGGATGTGAGAATCCCTAGGTCACACCTCTTGAGAAGTTGCTTTTAGTTTCTCTATTTTTAAGATGATTGGTATCTAGCAGGGTGCTGGTAAATGTTTAATTACTTACTCTCTGAAAAAAATTTTTTTTGACTGGGCACATTTCAAAGTTTAATTTACATTATCATTTTCTCCATCTCTTTCATAAATGTAGAGTCTAGACTCTAGACAAAAAAAAGTTTAATTTGAATTATTAACATTTTCTCTATCTCATAAGCCTAGACGGTAAAGTTTAATTTGCGTTATTAATAACATTTTCTCCATTTCTTCTAATATGTAAATGCTCACACTGAAAATTTGACAATTGACTAGTCTGTATGAGCTGGCTTCAGTACACCCCCACATGTGTATTTTCTATAGGCTCCCTCAATTTCATATTTGCTTTAGTTTGCCTTATAGTCCCTTCAGTGGTCAAAATATTTCTGGTGGCATTGGTTTAAGCCTTCCAGGTAGAATCCTACATTTCTTGCCTAGAAGTTTTCAGTGAATACCATTACTGCTGCACTCCCCATTGATGATCTGGTTCTGAACAGTGAAAGCATCTTGCTGGTGGGGATCTTGATCTAACAACTCTTGGCTTAATTTATCTCTGATTTAGCTTAATTAATTTAGTTACCTCTTCTCTAACAATCTTTATTCTGTTGCAACAGAACTGGAATCTCTTCCACATTTCCAGCCTACACGTGCTTCTCTAATGTTTAACATAATAGGTCACTAAAAATTCCATCATTTGTTTTGGTCTTTAGTTAGCTAGCTCTCTCCCTTTACATTTACTCTCAAATATTGTAGCTTGTCATACAAATATAAGGTAAGAATTTTGATGAAATCTTGTTTGTTTGGGATTTTTCTTTCCAGTCTAAAAAAAAAGCAAACAAGCCTAAAATTGAGTAATGAGTGGTATGAAATAATTCTGCTCTGATTCACATTGAAGCAAGTCATTAGCAAAAGCAGTTCCAAAATAACTCATCTAATGTTAGAATAACGAGTATTTCAAGGGATCATAGATCTGGAGCTAGAAGGGACTTCGGAGACCATGTCCTAATCTAGCCTTCTTCTCATTTTTCGTATTAGGGAACTGAGGCTCAGGGAGGTTAAATGACTTCCCCCAGATCAAATGAAATAACATATATAAAGTGTTTTGCTGCTTGTGGTTAGTGTCTAGGGTTGCAGAGGTAGTAAAAATCAGAGGTGGCATTGGAAGCCAGGTACCCTGTCTCGAGAGTGAGAGCTCTTTTAATGGCATCAACACTGTCTCTGGGTGACAAGTGTCCATCCAGGTTTCTATTCTGTTTCCAACACCATTCCCCAAGATGCGCCTTGAGAAGGCAAGGTTGTCTTCCTTGACCATTTTAAAGGGTAGGTATATCCCAATTTCTGTTGGTAATTATACATGGGTCTGCCATATATAAACATACCTAAACCCTTTTGAAATCTAATTGTATTCCATGCCATCATCACAGCTTGGGGGGTCATGAAGATGTCTTTGATAATGATGAGATGACAGCACCAATTTTTTGAAAATTGCCATGCGAACATGTCATCATTGCCAAATAATAAATAAAAGACAAAGCAACAACTTTTGGAGACAAATCTTTTACAGAACTTTTGGATTTCCTTAGGAAACAAAAAGCACAAGCTCTTTTTTTATTTGTTGAGGAAGAGACTTCAGTTACTTCCTGGAAATGCCAATTTTTCCTCTTCAAATATTATCTTTCTATTCATACACTTCTGTCTTCCGTGCCAATAGATGCTTTCAAAGCATTTAGCTCAAGGTCACAGAACCGTTAGGACATTGAATGCAACTAACAGCATCATTTTCCTTCCTTGAGATGCTTCACTATTTTACAAGCCCCTTTCACATTCAATTAATTTTTTTCGCCTTTTGCTTTAAAGTCACTTTCTTGGTCTTTACTCATAAGCCTTTTGCATATAGATGGCCCTTCCCTACTCCCTTCCCCCAAAAAAGAGTTCAGGGAAGATGTTTACACTGGAGCCGGGAGCCAAAGGAAAAGCAAGAGGTTTTTTTGTTTGTGCAGTAAAGATCAAGATTTCCTTATACTGGGAATTATCGGGGGAGGAGAATGAAGAGAGAGAAAGACACACACACATACACACAGAGAGAGACAGAGACAGAGACAGAGAGACAGAGATACATAGAGACGGAAAGAGAGACAGACATAGAAAGAGAGACAGAAAGAGAGAGACAGAGAGACAGATACATAGAGACAGACAGACAGAAAGAGAGAGACAGAGAGAGAGGAGAGGAGCGAATCATTAGTGTGAAAGCTGACAAAATCATATAAGGTCGTGTAGAGTTAGAATTTCAGAGTCTCTTCTTGGTGTTCTACTGTTTGTGTTTGGTCTAGCAATAGGAAAATATCCTGGAAGAAGGCAAGGTGTCCTAAGTACATAAGTGCTCATACTTATAAAGTATGCAATATCCATGGTGTGTTTGAATTTATAGGCTTAAGAGAACAGTGATTAAGGAGGAGAGAGAAGGGATTTTTAAACACCTTTTTTGAATGGTTTCTATTCCTTGCTGTCACATCTCCAATTATTCTTTCCCTTTGAATGCTTCGTCTTTCTTTTAGTTTCCTGGTACAGGTGGCTGCCATTTGTAGCACCATCAATTTTGCTGCCCCCTTTTAAGGCAGCTATTATTTATGCCAGTTCCTGCTTATCCTCCTTTTGATTCATCCAGACAAGAACAGCTACAAAACATTTTAAACTCCTTGAGATAAAGGTTAACTCTCAGGATCACATGGTATCATGCATAGCCTCCAAACAAACGATTTGGGTCTGCTGCCACCCCACTTTTGGGAATTGTGTCTTTCATGTGTATTTGATTTGGGCCACTCTTGAAGATTCAAGAAATGTGAGCATGGCTTCAAAGTGGAATTTGGTGTCTGGCCAGCGAGAAAATACTCTGCTGTGGTTGATAAGGTGAATTCTGTAGTCTTTATTACCTGTTCTGGGTCCTTGGAGAAGTAAAACAAAATAAAACAAAACAAAAAACCCCAATACAAATGAGAACAGAAAGTCAAAAAGAATGTGTGAAACTGAGGTCATTATGCATAGGATTTTTGTGCCTGTGTTAATTGCTGTTGCATATATTAATCTTTCTAATCATCTGGCTTGAAGTTTGTACATTAGAATTAATGGCAGGCCTGGTAGCCTGTGTGTTAAGCCGTAAATTACCACTCCTTGTCTTGGCATTGAAAGAGATTACTTAGCCATTCACAATTTACCATGGGATGTTCTCCAGATGTGTGGCATCTGAAGTTCTCTGTCCTCGCTCCACTAGAGTAAGCTGGCCTCTTGTCGAGGAAACAAAGACCTGGAAAATATATACATCAAATGTTAAAACATGCAGGCCCACAGACAATGTTAAGATGCCTTTATACTTTCCCTTAGACCATTTGAGGTCCTTAACAATACTCCCAGTGTTGGAGCAAGTGGCACTGCTGGCCTTGCCCTCCTGAATATCTAATTTTATGCTAATCCTCGAATTGTTGAAGGAGCCATTCACTTTCAGCTGGCTCACTCTGTCTTTTGAGGTACCTAAATGATGTTACAACTTGGAAATCCCCTAGATGTGTGCAATTGTGTCTTTAAGCAGCCATGGGCCTTTCGCTATGCAGAAAAGATGTGGCCAATACTACAAACTGGCCTGAATTCTGGATTTCAGAGCGACTGAAAAATATGGTCATTAAGACAGTGTTACCACTAATCCAATTTCATATCAGCTCAAGCTTGATGTAAAAGGCAGTGCTGAACCTGTAGCTGAACCCGATCTTTTTCTGAATAACAACCAAGACCTCTAATGCATTATCTAAACTTTTTTTTGGAAGGGGGTGGTTGATTGTTTGCAAAATATCTTTGGGTTGCCATTAGTTTGGGTTTAATCCTTCAGAAATATTCAGCTCTCCGCGGCCTATTCAACAGTTCAGAAAAAAAAAATGGCTCATCATCTTAGCTTAGTTTGGTTGGGGCCAAAGTATGTGTACTTAGGCCCCTCCCTTATTTTTTTTCAGGTTCACTATCAGACCAGACAGCCCTGTCAATTCAAAATGACATTCTTTTTTCAAACTATTGATCTCTGTTGCTCTTCCAAATCCTTTAGTATTGGCTCTTAGGATTACTATAATGCTATAATCATTCTGTTAAGGATTCAGATTTGTGGTAGGCTAAGAGATGGTAACATCAAAAGGATTGCAATGCCCTTGAAGCGATCAATTTTTGCTCATCAAACACAAATGCTGAGAGGCTGCTTTCAGCTAATAATTTATAACTGAATTAATGACACATGGCCTCCTTCAGGAATGGCCAGGCTCTTTTTCTCTTGGATTTTCTTCCTTGCTTCCCTTCTGTGGCTGCCCACAACTCCCACCTCCATGATGGGATTTCATATTCTAGGAAGGGAAATTGAATTCCAGGCTCTAATCAGGAGATAAGCCACTAGGAAGTAAAAAGTGTATTTTACTGCCTCCAAATCAACAAAGCTAGTGAAATCTTTTATCTTCTTGTGGAATTTTGTAACCTCAAGATCCAAAAAATACTCCTGTTCTACTTCTAATTCAGGTGTCTCCTCTCTTGGTAGTAGACTGAGATATTTTCTTTGTTGCTGTTGTTATTTGGATCCATGAGATCCTGGTCAGCTGAAATCAAGAGGCATTGGTATCCAATTCACACGTGACCTGACTTGTGACTCAGTTTCCTTTCACCAAGAAGTGTCCAAAGTCAAAAATTCCCCTGGTCCTCAGTTCCCTTGTCTGCAAAATGAGGGGACTGGACTAGGTGACTTTTGAGGACCCTTGGGACTCTAGATCTGTGATCCTATAATTATGGCAAGCTCTTTCATAATTACTGTATATGTTTTGATGTTTCCTTATTAATACATTATTAGCTAGCATTTGTGTGGCACTTAGACATTTGTAAAATGCATTATGTGTATATGTATACATATAATAAAAGGAGATATTTGTCAAGCACTTTGCAGACATTAGCAGTTTTGTAGCTATATGAATGCTGGCTGTTATAAATCATTATGATGTATAATCTCATTTGATCATCACAACAATTCTGGGAGGTAAGTAGTATTACTCTCATTCTACAGATAAATAAACCAAGGTAGGAAGAAGTTAAATGATTTTCCCAGGGTCACATAGCTAGTGATGGCCTCAGGCTGGATTCGAACTCATCTCTAACCACTGGACCACCTACTTGTCTATTACAAGGAACACGAATTAACGAATATCAAGAAAATGTATCCCAAAGACCCACCCCTCCCCAAGCTATTTTAATTATATTCCTCACTCATCCTACTCTCTGTCCCTCAACTGTAGTGAGAATATCTGTATTTATATTTTGCTTAGCAATTTAAGGATGCCTTTATCAGATAGATAGTAGGAATAGCAGCTCCATGTTCCTTATGTACGGCTTAGGGAGGTTTAGAATTAATTGCGAGGGTAGGCAAGAAAAAGGAAATAAATGTAATGTGAATTTGACAGCAGGACAGAATGTAGAAGAAGGGGAGTTGGGTAATGCAGGATATTATTTATATAGGGCACAATAAAAAAATTAAATCATATACACAAATCTGAACTTTGTTAATGTATGTGTTAATTTTTTTTTCTGGTATGTTGGCGACTACTAGCAACTCATCTCGAATTTTCAGTCTCTGAGATTGTCTGGCATACTGAGAAATTGGATAATTTGTTCATGGTCACAAAGATAGTACAGTTAGTTGTCAGACATGACTGAACACATGTCTTCACAATTCTAAGACTAGTCTTCTATCTACTGTGCCACGTTTTGAAGCAAGTTATGAAATAATATGCAAATTATTTCTTTTTCTTGTTTATTCATTAGAATATAGGTCCTCTTAGGACACATACCTGGCAGTATTTTGTTAGTTTAGATTGTTAATATGAATACTTGAAAGTAACCCAACTACATTTCCTTAAAAATATTTTATAATCCAGCCTTTCATTAATCCAGATTGACACTCTCCTACTTAATCTACATGAGTAAATGTTTGCTGTGTTTGAAACTGTGCTCATTCCTCTTCTCTCGATATAAATGCTTGATTCAAGCCATTTGCTGTGCCTAGTACATGATCATAAATATTTTTAATTGAATTTATTTGAATTTTGTTAACTTAATATTTTATTTTTTTCTTTTTATGCAGACTCAGAAAATCTCTATCCTTTGGTAATTCAATGAATCATCCATGATTTCAGAGGACTAATGATGTGACATGCTATTCACTTCATGACAGAGACCTGACAGATCTAGGGTGCAAAATAATATCAATATCTAATCCACGTACACATATCTGTCTATCTAGCACCAATTAGGGAATTTGTCTTGATTATGCATATTTGTTACAAGTAATTTGTTTATCTTTTCAATAGTGCTGGAGGTGGAAGGGAGAGAAAATAAATTTGTTAACTTTTTTTTAATTAAGAGGTGAGGGAATGCTAACAATATGGAATGTCGCATGCACTTTCAAATGAGGTCATTGTATTGTTTTGTTGTTGTTCAGTTGTTTCAGTCATGTCCAATTCTTTGTGACCCCATTTTGGGATTTTCTAGGCAAAGATACTAGAATGTTTTGCCATTTCCTTCTCCAGCTCATTTTACAGGCGAGGGAACTGAGGCAAACATAGTTAAGGGAATTGCCTGGGATCACATAGCTAGTGTCTGAGGCCAGATTTGAACTTCAGAAGATGAGTCTTCCTGACTCTAGGCCCAGCACTCTATCCAACTTGACACTTATGTTGTTAATTTTGCTTAAGTAATCTATAAATTTTTGGGAATATAAAAAATAAAACATTGATATGATTTTTAAAAATTTCAAAAAATGGATTCAAGATTATGTAGATATCCCTTCCATTAGTACATATGCATTAGTACTCAACTGTTTCCTTTTCATCTTGTACAATCCTTATCCCTGTCTTTCCATACATCTTTTACAGAGGATCTATCCAATATACTGAATCTTTTAATATTTTGTGGGTTTGAATATATCTCTCTGTTCATTTGACACATACAATTCTTGTTGCCTACAAACAGAGCTATCCTTAAAAAACCCTTCACTTGACTGCCATACCTTCAAGTTAATATTGTTTTTTTCCTTCCTTTCATTGCCATGCTTTCAGAGTCTAAAGTGTCCATTTCCTCATTATGCCCACATTTCTGCATTTCTCCACTCCTTACAAATTGTCACTCATCTGAACCTGTCTTCATAGTTAACAGTGATTTCTTAACTGCTAAATCCCATGTCCTTTTCTCAGTTTTTTTTTATTTGATCTCTTTGCAGCTTCTGATGCTGTTGGCCACGCTTTTCTGCTTGATACTCTCTCCTATCTTGGCTTTGTGAAACTGCTCTTTCCTAGTTCTCCTCTGCCTGTCTGACAAGTGGTTTTCAGTATCCTTTCCTGATTAATCAGCCATCTCTCTTCTCAGTGTGAAGTTTATTAAAAACTCTTTAGTGGATCCTCTCCTCTCCTCACCTCTCCTCCCTTCTCCTCTCCTTCCTTCTCCTCTCCTTTCCTCTCTGGTCCTCCCTACCAATTATCATCTCCATGAATGAATGAATGAGTTCCTAGAGTTTATAAATTCCTTCCTAATCATCCATTTGAAATCTAGCCACACATTTTAAATGGCTTGCTTGACAGTTCAGCTTGGGTGTTCCATATGTGTTCAAACTCAACATGTTCGACATGTTTAGCAATTAAAACCACCCCTCCTACAAACATTCCTTTTTCTGTTAAGTGTTGTTGTTTAGCTGTTTCAATCTGGTTCTTTTTGACCTCATTTGGGTTTTTTTTGGCAACGATACTGGAGTGGTTTGCTATTTCCTTCTCTAGCCCATCTTACAGATGAGAAAACTGAGGCGAACAGAGTGAAGTGACTTGCCCAGGGTCACACAGCTTGTGTCTGATTTGAACTCAGGTATTCCTGACTCCAGGCTGAGCACTCTATACACTGTGCCACCTGGCTGCCCATATTTCCAGACTTCATAGCCATCCTTAATTCTTTTCTCTTTCATATTTCTTCACAGCACTTTAAATCTTATTGAAGCTATATCTCCAGTTCATCAGTTATTCAATCCTCCCCCCTTTTCCCCTTTTTTAAAGGAATGCTTCAATCATACTTTTTAAAAACAATGCTATCGGGGACAGAGCCAAGATGGTGGAGTATAGGAAGAGACTTGGCTGAGCTCTTCCCGAAACCCCTCCAAATACCTTTAAAAATGACTTTAAACAAATTCTACAGCAGCAGAGTCCACAAAAAGACAGAGTGAAACAAATTTCCACTCCAAGCCAACCTAGAAGGTTGACAGGAAAGGTCTGTTGCACCAGGCTGAGAGAGGAGTGTAGTCCAGTGTAGGCTGTGCCAGAACAGACAAGGACTCAGCAAACCTGGCCTCAGGGGACTGAATCACTGGCAGCAGTGGTGGTTTCCAGACTTCTCAGTCCACAAGCACCAAAAACAAATTAGAAGGTTGATAGGAAAGGTCTGTTGGACCTGGGTGAGAGAGGAGCACAGTTTGGCCCCAGGTCCAGCACAGCCCCTACCTCAGCAAACCAGGAGCAGACCTTGAGAGTGACTGAATCAGCAGCAGCAGCTGTAGTGGCTGCTTCTGAAGCTCTCAGCCCACAGACAATAAGGGGATTGAACAACTGGTCAGAAAGAGATTACAGGGGTCTCTTTGCTGGCACTAAGGCAGGATTCTGTTGCTTTGCTCATGCTTGGATCTGGGTCACAGTCCTTGGTGGAAGTCCTGGGGTGAGGAGGAGCACTAACATAGCAGAGCTTGTGTCAGCAGTGGAAAGATGTGGCAGAAGATAACACCTTAAAAAGTAAACTAACCCAAATGGCAAAAGAAGTCCAAAAAGCCAATGAGAAGAATGTGTTAAAAAGCAGAATTGGTCAAGTGGAAAAAGTGGTCCAAAAACTCACTGAAGAAAATAGTTCCTTAAAAATTAGAATGGAGCAAATGGAAGTTAATGACTCCATGAGAAATCAAGAAATTATAAAACAGAACCAAAAGAATGAAAAAATAGAAGACAATGTGAAATATCTCATTGGAAAACAACTGACCTGGAAAAAAGATCCAGGAGAGATAAGTTAAAAATTATTGGACTACCTGAAAGCCATGATCAAAAAAATAGAAAAAAAGGGCCTAGATATAATCTTTCAAGAAATTATCCAGGAAAACTGCCCTGATAGTCTAGAACCAGAGGGCAAAATAGAAATTGAAAGAATCTACTGATCACCTCCTGAAAGAACTCCCCAAAGGAAAACTTTTAGGAAGATTGTAGCCAAATTCCAGAGTTCCCAGGTCAAGTAGAAAATATTGCAAGCATCCAAAAAGAAACAATTCAAGTATTGTGGAAACACAATCTGGATAATACAAGATTTAGCAGCTTCTACATTAAAGAATTGGAGAGCTTGGAATACAATATTCTGGAGGTCAAAGGAGCTAGGATTGAAACCAAGAATCACCTACCCAGCAAAACTAAGTATAATCCATGAGGGGGGAAAATGGATATTCAATGAGGTAGAAGAACTTCATGCATTCTTGAGAAAAAACCAGAGCTAAATAGAAAATGTGACTTTCAAATACAAGATTCAAGAGAAGCATGAGAAGGTAAACAGGAAAGAGAAATCATAAGAGACTTTATTAAACTATTTACATTCCTACATGGAAAGATGATATTTGTAACTCATGAGACCTTTCTCATTATTAGTGTAGTTAGAAGGAGTATACATAGATAGAGGGCACAGGTGTGAGCTGAATATGAAGGGATGGTATCCAAAAAGTAAAATTAAGGGGTGACAGAGGAACGTACTTGGAGAAAGAGAAAGGGACAGGTAGAATGGGGTAAATCATCTCACATAAAAGAGGAAGGAAAAAGCTTTTATAGTAGAGGGGAAGAAGGGGGAGGTGAGAGGGGATGAGTGAACCTCACTCTCATCAGAATTGGCTTAAAGAGAGAAGAACACGCACACTCTATAGGGCATAGAACTCTATCTTACCCTACAGGAAAGTAGAGGGGAAGGGGATAAGAAAAGGGGAGGGGGTGATAGAAGGGAGGGTAGACTGGGAGAGGGGGTAATCAGAAGCAAACACTTTTGAGGAGGGACAGGATCAAAGGAGGGAATAGAATAAACCTAAGGTGAAATAGGATGGGAGAAATATAGTCTTTCACAACATGACTATTATGGAAGTGTTTTACATGACTGACTACACATGTATAACCTATATCAAACTGCATGCCTTCTCAATGAGGGGGTTGTGGGGAAGGAGGAAGGGAGACAATTTGGAACTCAAAATTTTAAAAACAAATGTTAAAAATTGTTTTTACATGTAACTGGAGATAAAATACCAAATAAAAGTTGAAGAAAAAAGAAATCTAGGTTTTAAGAGGCACAGGGGATGAGAGAGGTGCACTTCAAAATCTGGGAATACCTTTGTCACCAGATTGGCCATAGACTGGCAAAGTTTTAAGCCACAGCAGCTCTCAAAGACTGTCTACAGAGTCAGTGGGAAAGTTATGATCTGAAAGAGCTACCCGCAATGAGAAAAGAACTGATCTATCCAAAAGGGAATTACATCATTTAAAATGACAGCTCAAATTTCTTAAAGTTAGAGCACCCTGAAGGTTTGTCAGAAATATGAATTCAGCTACTGTTCAAAGAGTTTTATTCTGTAAATTCTTTTTCTTTTTTTGCTCTCTTTTTAGGAATGCTAAATATAAAAGAAAAAGAAAAGCAAAAATATTTGTAAAATTATATTTTACTTCACAAAATTTATATTTAAAATCAACTACTTTTCTAAGGAAAAATAAAAAATAAAAATAATGGTATCATTTCCCAGTAAACCCTTTCCAAGAGAATATTCTCACGTAATAAATAAATCAACATGTTGGTAGCATATTATTAATTCTGCATTATTGTATAGAATCCAATTCAAATGTTTTCCTCCTTATCTTTTCCTTCATTCCATTCTCTCATGAAAAGCTAGTCCTTCTCTTGAGGGCAACACTTCCACATGCTCTCTGGATCCCACACCATCCTGTATTCTCTACCAGAATGTCCTCTCTATTAGTTCCCACTCTCTCTCTAATCAAAATAGAGTGCATCCCAAACATCTTAGTGCACTTCTGAGGTTTAATAACCTAAAACTACATTAAGACTTTTTACATGTTGTGTATAAAATCTTCCTTTTGGCATGTTAATCCCTTCACAACCTGGTCCCTTCCTACTTTTCTTCTTTTCTTACCTCATACTCCCTTCCAAATGATCCTGCAACTTTCTTACTGTTCCTCGCTCATAACAATCCACCTTCCAACTCTATGTCCATTCACTGACTGTCCCCATGCCTGAAATGCTCTCCTTCTCCACTGCCATCTATTGGTTTTTTTCAAAACTCAGCTCAAATTCTGTCTTGTGCAGAAAACCTTTCCTGGTCTCTACCTCCTCTTCCCTTTTCTCTCCCATCCTGTCTTCAAAAGTTAGTGCCTTCTGTCTGAGGTTACTTTCAAACCACTCTGTATATATCTTTTATCAACATAGTCATTTGCATGTTTTCTCCCCCATTAGAATAAGACCTCTTTGCAAGCAGGAATCATGCCTTTCTTTTTATCCTCAGCCTTTAGCATAGTGCCTGGCACATAGTGAATACAGTATAAATGTTTGTTGACTGTCTCCATTTTACATCTTTCTTATAGAAGATGAGGGCAGGAACTATTTCATTTTTGTCTTTGGATTTCTGGCACCAATCCATTCTCTATCTCTCTGTTTCTGTCTTTGTTTCTATGTTTCTTTGTGTGTCCGTGTCTGTGATTCTCTCCTTCTCCCTCTCCCTCCCCCTCTTCTTCTCTTTCTCCCTCTCTCTCTCCCTTTCCCATGGCTTCACCCTCACCCTCTCCTTCTCTCTCCTTCCCATTTTGTTACTGTCCCTAAGACCCCTTTGTTCACATTACTGTGATGCCAAGACACAGAGGGGTGGAAACTTGGAGAACAATTTTTCCTTTAAAACTTAGATATTGTTTGAATATGCAGCAAATATACTATCATGTTGTGGTACACAGAGAACCAGGCAAAGAGTCAAGAAGTCACTTAAACTCTTAGTATACTAGCCAACTCTCCAAGATTAAATGTTATAGAGCAGGTGCTAGATCTGCATTGGTAGAGGAAGTTCCATTAATAGGAGTTCCCTATACCAATGAAAAAACAGATCTAGTAAAAAGAAAATTGTCACATGAGAAATTCAAATGAAGACAGGAGCAGTATCAGCACCAGACTGAATATACACAGAGCAGGTCTCTTTTGGAAGCAACCCAATTTGAGACCACTCAAGGATATGAGACCATCTGAAAGACAGAAAGATATCAAATGAATGGGAAAAAAACCCAAAAGATAGTATTCCTACTGTAAAAAAAATAGTGATATGATATCAATGACTATCAACCCACTTTCTCATCTCTAGATAATTTTTATGAGAGCTACAAATGTATAAAGTATCTGGGGGTCCACTTACCAAGAAATACTCAAGACATATAAATACAACTACAAAACACTTGGTAGAGAGGTGGTGGACCAGATTTACAGAGCCAGATATGCATTCTCAGACATGACTAATATGTTTTGTTTTACCTGATTTTGTATTTTTATTATAAGGGATTGTTTCTACTTGGAAATGGAAACTAGGAGTGATGGTAAGATGGGTTGTTAGATAGCAATAGATATGGGAAAAAGAAAAAGCATATTTTATTCATTGAAATTAATTTAATTGTAAGTCATTGCTAAGTAAGTTTGGGCGGTTATATTGATGTTCAACATTAAATTTTCAATAAAAATCTGATTAAAATATCTAAATAAATATCAAGAGTGTCTTTCATGAAAACATAAAAATAGAATTAACTGGAAGCCTTTCACAAATGATATTCTATAGCAAAATGTACCTTTTCCAATGTAAAGTTGGTTAAAAGATGCAGAGAATACAAGATCCCACTGTGGTTCTTGGTAATTGAATAAAAACAAAAAAAAATTGAGTTAAATGCTACCTTAAAGACAAAGTATTATTTCATATGTTTACATACACATATTAAGAAAATGCAAGATTCTTTAATAGATGTGACAACAAAGAGAACTTTGCCTCACAACCCTCTAATTTTACTAAAAGTTGAGGCATAAACTGGGGGATGATATGGTTACCACTGGAGGCAGCTACATGGCACAGTGCTTAGAGTGTTGTCCTGGAGGCAGGATGACTTGAGTTCAAATCTGACCTCAGACACTCACTAAATGTGTGACCCCAGGTAATTCACTTGACTGCTGCTTCATTTTCCTATAATAATAGAACCTATCTCCCAGGGTTGTTTTGTCAATCAAATGGGATAATATTTGTAAAATGCTTAGCACAGTGTCTGGCAAATAGTAAACACTTAATAAATGCTTGTTTTCTTCCTTTTACTGTCATGGAAGGTGTTACAAATTTAGTTTATCTAGGTTTTGCTTTTTATTTGTCTAAATTTTTATTAATGTATTTTGTTTTTACATCACTTTCATAGCCCAATATATTGTTACACATTCCCAGAAGCTATTTCCTATAACAAAGGGAGAAAGGTACATTTGCCTATGATTTCTTCAAGTTCAAGCTTGTCATTATCATGACTCATTGTTCAATTTATCTTTCTTTATTGTTGTCCTTTCAGTTTGCATTAATGTAAAAACCAATCGGGGGCAGCTAAGTGGCACAGTGGATAGATTGCTGGGCCTAGAGTCAGAAAGACTCATCACCCTGAGTTCAAATCTAGCCTCAGACACTTACTAGCTGTGTGACCCTGGTCAAGTCACTTAACTGTGTTTGCCTCAGTTTCCTTATCTGTAAAATGAGCTGGAGAGGAAAATGGCAAACCATTCTAGTATCTGCCAAGCAACCCCCAAATGGGTTCACAAAGAGTCAGACATGACTGAAACAACTGAACAACAAACAATCAACAAGCTTTAATTAAGCACCTACATTTGTACCAGATCCTCGTAACACAAATAATAAACAATCTCTATCTTCACAGGGCTTACATTGTTATTGGGATAGGCAACATGTACATATACTGGGTGTTCCAAAAGTCTCAGTGCAATTGTAAACTTTTGTTAAAGCTTAATTTCACTAAGACTTTTGGACCCCTTGTATAAAGTACATGTAGAATAAATATATACAGGATAAATGCAAAATAAATACAAAGTCGTTAGTGAAGTAGGTCACTAGCTATTGGGGAAATCAGAAAAGGGTCTGTGTAGAAATTGGTCCTTGAGTTGTATCTTGAGGGAAGAGATGGATTCTTTGAGGCAGAGGCAAGAATGTGGTATTAGTATAGTCATGAGGGATAGCCAGTCCAAAGGCACAGAGGTGGGAGATTAAGAAAGTTGGGCCAGAGAATGAAGGAAGAGGAGTAATATACAATGAAGCTTGAAGAGGCCAGGGTGTGAAGGGCTTGAACTAAATCAGTGGCTGTATGAGTAAAGAGAAGCTGTTGTGAAGGTAGAAATGGCCATATTTGGCAATTGATTAGATGTGTGGAATGAGGGGGAGTAAGAAGTAGAGGATAATTCTAGGTTAGAAACATGAGAAACTGGAAGAATGGCTGTGCCTCAGAGAGAAATATGAAAGCGTAGAAGAGGGTTTAAGAGGAAATATAGATTTAAGTTTTGGATATGTTGAATTTGAGATATCTCCAGGACATCCAGTTTGAATGGTAATGGAGATAGCTATAAGAAATATGCATTAGATATGGCTATTATATTCATGGGAGCTGGAGACACACACACACAGACAGACAGAGAGAGAGGGAGAGAGAGAGAGAGAGAGAGAGAGAGAGAGAGAGAGAGAGAGACAGAGAGACAGAGAGACAGAGAGAGAGACAGAGAGACAGAGAGAGACAGAGACAGAGAGAGACAGAGACAGAGAAAGAGAGAGAGGAAGGCAGGGACAGACACTTGGACTTGGAGAACACTTACCATTAGGGATAGTGATATCAATGATGAGCCAGCAAAGGAGACTAAAATAGAGAAATCAGGCAGGTAAGAGGAATAACTGTAGTCCTTGTGTATGTTTTCCTGGTTCTGCCTATTTCACTTTGTATCAGTTCATAGGTTCTTCATTTCATCAGTTCTTCCCATGCCTCTGTGTATTCTTCAAATTATTCTCTTCTACCCATGTACTGCAATATCTTTAGCCATTTCCCCAATCAATATGCATCTATTTCATTTCCAGTTCTTTTGTGCTATGAAATGTGCATATATATGACCTTCCTTTCTATCTATGATCTCTTTAGGAGTGGGAGCCTTGCAATGGAATCATTGAATTGAAGATTATGGGTGTTTTAGTCACTGCCTTAGCAAAATTTCGAATTGTTTTTCAGAATAGTTTTAATTCCAGTTCACTCCATAGGTCCATTAACAATGTGTTAATGTACCTGTATTTTTATAACCCTTGCTCCAACCCCCATCCTACCATCTTTGCCAAGTATCAACCTTTGCTGATATAAGAGGGAAATCTCAGAGTTGCTTTGATATTGGTGACTTGGAGCAATCCTTCAAATGGCTATTAATAGTTTGCAAATCTTCATTTAAAAATCTTTCATTCATATGATTTGATCACATCTTTTGAAAAATGGTTTTTGGTGTCATATATTTGTCTTACTTCCCCAAGTAACTGATATTTTGTGTATCATCAAATAAAAATTTTGAAAGAAACTTGCACCAGGTAGAAAACATTTTTAAAATGGGTGTTTGGGAATTTTTCCATCATCATTATGTGATTTTTTTTGCTGAAAATGATGCAAGTGTGTCAAGAATATTCTTGTGCATACACCTAAAAAATTTAAAACAGAATTTTGTAACATTTCAAAAAATCTTCAAATGAAGACTTTAGTGGATTTTGAGCCCATTTCCAAAATATAAAAGTAGTAAAACCTCTCTGGATTAGTTTGCAAAAATAACTGATTGCTGTGAGGGAAAGATAGAAATTTACTAGCTGTGCCTGGCACACAGTAAGCACTTAATAAATGCTTATCCCTTCACCAATAGATGCCGTAAAAGATAAAATCAAAGACGAGAAGACAAGAAAAGGATGTGAGTCAGTCACATAGTAAGATTGAGAGGAAAAACTGGACAAAATGGGCAGGGCTTTCTTGGCTATCCCGCCGTTTCGCCATTGTTTATCCCCATGGTTTCCTATTCAGATCCTTGTAAAGCCAGTGCTGATGCCCTGCTTCCAAAACTCAACCTGACTTGGGACTACTCCTAGAGACTAGATGCCACTAGAGATGTTTAATGAAATGCAAATATTCAAACTTTTATTGTCTCCAAGTTATTTTTGTAAGGCTCTATACACACAGAGCCAGCTCCTCTGCAGTTTCCCATTGATTTCCTGCACTGTTGGGAGGAAGCAACATCTTGAGGCCCTTTGTTTGCCTGAGTTTCACAGTGTTGTCTTCCTTAATCTTTGTAAACCCAGATCCATCTAAGACGATGGCAGAATGTTTGTTATCCTTCATGTCATGTGATATTTATCTAGCTGGGGTAGTGATACTGTTGATATTTGGAAACAAAGATGAGTTTTGCTAGTGTTGCAGTCACCTGGCACCTTTTTGCAGGTGTCTGGGGAGGGGGAGAGGTTTGTGAGGGGAGACTTTTTCCATTAGAATAAATCGGCTATCATCTTTTTACAGGGGCTTAATTTGCTGTTTGGTTACTAATGGCACTTAAAACTAGCATATCCTCTATATGTATATGTGTGTATGTGTATGTACACAGGTGTATAAGTGCTCGAACACTTCAATGCATGAGTGACAGAAAGAGAAAGAAACAGAAAGATGGACAGACAGAGGCTGTGTGCTATCATGGAGTCCTATGGAATACTAAGTGGTAACTACTCTCACAAACTGATGGTTAATGTATTAATTAAAGGACAGGCAAAAATAAGGGTGGGGGTTTTTCCCTCTTCAGAGTAAGACCTCCCTCATTAACCATTCAGAACACATACACACACAGAGTATACACACAAAGGCTACAAAATTCACAGTTACAAAATGTATGAGGAGTTTGTCCTTGAAATGCAAAATATAAACTAAACATTGGAGTGCCAAATCAATGTGAAATTAGATTGAAAAAAAATCACAAAATGCTCACTAGTCACAGCAAGTGTGTCCAGTTGGAAAAAAGGCAGCCAGCCTTCAGAGAACATTTGTGGTATATAGAAAGACACAGATAGCTCTGACTGCCCAGACACAATGTGATTACCCCAGATTTCTTTTTTGATTCTTTGTATGTGGAAGGCCCAGTGGAAACACAACAAATTTATTTAGCATGGTAACCTAATCAGGCAATATACATATACACACACCTACCTATCTATCTATCTATCTATCTATCTATCTATCTATCTGTCTGTCTGTCTGTCTGTCTGTCTGTCTGTCTATCTATCTATCTATCTATCTATCTATCTATCTATATATATATAAATCAAGCTTTAAAATATACCACATTTAGGTGAATAGTATGATGAATTTCTTCTGGGCTCTCATAATATTCAGACATTTTGCTGTTAGTTTTTTTGGTGGGGGAGAGAGTTTGAAAGCTTTGGGAAGATAAAAATAGCAATGTTTGGAGGATGAAAGCAATTTCTCTATCCTGGTTTTCAACCTCTTTTGTCACAGTATTCTGTGAATACAGGATTCCGTTCAGAAAAACCCTGCAGTGAATTTACTTACAAGCACATAAATGCTTGAGACTATTTGGTGGGGGGGAGAGGAGTGAAGTGAACCCAGATAAATTTTGACAAGTGCTATTCTCTCTCTCTCTCTCTCTCTCTCTCTCTCTCTGTATGTATGTATATATATATATATATACAGATAGATGGATATATATATATATATCCATCTATCTGTATATATAGATATAGATATACGCCCACATTCTGGCTATATACACATGTACAAACACACTTAGGAGCAGTCCTAGTTAAAACTGTCAACGATAAAATGTCATCATATGTAATGACATTAGAGAATGATCCCTGTAGGGGGCAGTGTGGGGTGTGGTCACACTACATCTTGGGACCACATCAATGGGAGTAGTTAACATGGGTCTCTTCAGAGCTTACATGACCTACAATGTCTTAGGTGCTTTTTTAAAAGTGTATTTACCTTCTCGAATGTTCCATTCTTCTCAAGGTAGTTAGAACAACACCTGGCATTTATTAAGTACTTTCAGGTTTATAATATGCTTTAAAGAAATGATCTCATGTGATCCTCATAATGGCCTGATGAAGTACAGGAGATGCTACTATTACCTCCATTTTGCAAATGAGGAAACTGAGGTTTAGAGAAGTGAATGACTGACTTCGACTCATACAGCTAGCGAGTAAGCATTTACTAAGCACCAATGTCTTGCCACTGGACACTGAAGACTTTGGAGGAGAGAGCAAGGCTGATGACTCTGAACAGCTCTGTCTCACTTAAATTCAATTCACTTGCAAGTCAAGACATCCCCCTCCTGATGTCGTTGGTCCTCTTTGAGAATGAAGGATGAACAACAATTTATTAAGCACCTACTACGTGCCAGGTACCGTGTTAAGTATTGGGGATTCAAAGAAAGGCCCAAGACCTCAGACACTCGGCACACTAGCTATGTGACCTTGGGCAAGTCACTTAACTCCACTTGCCCTGCCCTCCCCCTCCAAAAACAAAGAAAAGCCAAAGAGAATTTATGTTCTCAAGGAGCTCACAGTCTAATTTTTTAGGATGGGAGACAACATACAAAGAGGTAGGTATAAGCAAGAAATATAAAGAATAAACTAGAGAAAATCACAGCAATCACAGAAGTAGGGCATTAACATTGAAGGGGATCAGGAGAGGCTCTTGTAGAAGGTGAGATTTTTGCCTAGGACTAGATGGAAGCTCGTAAGTGCTTAACGTGGGACATGAGCCCAAGCTTTCCTACTTCCAAGTCCATTGCTCTAGCTGCTTTCCAACTTGTTCCTAGAGCAGTGCTGATGTCTTTCTAGTTTAAATATATACACACATGTGCACATGATAGATACATATATATCTATCTATCTGAATTATAGATGGATGGAGAGAGAGAGAGAGAGAGAGAGAGAGAGAGAGAGCACTTACTACGTGTGCTAGGAACCATCCTAAGCACTGAGAATACAACTACAAGCAAACAAGACAATCTTTACATTCAAGGAGCTCATATTCAAATTGGAGGAAGAAACACATAAAAAGGAGCTAGAAATGGGGTATGGGTAAAATGCGGAAATCTGGCAAGTTAGGAGTGGGGAGCCGGGAGAGAAGTGAGCATGGATGGGGTGGACATTTCGTGAAATACTCTTACATGCGAATTTGCCAGTCAGAAGATAGAGGCTGCAGGGGTGAATTGATAAGTTATATTTCTTTTCTCTCCCCACCACATGTTTCAGAATTTTGATTAATAACCTTAAAACCTAGAGAGAAAAATAATTGTTCCTTTAGAGTTCTCTACCGGTTCTTCTACACAAAATTTTCTTGAATTAGAATTAGATGATTAGGTAATTTAGGTCTTCAAGGTCTATAGAGAATCCTGGGATGAACTATTTCTGTGGGTTTTTTTTCTTCTGTAGTCCCTTTGCCCTGCTGCATACTGTAGGCCAGCTGGGAATAGCCCGACAGCGTACAACTCAGTAAGCTCTTTCTCTTGTTACTTTTAAAACATTTTTTTCAATTAGCAAACATCTGCCTTCTCACCCTCCCCTCTCAATCCACCCAACTTGAGAACCAAAGAAAAACAAATGCTGTTACAAATATGCATAATCAATCAAAAAAAATTTCCACATTGGCCATGTCCAATTTTTTTGCCTCAATCTGTACCCCAAGTCCTTCACCTCTGTATTAGGAAGTCAGCAGCATATTTTGTCAATGGTCATCTGGACTTGTATGTGGTCTGAGTACTGAGGTGGGGAAGCTTGGTGGTGAAGTGGAAAGAGTGCTGGACAGGAAGTCGGGAAGACTCAACTTCCTGAGTTCAGATCTGACCTCAGACACTTACTGAGCTGTGTGATCCTGGGTAAATCACTTAACTGGGTTTGCCTTAAGTTTCTCAAGTTTCCTCATGTGTAAAAATGAGCTGGAGAAGGAAATAGCAAATGACTCCAGTATCTTTGCCAAGAAAACCCATGAAGAGTTGGACACAACAGAAAAATGATCTAGCTACAACAACAACAAGGCATCACTGAGTTCCTAATTTTTTCGAAGCTGTTTGCCTTTATCATATTGCCGTCATTTTACAAATTGTTCTCCTGCTTCTGTTCACTTCACTCAGCATCAGATCACATGTCTTCTAAGTTTTCTCTGAAGACATACCCTTCTTAATTTTTTATTTCCCAATAGCATTCCATTACATTTCTGTAGGTACCCCCTTAGATTTCCATTATTAGCCACCTCAAAAAGACATATGAATATTTTTGTACAAGTTTAGAGTTTGGTTTGTTCAGGACTAATCCCTACCTTAATATAGCCTCCTTCTGACTCCCTTGTTCCCCTTTCTCCATTTTCCCTCTCATTTCCCAGTTGCATGAAATGCATTTCTGTAACCAACTCTCTCTCTCTTTGTGCTCATTCATGCATTCTTCCTTTTTTAACCAATTCAGAGTGATACTGAAGAGTCAGCTATTCCTTCCACCCCTTTCTCTTTGTTTATATAACAGTATAGATGTCCACTGTCTACCCTAATTATGTGAGATAATTTTCCCTAACCTTCTTTTCCATCCCCTTGTCTCACCTTCAGTGTATTCCTCTTCCTTTCTCTTTCTATTCTTTTCTTAAGATGATGAAGACATAACAAAATCACTACAGGCCTTGTCTAGTTAGACTCCTTCTATGACCCCTGACGATGATAGGGCTCAGTAAAGACATATGTGTGAATCATCTCCCTATGTTAGAATGTGAGCAGTTTATCCTTGTTAGTTTTTTTATTTAATATTTTTAAAATAAATTTTCATTGATGTCTTCAGATGTTTGTATCATCGTAGTTATCTTCAGTAACCCTCTCACTACCTCTCCCAGAGAGCCCTCCCACGTAACAAATATCTTCAAAGACAAGAAAAGAAAAAGAGAAAAAAATCAATGCAATCAATCAATACATTGAAAAATTCCAAAACTATATGTAATGTGTAATACTTGCGAAACTCTCACTTTCACAAAAGTGTGGTTTGGGGATGTCCTATCATATCTCTTAATTCAAGTCGTGTTTGATCTTTACAGTTTTGTTATATTTGCTTTTGATATTTTGATGCATAGTTTTTTACATTGTTATAGGTATTGTATATATTATTTTCTTCAATAAATCAATTAATAAACATTTATTAAATACTCTATCCCAGGCACTATTTTAAACACTGGCTCTGCTTACTTGACTCCTCATCAGTTCATGTAGGCTTTCCATAATTCCTTGTATTCACTACACACATCATTTTTTTACAACACAGTAATATTCCTTTATATTCATATGCTACAATTTATTTAGCCATTCCTCGACTGATGGACGACAACTTTGTTTCCATTTTTTTTTTTTTTGCTATCACAACAAAGGGCTGCTACAAATATCTATTTTTTTTTTGCTACAAATATCTTAACATTATGTGAACAATTTCTTTTTATCAATAGCTTCCTTGGGGCATAAGGCCAGTATTGGAGTCTCTAGTTCAAAGATAATCGACATTTTAGTAGTTTTATTTGCATAATTCTAAATTGATGACTAAAATGTTTATACGATATCACAACAATGTATTAGTATGCCTATCGTTCCATAACCATCATGCCAACATTAACAATAACATTGGCTATTGCCCTTTTTGGATTATCAATGACAATTTTTAGGGTGTGAGGTAAAACCTCAGAATTTTTTTATTTGCATTTCTCTTGTTAGTGATTTGGTTGTGAATGTTGTTTGTTCATATCTTTTGACTACTTTTCTCTTGGGGGTGGTTATTAATCATATAGTATATGTGTGTATGAATATACATATATACACATATATGTGTATTTATACATATATGTGAGAGAGAGGGGAAGAGAGAGAGAGAGAGAGAGAGAGAGAGAGAGAGAGAGAGAGAGAGAGAGAGAGAGAGATGATATATTTTGAATTCCAAACCCTTATGAGGGAAATTTGATACAAAGATTTCTTTTCATTCAACCTTTCCTTCTTATCCTAGGTACATTAATTTTCTATACAGAAGCCGTTTAGTTTGATGTAATTGCTTACCTATTTTATCTTTTATAAATTGCCTCTATCTCTTGTTTTGTTAAGAATACGTCTCCTACCCTGTGAGCTATGAGGAATATATGATCTGTTTCTCTTTCAAAAATTTTATACTATGATCTTTAATATTAAGGTTGCATATCCCAGTTGAAATCTCATCTTCTACAAGAGCCTTTCCTGATCCCCCATAATGTTAGCACCTTACCTCTGTGATTTTCTCCAATTTATCCTGTATATATTTTGCTCATACATAGTACTGTAGAATAGCGCATAAGGTGTTGGTCTAAATCTAATTTCTACTAGACTGCTTTCTAGTTTTCCCAGCAGTTTTTAATCAAATAGGAAATTTTTTCCTTGACAATTTGTAGTTTTCATTTGATCAAACCCTAGGTTATTGAGTTCCAATGTTTCTGATTCTCCCTTGTCTAGTTTATGCCATTGATCTATGTCTCTATTTTTTAACCAAATACCAAATGGTTTTGGTGACTGCTACATCATACTATGGTTTGAGGTCTTGCAGTGTTGTTCTCCCTTCACCCCTATGTCTTTTCATTGTTTCCCTTGTATTCTAGATTTTTTTTGTTTTTCCAAATGAATTGTGTTACTATTCTTTATCAATTTTCATAAAGTATCCCTTTGATAAATTGATTGGTATAGCATTGAAGGTATAAATTATCTTTGGTAATATTTTCTTTATTTTTCCTACATTATAAATTTATTTTATTCTAAACTGAGAAACAAAGCAAGCATTTCTATAACATAGTAAAACAGATCAAAAAGATCACACATGAAACTGCAAATCTGGTATGCACAATTTGCTATCTCTTTTAAATAAATAATAAAGTTATTGCATACCTTTCTTTTTCCCCCCCTTTTTTCTCCCCCTCACCTTAGATAAGGCTACCATTAGATACAAATATGTGTGTATACATATATGTATATCCTTCTATGCATACTTCTATTTATCAGTGCTTTCTCTAAATGCAGATAGTGTCTTCCTTCATAGGTCCTTTGTAGTTAATTTGGGTATTTATAATACTCAAAATGACTTAGTTTCTCAAAGTTGTTTTTAAAATAATATTGTGGTTACTGTATACAACATTCTCTTGATTCTGGCCATTTTGTTTTTCATTATTTTGTGCAAGTCTATTCATGTTTTCCTAGAATCATCGATCTCATCATTTTCTTATAGCACAGTAGTTTCCCATCACGATCATATACCACAACTTCTTTGGTCATTCCCCAATTGACAGACATCTCTGCAATTTCCAGTTGTTTGCCACCACAAAGAGAGGTGCTATAAATATTTTAGAACACATAGATTCTTTTTCTTTTCCCCTAATCATCTTTGGAAGCAGATTCAGTAGTGGTGTTGGTGGGTCACAGGGTATAAGCAGTTTAATAACTCCTTGGGCATAATTCCAGATTGTTCTCCAAAATGGTTGGATCAGTTCACAGTTCCATTTGGTAGTATTTTCATTTTTATTATATTGGTATGGCTTCTCTGCAAGCATGGAATATTCCTCTAGCTATTTAAATTGTTTCTTATTTCTTTAAGGAACATTTTGTAATTGAATCTAGAGGAATCTTTCTTCTGTGCTTTTGTAAGTCAATTCCCAGATATTTTATATGTTTTGTAGTTATTTGGAATGGGATTTCCCTTTCTATTATTCCTTCCTGAGTCTTGTTGCTATTATATGGGAATGCTGCTGAACCAATTGCTATTTTTATTGAGTTATGGTTTATAAAAGAAGTATTTACTGTTTCTACCTTTTTATACTTGTCTGCAATGAATCTGTATCCTAATACATTGGCAATTTTGGTTAAAGTTCCATGTGGTGCTATGAAATAGGTTTGGGTTTTTTTGTAGTCCCATTTAGAAGATACCATAAGTCTTATGGTTCTAGTTTCTTCAGAAATTTGTTCAGTTCTGTGTTTTTCCTTTTGGTTATCATTGTGTTAGATTTATCCAAAACTGAGAGAATGATATTGAAGCCTCCTGTCACTATTGTGCTACTGTCTATGTTGTCTTTTTCTAAAAAAGCTCAGTTAATGTTTCCTTTATGAATTTGGATGATAAGATGTCTGGAACACATAAGCTGTTTATTATTTCTTTCACCATAATGTAGTTTCCTCATTTATCGCTTTTTATTTTTTGAATATTTGTTTTGTCAGGCAACATAATTACATGTTTTTGCTGTTCAGTCATTTTTCAGTTGTGTCCAACTCTTTGTGATTTCATTTGGTGTTTTCTTGGCAAAGATACTGAAGTGGTTTGCCATTTCCACCTCCAGTTCATTTTTACAGATGAGGAAACTGAGGCTAACAGGGTTAAGTGACTTGCCTAGGGTGACACAGTTAGTAAATGTCTGCTGCCAGATTTGAGCTCAGAAGGATGTTTTCCTGCCCCTAGGCTTGGCACTCTCTCCATTGTGTACCTACTATTTCATGTTTCTCTTAACTCCTTTGTTTAACCTTCAAAGTTCCTACATAGCTCTGGTCTTTTCATAAGGAATGCTAATAAGTTCTTTCTTCCATTAAAATACTATTTTTTTTCTTATAGCATTATACTCAGTTCTTCTGGGTAAGTTATTCTTAGGTGTAAGCCCATATCCTTTGATTTCTGAAAGTTAACATTTCAAGTTCTCTGCTTCTTTATAGAGGTAGCTTCCAAATCATGTGTGATCCTGATTGTGGTTCCTTGGTATTTGAATTCTTTCCTTTGGCTGCTCAACATATTTTTCTTTGATCTGGAAGATCTGGATTCTGACTATGGAGTTCCTGGGAATTTTCATTTTGGGATTTCTTTCAGGAGTTGACTGGTAGATTCTTTCTATTTCTACTTTGCCTTCTAGTTATGAAATCTGAGCAATTTTTAAAAAGAATGTTTAGCTATTTTTTGGTTACAGTGTTCATTCAGAGTCCGTTAATTTTTCCCTCTCAATCTGTTAGGTCAGTTGTTTATGCTATGAAATAGTTTATATTTTCTTCTGTTTTGTAGCCTTTTGACTTTAATATTTCTTGTCTCATGGAATTTGGTCCATTCTAATCTTTTAACTTTTGGGCAAGGCTTTGTGATTCTTGTGCCAAGATGTTAATTCCCTTTCAATTCATTCTTTCATGACACTCATTTGTGTTCTGATATTTCCTCAAGTGCTCTCATTTCATATATAAAAATTATTTTTAGCTTTTAAAAAACCTATGCTTCATCTTTTCCAGGAAGTCTAGCTGAGTTTGTATCCAAGCTGCATTTTTCTCTGAGGCATTGCTTGCGGCTGTGTTGGAAGTATTTTCTTTTTTGTGTCTTGAGTATCCCTGCCACCATAATAACTCACTATGGTGGGGTTCTCTTTTTGTTTGCCAATTCTTCCAGCCTGCTTCCCGACTTTAGACTTGTTAAGGCTGGGCTCTGTCATGCTTCTGGAGGGAAGGTCTTGACTGGTCCTACTGCTGCTTTCTTGGAATATTGAGTATTGTGTTATCCTTGGGACAGATTAGGGATCTGAAACTTTTGCTGTTCCTAGAGTGGTCCAATCCAGGACAAAGTCCGATAGCAGCTCCAACCTCATCTGAACTCTGCAAATTTTTAATCTGGGTTTCAATTGGAGCAACAACAAAATGCCACTGGACTCAGCTGGACTACCAAGAAGCTAGGGAGTTCTGCTGTTTCAGAGTGGCAGAACTGTAGGCTTCTCTTTGGTCTGGGATTTCTGCCTTGGTGAGGCTGGGATAGGTGCTAAAAGTAAGATTCTGCTCTGGGCCTGGGGTCTGAGCCACAATATTTCTGCTGGCTTTTGGATTTCCTCCTTTTAGGATCTCCCTAGATAGGAATGTCATCCCCTTCTCAGCCCTCCCTGGATCTGTGACCTAGAACTGCAGCCGTTTGGCAACTCTCCCCATCATAGTTCCCTGGAATGTACCTGGAAGTGCCCAGGTATGGGTGTGGGATGTCCTCTTGCCCTGATGCTCAGCTCGTCCCTTGGCACTGCAGCAGGCTTTAGTGTCAGCAGACCCTTCTGTCTCACTATGTTGACCTGGGCTGGACAAAGGATTCATTATGAAATTTTCTTGATTTCCCCATCAGGATTCAGATTCATTCATTCATTCATTCATTTTTATTTCTGGAGTTGTTGACAGGAGCTCAGTTGCATTACTTTTTGCCATTCCATCTTCCCTCTATAAGCAAAGAATTCTTACCTCCCAGGGTTTCTAGAAGAGAAAAACTTTTTGAACTATAAAGAGCTGAAGAAATGAGTATAAGTGTGGTTGTTTTCAGTTGTGTAGGACAGGAAGTATGGAGGAGTAATTAAGATAATTACAGGTTCCCACTATAATTTGATATAGTTTTGAAAATGTTAGCAGCAGCTATAAGATGAGAAAGAAATTAAAGGCAAATAGATAAAAAGGAGATAAAACTATCCCTATTTGATGAAGGTGTGATAGTGTACTTGGAAAATACTAGGGATCAACAAGGATAAATTGAGACAACAGCTTCAGCAAAGTTGTAAACTACAAGATAAATCTTCAAAAAATCAATAGTGTTTATATAGAATAATAAAAAGCCCAAGAAATAATAATAGAAATGGAAATCCCCTCCAAATAACTACATAAAGAAAAAAAAAATCTAGGGATCAATCTACCAAAGCACACAAAAGACTTGTATAGATTCAATTACAAAGTGCTCCTTAAAGAAATAAAGAACAATTTAAATAGCTGGAAGAATATTCAGTGCTCATGGCTAGGCCATGCCAATATAATAAAAATGACAATATTTCCAAAGTTAATGTGCACTTTTAATTCCTTACCAGTCATATTACCGAAAAAGATGCATTATAGGACTTGATAAAAATAACGACAAAATTCATTTGTAAAATAAAAAGATTTAGAATATCAAAGGAAATGACAAAAAGAAGCAAGGGCAAAGGAGGAATCACCTTTCCAGACTTCAAAATGTATTATAAAGCAGCAGTCAGCGAAAGCATCTGTTATTGGTTTAAAAATGGAGATATAGATCAGTGGAACAGACTAGACAAGGGAGAATCAGAAACAATGAAACTCAGTAACCTAGTATTTGACAAAGAGGAAAACATAAATTATCGAAGAAAAAATACTCCTTATTTGATAAAAACTGCTGGGAAAACTGAAAAGCAACCTGGCAGAAATTAAGCTTAAACCAACACTTTATGCCGTATTCCACAATTCATTCTAAAAGAATACCTGATCTTTATTAAAGATCATAGTAAAAAAACTTTGGAAAAGAACCAAATCATATACCTCTCTTAGCTATGAATAGGAGATGTATTCTTAACCAAATAAGAGATAGAGGCAAAGATAAAACACATAACTTTGATTAAATGAAACTAAGAAGCTTCTGCACATAAATAATTAATGCACCTAGGATAAGAAGAGAAATAGTCAAATGGGGAAAAAATCTTTGTATCAAAATTTTCTCATAAAGGTTTCTCATATAAACTACATATCTCTATCTCTATCTACGTGCACATATTTATACTATACACACATATATACATATATACTATATGTATTCAGTTGTGCTGATTTTTTTCTCTCTAAAAATACTATTTGTTACATTGGTTGGTTCTCTGGGAGTGGTAGGGAGAAGGATACTTATGATAGCTACAATAATGTAAGAAACAGAAGAGATCAAGAAAAAATAATTAAAAGATAGTTTCAGGCTGAACAGTCATTGTGTTTATTAGGACGAAGTAGGACAAAGCTTCATTAGCCCAACCTATCCCTTATGACCTCTCCATTAGCACTTTTCCTATTTGAGTAAGTGGAGTCCTGTGATTATTTGAAGAGACCCAAACTCCTGAACCAGGGGTATGATAGCAATCAAAAGGAAAAGCCTGACAATAACTCAGATGAAAATTCATACTGAGAATTTAAGCAGCAATAGGGAAAAGTAGTCTAAAAAGAGGGACTCAAGATGCAAAGTGCCATTGGCTAAGATCTGTGTCACAAAAGATCTAAAAAGTCCATAGAGAAATAAATTAAAGAGCTAGCTAAGCCCTCCTGTTATGAGGAAAAAAGCTGCATTACAAGTGAAGACGACTAACTGGTAACAGAAACAGCTCTGCAGAGATGCCCAGAGATACATTCTGTGCCAGAATTCACCAGTTTGGTGATAAAGAACTTCTGGAAGAGACTTCTGAGGGAGAGAAGGAAGAAGTATGTGTGTGTGTGTGTGTGTGTGTGTGTGTGTGTGTGTGTGTATACACATATACTTCTTCCTTCTCTCACAGTTTGCACTATTTCCCAAGTTCAGGAGTTTTCACTGGCTGACTCCTACACACACACACACACACACACACACACACACGTATGTATGTATGTGCGTATACATGTGTATGTATACATATATGTATGTATTGTGTGTATGTGTGTATGCATGTATGTGTATGTGTATATATATGTGTGTGTATATATATATATATATATATATATATATATATATATATATATATATATCTCCAAGGCACGCAATGTCTGCCCTCTTCCCATTGATGGTGTGGTACACTTGAGAGAATGTACCCCTTTGTGTATGGGATGATCTTATTTGTCTTTCATTTTTGCTATACTGTTTAATTAAATGTCTTTTTGCTTTGAAAGTCTTTGGTTGGTCTAGTTAAGGAAACACATGTGTGAATATTTGTTACCATGGTTTCGAATGGATGCTGACCTCCAGAGTTCTTCAAACCTGGGGTAGCTGTCTGGTGTTCATGCGTGAGGGGGACTTTGGTTTCTACATAGAGATGGATGTGGCAGGGTGGTAACAAGGGCTCTGTGTGTGGCGAAGAACGGGACTGTGTGATTGAGCTTCCTACATGTACAACAGCTGTAGCAGCGGCTGGATCCTTACAGCTAGCAGAGAGAGCTTTATTTGCCTGCTCTGTTGCTTAAAACATGCAGTGAAATTGGTTCCTGGAAGGCCGGGTCCAAGGCAATATTATGAAGCTTGGTTTGCACAAAACTCAGCTACCTCTTACCCCCACCCCCACACCCTCACAATTCACACACCGGCTATTCTGTCTCCTGGGTACCCAGGAATCCTCAAACCATGTCTGCTCACTCCTGACAATTTGAAATATTCTTCACCCTTCCCTTAGCATCTCCTCTTTCCTGTCTTTCATATCTACCCTGCCTTTCATTTCCGCACATTTACCTAAGAGTTTACCTAAGATAAAAACATGACCCGTTCTTGGGCATTAACAGGTGCTCATGGGTTAATGTGTTATCTCTTTCATGAACATTTGACCTACTTACCATCCTGAAACTGCTTGGCTTGTGTCTGCTTTTCCCTCATGCCACCCCTTCTCCTCAAATGCTCTTCTCTCCTTTCTACCAGTCACAGGCTCTTTAATTGAGAGCTGGAAGAAACCTCAGAGGTTATATAGTTTAACCCTCTTGTTTTGCAAATGAGGAAGCAGAACTCCTAAGAGGTCGTGATTTGCCTAAGATAACAAAGGGAATAAGGAACAGAGCCAGAATTTGAAGGCAAGTCTCTGACCCCAAATCCAGTACTCTTCCCAGTAGACTAAATCCTACTTACTTCTCAAGCCTCAGCTTGAAAGCTCCTGTGCCTGACTATGACAACCTTCAAGCAGTTCTTCCTCTTCTGAACCCTATGAACACTCGTTGTCTGCACCTCTCCCCTGTCACTTTCCATGAGCTATTTTATGTTCTTAACTTTTTCTGTGTCCTTGGCCTGTCTTCCTAGCTAGATTATAGGCTTCTTGAGAACAAGAACCATCTATTACTTTGTAACTTTCATAGCACTAGGAACAAAAATGAAGCATTTCAAATAGATAATCACCAAGATGCTTTCTACTTCTAAATCCTAGGATGCTACAATCCTTCAAAAAGTGCCTAGATGTGTTTGCTTTTAACTGATGTTTCACAGAGAAACATATAAAGGAACAACTCTGATGGGGGGAGTTTCAGGCACTCTGGAAAGCTGGTCAGTGAATTTTAGGATGAGAGGGCCTTTCAGTTCTACTTCACAAAATATATCAGGTGGAAGGCTACTTTCTTTGCCAAGCCTTGATGTTCACCTCTCTTTATGTTTTTTCCAGACTTTAAATGTGAAGGGTGAATGCTTGAGAACCACACTCCCTATGAGTCATCAGCTTGCGTCTCCACTCACCAGGCTAGTTTAGCCCTCCTTCAACACCCCTTATCTAGACTACTTCATGAGGCTCCTAATTGGTCTTCTTTCATCTAGTCTTTCCTTCCTCTAATGCAGTCTCCAAACAGTTAACAAAATGATGTGCCTAAAACTCAGATCTAACTGTGTCACTCTCTTCCACAAGAAGCTCTAGGGATTCCTTATTTTCTCCAGGATAAAATACAAATCTCTCTGTTTGGCATTTGGAATCTTCCATGATCGACCTCTAGTCCATCTTTCCAGGATTACTGTACACCTCACTCCTTTTCACTCATTCTAGGCCAGTTAAACTGGCCTCCCGTCTTTTTCTCATGCATAATATTCCATTATTCTTCTTTGCAGGGGCTGTTCCCCATGTTCAGAATGTTCTCCTTCCTCACCTCTGCTTCTTAGACTCTAACCCTAATTTTATTTCTAACTCTCACTTCTTCCAAATCTCAGCTCAAGTGCAACCACTAGGATTACTCTTCCTTACAACAAAAAGGTGGACTAACCAAGAATGGATATCGCTTCTCCCTACTGCCTTTTCTGGATCCACAGAGCCTTTCATAGTTAACTCATCCCATCTGTTGTGCGTGTCCCCTCTACTTCAAATTAATTTGTATATAATTTGTATTTACTTATAGTGTAAATGTTGTTTTCCCTTCTCTTCCTTCCCCCATCTACCCTCAGGCAATGTAAATTCATTGAAGGCAGGGATTATTTTTTTCTTTTTTTCCCTCTGTGCTTAGCATGGTGCCTGGGACCCAGTGGATAGTTAGTAAAGCCTTGCTGAATGAAAGATAAGGCTTTAAAAAACTTTCAGTGCAATATGTATAAGATTAGAATCTAACACCAAGAGCCATATCAATGACAGAGTAAAAACAGCACCAGAAACAAAAAAAAAACTCGATAGGCATCCATGGACAAAGGATTTAGACTTTTTTCTTAAGATGGGAAAAGCATTGCTTTTTTTCTTGATCATAAATCCATATGTAGAAAATGGAATATAAGGTTCAGATTGGACACACACAGAGAAACAGTACCTTTCATAGACACATAAGCAGCCTACAGCTGCGAAGAAGGGCTTGCAATCCATATAGAGTTTAGCATTCCAGTACATAGACAAGTAATCCCTCAGCCATCTGGCATTCAACTTTGATTTTGCTTTTGAACTCACTTATTTGGAGAAAATAATAAAACAAAATAAAAAAAATAAAAATGAGTTTCTGGTATTGATATGGCCCAGATATTCAAAGGAACCAGAAAAAATATTCTGTAAAAGAAGCCCAGAGAAACCCAAGTGACTTTGTATCTAAGCAGTTTATATATATAATACAATATCAAAATTCTGATGTATCTGGAGTGGAGATTGGGCAGGTTTCACTTGATTCAACATTTGTCAATGCTGAAACCACAATGGAGTATTCAGAGATACTGCCCAGTTGGGGATGCTCAATACTTTCTCCATCAATTCACCTTCCAAAAGACAAAAAAACCAAAAAACTCATCTAATTATTTGTAAAATAATGTATGAGACGTTTAGGAGAGGTCTGAGGATTCCAGTAGTGTCCACTGTTGCTCCAGAGATGGATGATTTGCATCAGATTGATGTCTAGAATCCTTGCTGTTAAATCAGTGAGGGAAGAAGGAAGATGAGTTGGGTGGTCTTACATTCTCTGTCACAGGCTTGCTGAAATCAGGGCAATCAGGCATCTTCAAAAATCAAATAAAACCATTGCTGCCTTGCTTGACATGAATTGGGAGTTGAATAAACCAATGATACATACATGTCTTCCAAGGGAGGGATTAGTCCTAAACAAACCAAACTCTGTCTTTTCTATTTCTGAGTTTAACTACTGCAAAATTCCAGCACATAGCACCAACCATAATTACCCTTGTCACTTTGTATCCAAGGGGTACTTGCCTCCTCTGATAATAACAACCCTCCTCAGTGGTAGCAGAAGCATGATGAACTGAGAAGGTTTGAGGACACTGCCTGCATCTGGATTCCAGGAGGCAGCAGATATTTCTGAGAAAGGTCTTTGTGTGAGATTTAGTCAAATGGTTTCTTTTTTCACTGTGCTAATGGAGATCATTTGTGTGTTCTCTTGACATACTATCTAGATGGAGCACAGGGGCTGTCCATCAGTCCTCATTCTTTAAGAGAAATAGTATATTAATGCCTTTTATCTTTATGTGACAGTCATTTACCACTCTGCCACAGACTTAAATGTAACAAAAATATTAAATGAAAATATCCAATATAGTGAGGATACCTGGCCATGTTTATAATATTCTGCCTAGTTGATCTTCACTTCTCTACTGCGAAGGAAGAGGTATGCTTCATTAGTTGAAGGAGTTATAACATTATTAAGCCTCAAATTATATTAAAAATAACTAACAGCATTTAACAACAAAAAATTAAAGGACAACAAACAGAAAGAAAATGTAAAAGATCTAGAAATATTACTATGACAATTTTTTTTACCATCAAAAATCGTGGAATACTTGCACCCTCACATCATAGTTTGGAGGTGCTTTTAGGAAGGTAGAAGTGTAACTAAAGAGAACAAAGACAGGAAAAGCATCTAAATTAGATCAAGTACATATAAAGGAGATTCATGGTGGAGGAAACACAGCGGTCAGTGTGTTAAGTGGTTGCCATGCAAGGTATCTGAAGGAGGGAAAAAATTGAAATGGCATGAAAAAAACCTCAGACTTTTTTAATGCTCTAAAAAGGTGACCAAGAAATATTCTTATTCTCACCTACATAGAAGTTTTATGAGCATCATCTATACAGAAATTGAAGATGTCCTGAATGAAGGTATTAGTAGGAAACAAATAGGATTGACAAGCAGTATTCAACAATGGGTGGTATATTTGCCATTTTTCAACTTACTGAAAAATGTAAAGAATATAAGGTCCCACTTTGCCTATGTTTGTTGACTACCAAACAAAAAAAATTGAGCATAATGCCATACTAAAGGCTTTTCTAATAAGTTATCTTCTATCATGTGTCAAAATTAGTCAAGATTCTTTGAAAGACACAGCAAAAGTAATGACCCTGTTCTAGGACTTTGATTGTAAAGATCAGATGAGGCATCAAACAAGGAGGTATATGATCACCAAAGGTATTCCTCTCAGTGATGGAGGAGAAGCTTGGCGGAGCCCAAGTTGAATAAAGTGTCCTTGTTAATCATAGATAGGATCATATGCCTGTATCCAGAAGGTTCTCAGAAGCTATGTTAGTCCAAAACTTGCCCCTTTTTAAAAAAAGAAAAAGAAAAGAGAAAACAATGGAAGAAATTGAAGCCTGGGGTGTAGGGAGTTAAGTGACTTGCCTGAGGTGACACAGATAAATAAGCATCAGAAGTGGAATTCAAACCTGGGTCTTTTTGGTAAAACACTCAAGATACTACTGTTTGCCCATAATATTATTAAGGTTGCATCAAGTTCTGAACATTTCAGGACTTCTGGGAAGAGATATGCAATAATTAAAAAAGAGTTTGTATTGATCATCCACAAAGGAAAGGTGAAATGGACAAAGCATATCTATCCCTAGGTTATGACATGATTTGATTGGAAAACCTAGAAATTTCACCCTTCAGTATTAGATATTTAGGATATAAAATACCTATGGATGATGAACTAAGCCTGAATTTGAACAGAAGTTGGTGAGAGGGCTGGATTGCCTTTAGGGACCTGCTGAGTACCCTGAATGATCCAAAGCTTTGCATGAAAGCAAAGATATCTATACGCACATATATATCATGCATATGTGAACACAGTATGCATGTAGTATATCTATAAATACACACATATACACACATGTGTGTATTTATGCATACATATTAATTTTTAGTACCAACGTCCTACCAGAATTTCTGTATGAAAGCAGAACTTGGAATACAATAATTTCTGAAGAATTAAGAATGAGATATCATAAAAAAAAGGAATAGAGAAATGAATGATGGGTGTGAACATGTTGCAACATGTAAGTCAAAAGGAACTCGAGAAAAATAGAAGTAAAAGATGTCATCAAGAAAAAGTAAACTATTAAGAGAAGATGGGTTGGTTGTGTACTGAGGGCAATGGTTCAGGATGACAGGTTGATAGAGGGCTTCATTTGTACCCAGAGAACCTCTGCTCTATAATATTCCTTTATGTACCTTATTCTTGTTTTATTAATGAAGGAAATGAGATTTATTTTCCCCATGAACTAGAGCATTCTGGCTCTGGAGGTTCTAATTCTGCCCCTAAATGTCTACTACCTCTGTAATCTTGAGAAAGTCTTGCTAGAATTAATTTTTTTGAGGTTAAATGACTCTGTATCTTTTTAAAAATTTTTTGAGCTTTATTATTTTTAACTTTCAATATTCACTTCCACAAGATTTTGAGTTCCAAATTTTCTCCTCATCTCTCCTCTCCCCCACCCCAAGACTGTGTGAATTCTGATTGCCCCTCCCCTCAATCTGCCCTTCTTTCTATCACCTCGCCTCCCTTTTCTTATCCCCTTCCCTTCTATTTTCCTGTAGGGCAAGATAGATTTCTAGACCCCATTGCCTGTATATCTTATTTCCCAGTTGCATGTGAAACAACTTTTAACATTTGTTTTTAAAACTTTGAGTTCCAAATGCTCTCCCCTCCTCCCTCCCCACCTACCCTCATTGAGAAGGTAAGCAATTCAATATAGGTTATACATGTATTGTCATGTAAAACACTTCCATAATAGTCATGTTGTGAAAGACTAACTATATTTCCCTCCATCCTATCCCATCACCCATTAATTCTATTCTCTCCTGTGATCCTGTCCCTCCTCAAAAGTGTTTGCTTCTGATTATCCACTCTCCCAGTCTGCACTTCCTTCTATCATCCCCCCTATTTTCCTGTAGGGTCAGATAGTTTCCATACCCAGTTGAGCGTGTATGTCATTCCCTCCTTAAACCAAATATGATGAGGGTAAGGTTCACTCATTCCCTCTCACTCCCCTCTTCCTCTCCACTATAAAAGCTTTTTCTTGCCTCTTTTATGTGAGATAATTAATCCCATTCTACCTCTTCCTTTCTCTTTCTCCCAGTACATTCCTTTCTCACCCCTTAATTTTATTTTTAGATATCATCTTTTCATATTCAACTCACTTTATGCCCTCTGTGTACACACACACACACACACACACACACACACACACACACACATTGCCTCCAACTACCCTAATACTGAGAAAGGTTTCATGCGTTACAAATATCATGAGTTACAAATATCATCTTTCCTTGTAGGAATGTAAACAGTTTAACTTTAATAAGTCCCTTATGATTTCTCTTTCCTGTTTACCTTTGTATTTGAAAGTCAAATTTTCTATTCAGCTCTGGTCTTTTCATCAAGAATGCTTGGAAGCCTTCTATTTCACTGAGTATCCATTTTTCCCCTGGAAGGATTATATTCAGTTTTGCTGGGTAGGTGATTCTTGGTTTTAATCCTAGCACCTTTGACTTCTGGAATATCATATTCCAAGCCCTCTGATCCCTTAAGGTAGAAGCTGCTAAATCTTGTGTTATCCTGATTGTGTTTCCACAATACTTGAATTGTTTCTTTCTAGCTGCTTGCAGTATTTAATCTTTGATCTGGGAATTCTGGAATTTGGCTACAATATTCCTAGGAGTTTTACTTTTGGGATGTCTTTCAGGAGGTCATCAGTGGATTCTTTCAATTTCTATTTTACCCTTTGGCTCTAGAATATCAGGGCAGTTTTCCTTGATAATTTCTTGAAAGATTATGTGTAAGCTCTTTTTTGATCCTGGCTTTTGGGTAGTCCAATAATTTTTAAATCATCTCTCCTGGATCTATTTTCCAGGTCAATGGTTTTTCCAATGAGATATTTTGCATTGTCTTCTATTTTTTCGTTCTTTTGCTTTTGTTTCATAATTTCTTGATTTCTCATAGAGTTGTTAGCTTCCATTTGCTCCATTCTAATTTTTAAGGAATTATTTTCTTCAGCGAGCTTTTGGACCATCTTTTCTATTTGGCCAGTTCTGCTTTTTAAGGCATTCTTGTCCTCTCTTGCCATTTGGGTTAGTCTTTTTTTAAGGTGTCATTTTCTTCAGTATTTTTGGGTCTCCTTTAGCAAATTGTTGGCTCATTTTTCATGATTTTCTTGCATCACTCTCATTTCTCTTCTCAATTTTTCCTTTACTTCTCTTACTTGATTTTCCAAATGCTGTTTGAGCTCTTCCATGGCCTGAGACCAATTCACATTTTTCTTGGAGGCTTTGGATGTAGGAGCTTTGACTTTGTTGTCTTCTTCTGATTGTACGTTTTGATCTTCTTTGTCACCAAAGTAAGATTCTATAGTCTGAGGTTCTTTTTCTGCTGTTTGCTCATTTTCACAGCCAATTATTTGACTTTTTAACTCTTTGTTAAGGTAGGACTCTGCTTCCAGTGTGGAGGGTGTACTGTCCCAACCTTCAGTGGTTTTGTGCAGCTGTTTTCAGAAATACTTCTAGGGACCTGTAAATTTTCAGTTCTTCCAAGGTGGTATGATCAAAGGTGAGGTGTTTATTCCTCTCCTTCTCTGGTCTGTGCTTTGGTCTGTGAGTGACCACAAGCACTCTTTTCTGCCTTGGAACTTTGAGGAAGATTCCTTATCCATCACTGCCACAAGTTCTGACACACCAATACTCCTTCTTGCCTCAGGTCTGTCACCCAGGACTGTGACCCAGATCCAAGCAGGGCAAAGCAAGAGGATCCTGTCTCAGTGCCAGAAAAGATATCCCTGCAGTCCCTCTCCAATCAACTGCTTGATCCCCACAGTCTATGGTCTGAGAGCTCTGAAAGCAGCTGCTTCCTGGGACTGGGGCTGGACCATGACCATGTTCCTCTCTCACCCAGGTTTAACAGACCTTTCCTACTGACCTTCTAAGTTACTTTTGGTGTTTGTGGGTTGAGAAGTCTGGAAACCTCCACAGCTCCCAGTGATTCAGTCCCCTGAGGCCTGTTCCAGGTTTGGCAGGGCCCAGTCTGTGCTGACATGGCCAGTGTTGGTCTGTGTTTCTCTCTCAACCGGGTGCAACAGATCTTTCCTGTCAACCTTCCAGGTTGTCTTAGGCTGGAAATTTGTTTTACTCTTTCATTTTGTGGGTTTTGCTGCTCTAGAATTTGTTTAGTCATTTTTACAGGTATTTGCAGGGGTTTGGGGGAGAGCTCAAGCAAGTCCCCGCTTTTACTCTGCCATCTTGATTCTGTCCCCTAGAATCAATTTTTAACATCCATAAAATGAAGATGTTGAACTAGATTACCTCTGAGGTCCTATAAATCTATGATTGATTCTTTTCATCAACACTGTACTCCTTAAAATTTTTTTTGCCCACCTGTGTTTTTTCTACATTCTTAGTGCCTCTTGGGTGATATATGAGATTAAAAAAAAAAGTAAATAAAAAAATCCAACAGAAATGCCTCCTTTCCCCTCTTTTTCCTGCTTCCCCCTCAATATTAATGACTAGCTACTAAGTGGGACGTACACAGGATGGAAGCAGGGGGTTGCTGGAGAAGGAAAGATAGGGTCAGAAATGCCTGGAATTACGGGACCTCAGACTGCTCTGGGAAGTGAGGCTAATTCCGGAAGTATAGGCCTAAACACATGGCTTCTCTGGGCTTCCTAAGCTAGTAGCTGCCACCTGTTTAGGTACTAAGATGAATGAATACTTAATGGAGGACTCTGAGTTCCAGGAGCAACCGGCCCATGAAGTGATCTTCAGTTACTTTTTTGCAAGCATTTCCTGGAGTACTGGATCTTTTAATTTCCATTTTCTTGTCACTGTTAATATTTACTCATTTGGGGCTCTTTGCTGGCAACAGCTGAGGCAGAAATAGTGAAGCTGCTTCTAGGCCAGCCCTTGCTCAAATCACTTTTAAGGATTTCTATGCAGTCTGTTTTAGTGAACTATAAAATCTGTCTCATGGGTTGATTTGGCCTCTTAACCTTAACACTAGGGGTTCTTAACATTTTTTTGTCATGGACCTCTTTGGCAATCTGGTGAAGCCTATGGACCCATATCTCAGAATAATGTCTTTAAGACATAAAATAAAATATATAGAATTAAAAATCTGTACAATCTTCAATATTGAAATACAGTTATCAAAATACAAGTTTTTAAAAACATATTCATTGATGTGAATGCTTAAGAATCCATGCTCTAAACCCAGGAACAAGGGATAGAGTGATAATGATGGAATTTTTCCATTGAAGCCTCTCCAGAAATCTCTATGCTAAGGGTAACACTTGAATTTGGTGCCTGAGCAGTAGAGGCATTAGGATAAGAAGGATAAATCCAATACATTGATTACACTGGAAAGTATTTGCAAAGTAACAATTCATATCTTATAGTACCTCTATTTTGAAAAGTGCTTTCTTCATGACAACCTCTGATTGTTGGAGTTATATATAGTAAGGGGGATGGAGATGGTTATTTGGGAGTTGTGCAGAGAGGTGGCAGTTGAAGTCATAAGAATGAATGATATCATCAACACAGACAATAATATTTTCTATACTTGTAAGGGCAAGCAAACTGGGACTTTTGGTTGTCTTTTGTTTTGGAATGCTTTTCAGCACTAAGGCAATCGAATACCTTTGAGTCTTGCCTTCGTTTGTAGGAAGGACCACACCCTTTGTTAATTAGGTCATGAGAGGTGTGAAACCCTCAAGAGGTGTGAAGTGCTCTGACCCTGAAGAAGTGTATATATACTCTAAGGTTAGCATTTTAGTGTAGTTGATTTGACCAGACAAGACTCTGGGTAGCTCTTAAGGAGCCCCCCAGCTTTGAAAACCCACATGTTGATGCTTCGCTCTCTGGTAACTGTGTATGTATTGCTATGGTCAAACAGTTAGAGGCCTGTATGTTGATTTGTGTTTATTTGCTCTGTTTATATAATTTCTAGTTGTAATTTCTGTTTGTGTTTTCGCTGAAGTTCAGGATGCTGGCTTTTCCCTCTGAACTAAGTGAATGATATATGTATGTTTAATTAAAGTGAGATTGTAAACCCCTTAAAGTTGCTTTCCTTAGAAAAGCAGATCAAAGAACCTGTGCTAGCAGCCCTTCTGTGTGCTGGTGTTATTGGCCTTACACAGCCACAGTAGTGGCAAGTAACATTGTTGTTACAACACTCTACAGAGAGTGTATAGAGAGAAAAGAAGAGAGCCAAGGGACTGACCTGTGGGGAGTAGCTACATTAAGTGTTAGGGAAAAGGAAGGATAGAAGGAAAAAAGGGAAAGGAGGAAATAGAAAGGAAGGAAATAAACATGTATTAAGTGCCTATTACGTGCCAGGCACCATGCTAGGGGCTTTACAATTATCTCATTTGATCCTTACAACAACCTGGAAGGCAGGTGCTATTATGATCATTTTTTTACAGTTGAGGAAAGTGAGGCAGAGTTAAGTGACTCATCCAGGGTCACACTGCTAGTAGTTGTCTGAGGCTGAATTTGAACTTAGGTCTTCTTGCTTCTAGGCCTCAGGATGACGAATGAGCAAAGGTGATATTGAGTGGTTAGAGACATGAGCACCAAGCAAAAGTTTGGTATATGCAAATAGTATTGTCATTTTCCAGATGAGAAACATAAAGTTCAATGACTGTAAGTGATTTATGTAGGATTATTCAGTTAAAAAGTATAGGAACCAAGACTTGGGCCCAGCAAAGGGTCCTTTGGACTGCAAGCCCATTAATCTTCCAGCATTTTCCACCAGAACAAACAAAAACATTCCCATATAACATGCTGCTGCATAAAGACAGATACTGCTTTGGTACTATAGACACTGAAAGCTCCACATTTCCAAGTGTGTTTTGAAGAAGGGGAGGGATTTATCTTCAAATCCGAAGAGCCTCTGCAAAATCTCCTCTTCTGCCCTCTAAGTTGATCCCCTAGCTCTATCACATGTGGAGAAATACAGAAAAATTATTTGAATAGCATTTATTTTTCAAGGCTGAACAAAAGACCAAATATATAAAGCTGCCATTTGGCAATATTTTTAAAGGCAGAGGTACTCCTATTTTCTGAGCTGCCACCCACAATCACATCTTATTTGATTTTTTTCTAATGGAAATATCAGAAATTAATTCATATTTTAAGCAAGATGCTCAAATTGTTTTGTAATTATTTTGAACAATTAGTGGCTCTGGGTAATGGGATCTATAGCAATGATAAATGTTAGGAAAATTACTCTTCTGGTTAATTGAAGATTTGTATGCAAGAAAAGGTTATTTAGCAGCAAGAATATAAGACATTAGGTAGGTAGTCCAAGTATTGAATTGTTATCTTCAAGATATTGAAAGAATCAAAGGAATGTCTCTGGAACATTGAATAATAACAAATCTCTTCACTGGAATTATTGACACTGCGCATAATATATTCTCTCACCTCCTTTCCTCCGGTCCTCTTATGCTCTCAGTGTGATAACTGTCCAGGGCTATGCTGGAGCCAGCTCAAACTGGCTCATGGGAACCAATTGTTAAATTTTCAGCATGAGCATTTACACTTCAGAAATTTTCAAGTGCTACAAATCAGTATTTGATTTTTGTATTGTTTATTGACTACATGACTTAAGAAAGTGGTAGAGAAAATGTTAATAATGCAGATTAAACTTAAAAGTGTAGTGTGTATGTATTTTTCGGTGATCTGGTTGTTAAACATTTACCAGCACCCCTCTCACTCTAACTCTTGTAAGCCTTTTTCCTGGTGCCTTTTGGTTGTATGGCACCAGTTCTGTCTTTCTTAAGCCTATAGGAAGACACTATTCATGGCATTAATTACCCAGTGAAGAAGAACAATATTAAATTTCCTACCAAGTAGCATTCTGCTTGAAGCACAAGTCTAGTGATCTTAGGAAAGTCTCTCTGGGGCATGCTTGGGATAGCCTTACAAAAAACCCTACAGTCCAACAGAGGCCTCTCATTCTGTAGATGCCTGGAATAATTTCTTCCTCTCTCACTCCCCATTGGTGAGCTCACAAATTAATCTAGGGGATGAAATGGAATATTATTCAAAATAATTAAGTATGAAATCAGCGGTCTGTGTACAGCTCCTGTGTCCCCACCCTGGGCTCTCCTCCACCAGTCACATCTCTCTACTACCGTAGATTTAGAAAATTTGCATATTGTGATAATATAGATTATTGAATGGAGTGAAAATGGAAGGAGCTCCTCCCTCCTACCTTCACAGATCTTCAAGAATAATAGGGAAAGAAATTCCCAAATTGCCCTTATCTGAATCAGAATGACCTAAGGGCAAAAAGGGTGTTCGGTTTTTTATAACTATATTTGGGAAAGGGGGAGGTAGATGGGATTATAATAGATGATAGAAGGTATAGCTGCTCAATTCTCATTTTGCTTTTGTTTTATCCACTGAAGAGAATAATCATCTTTGGACTGAAAAGGATAGTAAAAGTGGCTAATTGAGAACTGATACCTAAGATAAGTAAATAATAAGTAATAAAATATCTAGCTTCTCTTGATGAGTTCAAGTTACCTGGAACAGATGAATTGCATTCTTGGATTTAGACAATGTGATTGCTGAGCCATTGTCTGTGATCTTCATAGATCACGGAGAGGAAGAGGCAACATAGGATTTTAGGAGTGCCGATGTTGTGCTTATTGTCAAAAAAAAAAGAGAAAAGAAGAGAGTTTGCTAAATATAGACCAATAAGCTTCACTTTTTTGATTCCTGGAAAAATTCTAGAGCCCATTATCATAGGGACAACGAGTGAACAGCTACAAAAAGAAGAGATATTTACAAAAAGTTGGAATGGCTTCATCTAAAAAAGACCATTCCTGATTAGCCTTAATTTCCTTTTTGATAGGACTACCAATTACTTTGGCAAAGCATTTGATAAAAAAAATTATCATGATATTCTTATGGATGGGTTAGATGATTGCATTAAATAGATTCAGGAATGGATGAATGGCCAGACTCAGAAAGTGTCATTGTTTAATGTCAACTTCCAGGGGATCTGTGTCTGACTCTGTGCAATTTAACATTTTTATCAATGACTTGAGTAAAGGCACAGATAGCATCCTCATCAAATATGCAGATGCAACAAAGCTAGTGCACTGAAAGAGATAATAAGAATCCAAGAACAATTTGCCAGACTAGAAATCTGGACTAAATAGATCTAATAAACTGAAATTTTATAAGGATAAATGGGAAGTCTTTTACTTGATTCAAAAAATCAACCTTGCAGGTATGAGGGAAGAATAAATAATTCAGCTGAAAATAGATCTGGGGGGTTTTGTAAACTGCTGCCTCAATGTTGGGGTATTGGGGTGTACAGGGAGGACTAACATTTTTGGTGTGAGGCCTTGCTGAACTCTTTTCAGGGCTGCTCATCCACCTTTGGTGTCCACCTTCATCCAGCTCCCACCTGTGGCTCCAAGAGACTGTAGCATTTGCAGTAGTCACACCCCAGCTAACTGTCTTGGCAGGCAGACTAAACCAGACTGAGGGTAACCAACAGGCCTCAAACCTGTTGATGAGGGGGCAGACAGTTTTAGTCCATGGGACTTCTAAAATCTGTTCTCCTCTAATCTAGGATTCATGTTAGACTCTTTGACCTTCTTCACCTTCTGTATCACAAACTTTAAGATTGAGTAGTTCCTTCTCTCTAAAGTTCTCTCCTTCACAAAGGTTCCTGTCATTTCCACCCCCTCTGACATGTTGGTTCTTCTTCTTGGTGAAAATTATACCCACCTTTTGGAAGGAAAACATTATTAAGGCAAATCATGATTTTATTAGATTCTCTTTTTTTGCAGAAAAAATGGCCTGGCATATATCTGGATAATTTAAGTCTCCCATCACTACTATATCATACCTCTGTTCCAGGATTGTGATATTTTCCTCAAACTCTCCATCCATATTCTTTTTCTTTCCAGGTGTTCTGTAGTATTTTCTAATAATAATATTACTTCTACTTTTGCCTCCATTGATCTCCACCCTTCTCTCTCCTCTCCTTTACTGCTAAGTTTCTTGAAAAAGTTACCCATATGCCTCTACTTTCTCTCTACTTGTTCACTTATTAACCTGTTACATATTGAAACTGCTCTCTGGAAAGTCACCAATAATATCTCAATGACCAAGTCAATTGATCTTTCTTCCTTTCCCATTCTCCTTCACTTTTGTGAAAGTTTTGACATTGCTGACCATTCTTTGTTGTTGTTTGTTGTTGTTCGTTATTTTCAATTGTGTCTCACTCTTTGTGACCCCATTTGGGGTTTTTTTGGTAAAGACTCTCCAGCTCATTTTACAGATGAGGAAACTGAGGAAAACAGGGTTAAGTGATTTGCCTAGGCTCACACAACTAGTAAGTGTCTGAATCCAGATTTGAATTCAGGTCTTCTCGACTCCAGGTCTGGCACTTTATCTACACACCTAGCTGTCCCTAGTGACCAGTTTCCTACTGAATCTTAGAGACAACTATTTTGCACTAGTTTGAGAGATAACTCTTCTTTTTCTGGTTCCTTTGTGGGGTCTTGATTTTCTTCCCTTAGTGTTGATGTGCATTTTCCCCAAGGGCCTGTTCTTGGCTGTCTTATCTCTTACTACATTACTTCCATTAGCAATTTCATCTGCCTCCATTCCTTCAACTACCACCTCTATACAGATAACTCCCAAACTGGGAGTCTGCCAGGGTCTCTTATCTGAGTTCCAAATCCACTCCTCCAAGTACCCAAAGGACATGCTGAATATTCTGTCAGCACCTCCAACTTAACATTTCTCAGACTAAACCCATGATTGCCTCCACCTCTCCCTTCAGTCTGTGCCTTCTTCTGACTTCATTATTTCTTCTTATAATAACCCCCATTCAGATAGCCTCCCGTGCATGTAAATTTGTCACTATCTTTGACTCTTCTCCCCCTCATCTATAATATGCAATTAGTTGCTAGATCCTCACTATTCCACCTGGACAATACTTCTACTATCCTCCACGGTGGTACAGACCCTCATTGCCACTAATCTGGACTACTAGAATTTCCACTTTGTAGGTCTTTCTGCCTCCATTTTCTTCCCATTCATCCAGCCTTCCCGTCACATCAGTAGTAATCTTTCTTGTGCATTGGTCTGGTCATGTTACTCCTCTAACAAAACTTTAGAAACTCTCTGTTGCCTCCTGAATAACATTAGTGTTTCTCTGCCTGGCATTCTCAAACTCTCCACAATCTGGAGCACCTACCCTTCTAGAATAACTTCGTATTATTCCCTTCCACATGCTTTATGGTCTAGCCAAACTGCACTATTTCTCTACCCTTTCTTGGACACTGTGTTCTCATGCCTCCTTGCTCACATGGTTCCCTATATGCCTAGAATTCCTTCCCTGTACCTCTTCACCAGTTGAATTGCTACCCAGTTTTTATATATCAGCTTACCAGTCATGTCCTGTAATAAGGTTTTTGCTTGAACCTTCCAGCCAGTAATGACAGTCTCTGTTTGACCTCAATTTACACTTTTTTTTGGGTAATTCTCCAATGTACTATGATATTATAGCAATGTGTATTGCTGTCTACCTTCCCACTGCCCCCACCATGATTATAATCTTCTTTAAGACAGTGAACTTGTATTCTCTAAGCACTGGATCTCCTAAAGTGGCTAGAACAGTGCTCTGCATACAACAGGCACTTAAATGTTTGCTGATTTTGTTATTGTTACTTTATAAGACATTAATAGAAAAATACATATAAAATTACATAGGGTGACAAGTACTGTCAACTGCATCAGTGGAAGTGGGGGTAGGGAATATCCATAATAGTGAAATAATTGCTTCCATGAAAGTTTCAAGAGCTTTGCGCAAGGTTCTTTTTAAGTGTGTATCAAATTTCCTATATGCCAGGGAATGTATAATAATTCATACCACTTAATCAATATTTATTAAGTACCAACTATTTGCCAGGCACTGTGCTAAGCACTGGGGATACAAAAAGAGGCAAAAGAGAGTCTTTGCCCTCAAGGAATTCATAATCTAATGGAGGAGACAACATGCAAACAGATAAATACAAACAAGCTTCTACAAATAGGAAATAATTACCACAGGGAAGGCACTAGAATGAAGAGGGATTGGGAAAGGCTTGCTGTAAAAAATGGGATTTTAGTTGAGGAAGCCAGTAGGCAGAGTTGAGGAGGGAAAGCATTCCAGGAATTGGAGACAACCAGAGAAAATGACCGGAGCTAAGAGATGGAGTATCTTAGACACTTAGACAATTTCCTTGGATGTTTCCTTTCTAGGATATGTTATTGGGCCAATATTTACCCTCATTTATCTTTTTAATCTGTTTGTGACATCCTGGAGAGGAAATGCTAGATTTCTTACTCAATCATCCTATCTTCCTATCTGTCTATCTATCTATCTATCTATCTATCTATCTATCTATCTATCTATTTATATATATATATAAAGTATACATAAGTACACTTTAATATAAATATGTTTGTAAATATATGTATTCATATGTACTTTAATATATCTTTTTACTTATATATTATATAAAATATATTTACATATTTTATATACACAGACATATATGTCATATATATGTTTTTGTATACATACATACCTCTTTCTATATATAGACACATATAAACGTACTTTGAGGACAAGCATTATGTAGTAGATATTGGAATGGCTTAGAGGTAAGAGGAACTGGGATCAATTTCTGCCTTTAACACATACTAACTGTGTGACTCCGGGCAAGTCACTTGAGTTCTTACTATCCCAGGAAATTAATTATGAAAGACTATATGTTATTGATTTATGATTACATTGTGTTGGGGGTACTCTCTCCACCTATGCATTTTGCAACCTCAATACCCCCTAGTAGATGGTTTCAGTGAATTTCTATGACCAAAAATATTTATTACCTTATGGAAAAAGGGTTGGTGGTAATCTTCTCCATATTAAGTCAGGCTCTTCCTTGGATGACAGTCTATCATTTGGCTCATTCCTAAGCCTGTTAATTAGGTGGGACCTGTTAGGTCTTGTATTCTCCTGGTATGATCCATTTTCACCAAGGGTTCCTCCATGGTGCAATTAGGTATCAGAGTAGGACATTAGTTGAGGAGTTGATAAGGATTTTTAAAATTCTAGACCAGTACCCAAGAGGAACAGTGATTAATTGTTTTTGGTGTAGGATACAGAATGAATTATTCTCAGGACTCTCTCTTGGTTAAACTTTAATATACTCCACATACTACAGATTAAAAAATATATTAAAATGAAGATAAAATATAGGTGTGGGTAGTTAGGTGGCACAGTGGATAGAATACCCATTCTGGAGTCAAGAGGACCTGAGTTCAAATCCAACCTCAGACATTTATTAGTTGTATGACCCTGGGCAAATCACTTAACCCTGTTTGCCTCAGTTTCCTCATCTGTAAAATGAGCTGGAGAAAGAAATGATAAACCACTCCAGTATCTCTGCCAAGAAAACCCCAAATAGGTTTATGAAGAGTCAGACATGACTGAAAAGCAACAGAAAATGTAGGTGTAGAGGCCAAAATAAAAGCACTTTTAAACAGGAAGAAAGTTTTCAATACAGTTCAAATTCTTTCTAGCTGAAACATAGCATCTTGGGAAGTATCATTTATTGACCAAATATAAGTCCACATACAGTTCCAACCTGTACCTGGGAAACTATAAAACTTACTGTAAATTTTCACGGTGAGACAACTGCAAGCTGTTACTGAACCCTAAGAACTGGTTAATGAGAGGAAGACTGCAGCAAATCAATTAATCATCTTGCTTGCACAATGCTCAAAGAAGAATTTAACATTTTGTCAACCAAAGAAGCTTAATGTGTCGATGTTTCAGATACAAAGCCAGAGATACTTAGAATTCTGGCACTTGGACAACATGAAGACACAGTAGCAAGAAAATACAGTTAGAGCAAGAAGCCTAATGTGTCCTTTGGGGGACAGTGGTGGGGGGTTGCAGAGAAGAAGCTAACAGGGAATAAAGCTCCATGCCAAGAGTAGGGTCTAAGGAATGGTGGTGGTATCTGACCTTTACAGTTGCAACTGTACAGTTGGACACACCGTCAGCTGGGTTTTTCTGGGAGTTTCTTCATCATCATCAACAGACCATACTTAGCTTTAAATGTCAAATGGGATCACTCACAAGATCTTGGATCATGGCCAGCCTACCAACCCCAAAGCAAGACTTTTTGCAACCCAATATTGCAGGGGTGGACATGTGTGGAGAATGGATGACAACGCAGGCTGTGCAATGAGCCAAAAATGGGGGTAACCACAAGCAGGGTGGGCAGAAGAAATAACACAGGGACGTGCTGGGACTTAATATCAAATGACGAGATATAGCAGAGGACTTCTGGAAAATAACTGTAGTTGGCTGACCAATCTAGAGAGCAACAGTCACAGATGGGTGAATCCTTTAAAGCAAAGGACAGACTGTGAGTAAAAATAGAAGAACAGCTAAGAAAGTCAGGCTCTAAAATGGTCGGGTAGCTGAAAGTGAGGAGCAATCTTTGCACTGATATATTATGGAAAAGAGCACGGTTCACCTAGTAAAACTCTCAGGAATATAGATTGTCATCACCATTGGTAAAATTATCTTTGAATATGAAAAGGCTTTATTTTCTAAATATGAAAAATGTGTCTTCCGTGTGCTCTCTTTCTCTATGTCTCTCTTTTCTGTCTGTCTTTTCCTCTGTCTTTCTCTGTGTCTCTGACTCTAGCTCTGTCTCTGTGTATCTCTCTACCTGTCGACGTAGATATTTAAAAAGATATAATGTATCCACAATCGACAAGTCATTTTTCCTCTCTAAGCTTTTATTTTAAAATGCTGGGGGTGAATCAGATGATCTCCAAGCCTTTTTCCTGCTCTAGAATCCATGATTCAGTGACTATTAGCTGGGTTTTGGTTGGGCAGTCATGTTAAATCCAAAAGGTTGTAAAAATGGAAACCTAATGCAAATAACTCTGATTCTTTATCAAAATTATAAATTTAAAATAAAAACATCTGGAAATTATCAAAATTCTATGTAAAGGAAATGATGCCATGTGCTGTATATAATCAATTTAGCACACCAATAAAAACACACATACATACATATAAACCTCTAAGAAGCAAAGAATTATTTTCTATAGGGCTTTTCATTTAAATTCTGCTCCTATTGGTATGCAGTAAATTTTCTTGTCATATAGCTACAGCTAAAGTGCCTTTTATTTGATGCAACCCTACTGCATCATTAAAATATCAGTATTTTTTTATGTTTTGCAAATATTTGTGGACACCATTAAGCAACATGAAACACAATGCAGTAACAAATGTCCATTTTATGACCGCTGTCAGACTATATATTGTACAATGCCCCAACATTATCAGCAATCTAAACCTAAATTATCACAATGAAAGTCCATGAAACATGACACATCTATAATCTCCCCAAGTCCATGTATTGAAATGTTAGAATTAAAGGCTTGGGCAATCAATTCAGACAGAAATGTCATTTGCCAGAGGAATTTTTTACTCAGGCAGAAAAAAGGAGAAAAGGCAACGAAAGGCATGAAGCTGAGGGCTATTTTTTGAGAACAACTCTAAACCCTGAAGAAGAGGATTTTTATGTGCTGAAAGAAGAAGCCAAGGTGAGAAAGGAAAAAAGGGACAGGAGGGGAAAAGCTGTTCTGTTTGTGTCTCTGTTCTATTCATTGTTGGTTTTAAATTAATAAAGCTATTTGGGTAGCCACAGGCAAGGCTGATTTGCAGGGTTCCTGCAGGTTTTTCTCTTGGTGAACAATTCCACTATAGAGAAGGTGAAGAGATTGATGCTTTAAATGATGATGATAAATTACCCACAATGTATGGTTCATTGCAAATACTGTGCAAATACTCTCCACGTTGTTCAGGAATGCTGCTGGCTAAGGTACAGAGGGGAACCTGGTCAAAGTGGGAAATGTTTTGTTGTGTAATTAACCATAACTAGTGTAGATCTCGGCAATAAACACACATGATGAATCAATTTGCTCTCTGTCCAGAAGCCCCTTTTTCTTATACCAAAATGGGTAACACTCTTTGTTTCCTTTGCTAAATTTCTTTCTCGCTCTTAAAAAAATGAAATCACCTTCATTCCCCCACATTGCTAGGCCTTCTCTTGTGAAAGGTTTTGGAGGTGGTGAAAGAATCAATTTCATTGACTACAAATGATGGTATTAATCATATGGAGTCATCAGGATGGATAATGGTAAATGTGTTTAAGGAAAAAGGATTGGGAGTGGACTCTAGCCCATTAGAGGTTCCTTCTTTATTGTAGCCCTTGATAGCAGCAGTCAGAAGGGTTAAACAGCGTTTCAGAATCCAGCTACCAAAGAGAAAGAGAAATGCTGGAGAAAGGGGAAAAAAGGCAAACAAGTTTGAAAGAAAGTGTTCTGACTTTCAAATGGGCCACTTAATCAAACAGCAAGGGAATTTTGATTTAGCAAGGTTTGAAAGTAGGCTCTTTACTCATGATGCTTAGAAAAGAGTGTGCAAGACTCTCTCGGAACTCTATATGCAAATAGAATGCAAAATCTGCTCCCTAAAAATGTTTTGAAATGTGAAGGTTTAGTGTTTGTGTAAGTGTCTTTATTAGGAGAGCCAAATGTGCCCTCTACCAATCCAAAGATTAACTGAAGTCTTTCTGTGGCCCAATTTTATCTTCTTATACAAATTCTGTCATTCATTAGACTCTGTGGTCATACTGTAATTACTTCCTGGAATTTCTTAAAAAGACCTTATCATTTGGGACTTCTGGCTCTCCATTGTTAGTTATACGGGTATTTCTGCTAGTGGCAACATCAATGACTTGCTTGCCATGGGGGTCCTAATGGAAAACATTGAAGTTGCCATTAAAATGACAGATTTATTGAGCTGCTCTTTTCATGTAAAGAAAATAATTGTGGTAAAAGAATAATGAATGTGTAGAACTTGTGGTTTGTTATCTTAACATAATTAGCAATTTCATTTGTAGAAAAAATATAATCTATGATGAAGATGTGTTTATAGGAGAATTTTCTTCTACATATAAATGAACAGAATTAGAATCTCTTTGGGAAAAGATTTTTTTTTCTTTTTGAAGAATACATTTCCCAAGAAGAATTGTGAATTTCAGTAAATGAGCAAAAAAAATACATGTAGTAATGTCGCCCGATCATGGCTAGTTTCAATTTGATATAAAAATTTTTAAAAACTGTAAAAGTAGATAGTTTTACTCTTTTGGGGTTATTTTCTTTTATTCCAATTGAAAAGAAGATAAGGTAGAGAAGATATTTCTGATAAGAATAGCAGATATTAATGTGAAGTTGGCAATACAAAAGTCATTTGAGTTTTTTTTTGTTTCATTTATTTTAAAGAATTTGGAAGTGAACTGAATAAAATATCAATTGTCCTTTACTGCAAATTGTGTTATCCATTAGGCAACAAAAGAAATCCTCTAAAACACTTTTTTTTGGTATGTGCAGTCCAAAAATGTTCTTTTAATTTTCCATTTTGTATAAGTTGCAATTTATGAACTAGTTAAATTTAAATCCTTTAATTAGTTTTGAGCCATATCAAGAGTTCTTTATAGAGAATAGCTTCCCCTGTCTCTTTTTGCCTGTGTTAAAACATGAACATTTTCCTCTAAGGGAGTGTCTTTCTTTGGGGCCACAGAGAACCATTTGAATAATTCTTCCCATTATTTAAAGAAATGGGTGTGTACTCAGTGATTTTAACTGGGATTTGGACCAAGTCATGAACCCCAAACTGGAGAAAACCACATTTATATGCTAAATTCATTCCACAATTATTTTTTTCATAAACTTATAAGGAACTATATAATTTTTGAAACACTTCTAGTCAACCAAAGCAGAGACAGAATATCATACCACTTCCCCTGCTTTCATTTTTAAAATGGAACAGCAAGCCTTGAAAGTACTTAGAGAGATTAGGAGAAACTTGAAAGTGAAACACAACCCAGTTATTTTGCTTTTAGAAAATTGTTAAGGGACTGTTTCAGAAAATCAACAAATATCTTCCCAGAAAACTTTGTGGCTTGCTTTTGCATTGTTTCTTGTTGTAAATCTCTGTATCTTTTAAAGTCCATAATCTTCAACTGGAGCTTGACATTTTTTCTGCACGATTTCTATATAAAAAGGTGATCCTGAAATGTTTCAAATTATGCTTGGGGCATCTAGTCTAGCCTTCTTGGGTGCTGACTGCTACAGTGGTGGAATGTCATGCAGGGATTGTGTGTTTTGCTGTTCTCTAAGGATGTAGGATTTCCTCTATCAACATAATTTCATTTGACATTTTCGGTTTTCTTAGCGTATCATTCTTTTCTGACTTATCATGGAATGTGATAGGTCTGCTGGGGACATCAAAGTCATTCTGTTGTAAGTACTCATTGGGGAATAGTTAAATGAATGACATTTTCTACTATTATTTCCTGTACTAAATTTCAGAGTTATACTTCAGCATTACAGAGAATTACCTAATTAATTTACAGACCACTAAAATTTTTTTCTTCCTTTGTATCCTAATTAAAGATATCATCCTTAAAGATAAGAAATATTTGCAAACTCTTAAGATTATTGATACAAAGACGAGATAGCTTTAAATGTAAGAAAAACTATCTATCAGACATCTCCCTGACATTGTTGAAAGAGGCCAAAACCACACAGCTCTAAATTAGGTTGTGTCAGCTGCTAGAATGCCAAGGCAAGTCAGTTTAGTCATAAAAATTCACCAAGCCAATTATACGCCTTTGCTTAGATGAAACAATAGGTTGACTGCATTTTTCCACTTTGAAGTCATTGTTTTCAACACTGTGTAGACGTAGCTTCAAAGGTATAGAAATGGTACAAAGTAACTCTAGATTATTCTTCTCTTTACAAGGGCTTACAAATGAGAAAATTGTCTTTTAACTATATTTCAGCCTAAATTGTAATGAAAGAGAACAGTTGGTGAACCATTTCATGTGAAATAGTTGCCAAGGACTCTAATACAGCTGGAAATATGTAACTCTGATATTCAGAGAAGAGAATCGTTCTATTGTTTTTAGACATGGGCTATGGAGAGCTCATATTAGTAGTGAGTAGGCTACCTTCTGTTTAAGAAAAATTCTTGTGTCAGTTATAAGACCAGAATTGAAAGTCAAGTTCAATTCTGAGTTGGCGCATTTGTGGAAAGTTTCAAAAGTGGTTGGCTGTTCATTTTAGAGCCAGTGACCACAGGTTCTTTGCCCCTTGTGTGCATTTCTCAGGACTTCGGTGCAGGAAGAGATTTAAAACAAATTTAAAAAAGTGGAAATGGAAGCTTTTTGCAGATAGGAGTAATAAATCAGTGAACAGGGCTACAGTTGCAACAAGCTACATATTCTAGTGAAAATTGCCAAATAAAACCTAGTATAAGCAAAACCAAGTCCTTCAGTCTATGGGAACTTACTGTAAGAATACTGGATGTATCTTTGGATCATATTGGATTCAGAAGTCACAAAGCCAAGGGATAAACACAGGGAAAAATGGACAAGCACTGTGATTCATTATCTAGGCTTCCTGTCAAGTTATTCCACGCAATTTTGAAATTGTCTTTTGTGTGAAATGATTTCCCAAGTAAAGTTATGATTTTTGTTCTCTCTATTTCAAAACAAATTTTCTCTTTGGAGGTTATTTTTAGACTTTTCTCCATTTTAAATCAAATATAGGATTTTTCACCCTTCAAGATTTCATGATTTTATATTTGAGAAAATTGCTCTGTTTACAAGAGCATTCCATAGGCTGGATAATAAAAAATACTGGGTTTTCAAGTTAAGTCCACATTTAAAAATTTTTTAACATTTTAAAATATTTCCTTAATGGTCTACATGATCACAATACAAGAGGATCCTTTAATGATGTTTTCTTCTTATGATATAATATTTTCTCAGCATTATTCTGTCTTAGAAGGATGTAGAAAATAGTTTAATTGTGGCTTTTATAGGAATTAACCTTTTTTGCCTTGTAGTGGATCATCTTTGCCACATCAGCAAAATTATTGAGGAAAAATCCAATTTAGAAACAAAATACAGCCTATAGTAAGGGATATTTTCCTGTTTTGTCCTGTTTACAATTATCTCATGGTTCATGTTTTTTACTTATTCAATATTTTTAAGAGAAGCTTTATGATAAGAAAAATGGACTACTGATTCAATTTAATATTGTAATTATGTTCAGGTTGATTTTAAATGTTTGGAAAAACACTTAAGCCCTTATTTTCTTAAAGAAACCTAGAAAGAAGCTGGAAAGACTCTCATTATAAACTATAGATAAAGCCTCAGAGTAGAGAAACTATTGTGGAGAAGTCAAGTTGGGGATACAAAGACAGGAAGTATATCTGTTTTAAGAGGCTTCTGGATAAATGGTAAGGTAGATAACCCATGGGGACAGAGAGCTTAAAACAGTGGATTAAGTATAGACTTTTCTGGGAAAAATGAAAAGAAATCCCTCAGGTTCCATAGGAGAGAGACAGAGAGAGAGAGAGAGAGAGAGAGAGAGAGAGAGATCTTAGAATTAAAAGAAACATGTTAAGCAGGGAACTAATACCTTTCTTTCCCCTAATAAACAGGAGCAATCTGGAGTAGGCTCTTATTCCAGAAGCAATGCATAAATATTATGAATGTGAAAAGGATTTAGTTTAGAATGATTTAATAATTTAGTAATTGTTAATTACTAAATTATTATTAAATTATTAATTATAGCATTTTAACATTTGCAAAGTGCTTATAAATATTATCTCATTTTATCCTAAGAACAACCCTGGGAGAAGGTTGCTACTATTATTCCCATTTTTTGAAATAGTTGATTTTTCATTGTTTGTTAATTTTTATTTGTTGATATTTTTAAAATAGGGATAATAGTAGTACCTTTCTCCCAGGGTTGTTCTCAGGATAAAATGAGATAATATTTATAAGTACTTTGCAAACATTAAAATGCTATAAGTAAATGCCAATTATTAAAACACAACTGAGTGGAGCATATGCTTTACTTCTTTTCTCAGGCATCTACACTTGACAAAGACTAAAACCCCACTGTCTACAAACCTACAACATTCACTTTGAAAAATCAGCCTTGAAGCATTTGAAAGTCTCGAAACCTCCCACCTTTAAAATGACACCACATGTCTCAGAGTGATTAACACTTTAGAAGGGTCATTGTGACATTCAGAAACTTTATGTAAGCATTTAGGTTGTATAAAGCATTTGAAATCTATGCAAACATGAAAAATAAGAATATTATACTATTTAGGACTTGTACAACTCAATACAAACATCACTGACATCCAAGAAATATACCATTCTCAGAGTCAGTTCCCTTGGTGCAACCCTGGATACCATTAAATTAGTATGTGGCTGAAATTTAATGATTGTGGATAGACCAAGGTAGGGAAGAAGTGGCTGAGTAGAGCTTAAAATACAAATCAACGTCGCCTTGGATACCTATGGTGTCTAAATTTTTTTGCTTTCCAACTGCAGAAAAGATTCCCTCTGCTCTTCTCATAAATGGCCCTAAAATAGCTGTTGCTTAGAAATGTTGATTAGCTGGTAGGAGGGTGGACTAGGAGGTTGTAGCTATCCACTAGACTTGAAAAAAATTCTCTTTTAGGTACAGGCTTGAAAAGATTATATGGCCTTTTAGGATAAGAGCCTCAATTTTCAAACATTTGACAAATATTTATTAAGTAACTATTTTGTTCAAGAAACAATATTAGGTTGTGAAAAATATTTTTACCTTCCAATTCTTTCATATTAATTTCTTTCAACTAAATTCAACAAGCATTTATTGAGCACCTATGTGCCAATCATTGTACTACATCTAGGGATGTAAAGAAAGAAAGAAAATGGACCTTGCCCTCAAGGAGCTTACATTCTACTAGGAGGAAATGGCATGGGCACAGAAAAATCAGTACAAAGTTGTTTAGGGGTAGAGGAGCACCAATCTCCGCAAACTATAGATTCCTTAGAAAGAAAGAGAACTTTGTGAAAGAAAGGAACATTTAGATTTAGTGAAGCAAAGGTCTTCGAATTTAGTTTGCAACTGTTTGATGATCTACATTCATTGGAAAAACTCATTTCCCCCTTTCCCACACTAATTTGGGCTTCTAATTTACACATACCCATAGCTATAGTAAATGCACAATTATCCACAATATTAATCATTCACATTTTAACTTTCCAGGAAGCATGGCAAACTGACATTAACTGTGGTCCTGCAATTATAAATCAACATGGAAATGGCAGGGTTTGGAACCATGGGTGGATTTTTTGGGACTACATTATTATGACTCTAATTCTCCTGCCAATTTTCTGTTGCCTTTTTAGTCTTCCTGTTGCCAGTTGTGTTATACATAATATTTTTTGAATGTCACCCAGGGGCATATTTTTAAATATTGACCAAGCAACTGATTCACGGGTCCTGAAAAACTGAACTGATTTCTTGTTGGCAAATAAATTGGTTCCATATCAATGGGAAGGGAATCTGGGCGAATCCATTGTCTATATGAACAATATATCTGTTTCCTAACTGTATGCTATTTTGTGAGTCCTTAAGTCTAGTTCCAGTGCCATGTATTTCTAGCGGAAGAATCCAAATTGCAAGAATGAATCCTTGTCTCTGTGATTTTTTTCCATTTATAATTTTTTAAAAATGGAAACCAAAATTGAATAGTGTTTTATTGACAAAAGGTCACTGTTAGCATTTTTTTGAGTATGGGTGCATATCTGTATGTATCTCTTTGTGTGTGTGTGTGTGTGTGTGTGGTGTGTATACACATGTGTTTGTTTTGAGCTGCCTAGTCTTGGTTACTTCTTGAGTTGTATACATGTATGGAGATATCACCTTCATTTTATTCAGCTTGAGTGCTAGGAAGGTTTCAACTTGAATAAAATAGATGGCGAATTCCTTGAGGTCAGAGACTGTATCTTATACTGCTTTGTATTTTATATATATAGAACATATTTACTACTATGTCTTCCTTACTGAGAGGATATATTCAAAAATATTTGGAGATCTAAAAAGATAACCTCAGCAAAAGATAAATACATGTATATGAACTC